>NC_137683.1:31799701-31884701 GCF_963989245.1 Nansenia antarctica | reverse complement strand
GATATGGCGTGTGAGATGGCAGGTACTGCGTTTGTGTTTAGCCGCTATCTGCTGCAGGTATAAGAATAATAAAAATGTTAAAAAAAAGATAATAGTTAATGGATAAAAAGCCTAGATAGAGTGTTTAACCATAACTGCTGCAGAACATTTGTTTATCTTAGTTTTAAATATTTGTCGGGTTTGGGCCTGTTTGATTTCTTCAGGGAGTTTGTTCCAGGAGCATGTGTAACGGAGTAGAAAGGTCAAGTTCAATTATAGCTAAAATAGGTATAAACTGCGCCTATAGGTATAAACTCTAGGGGTTTAATGACGTGGTATATCCGGGGTGTGTCCGTGACCCGGATGCTGTGTCCGTGACCCGGATGCTGTGTCCGTGACCCGGATGCTGTGTAAATATAGCTGGACAGTGCAATTGCACGGGACGTAACGTGATCTCCCTCAGTTCATTCTTAACCACTGATGCGGTAAGATCATGTTTTCTGCAGGGTCTGAGATCGCATATAATTTAAGAGATTATTAATGTACCTATGTTTTATTTGAATGTTTGATAAGTAAGATAGCTGTTTTGAGTTTCCCATTCATAGTATGTTAGTTTGGAACATATCACAAGTTTGTTAATGTGAGTTTTCTGTTGTTAACAATGATGGCGCTAACGTGAATGTCCGTGTGTAACATCATTTTAGAATGTAGCTCGATGACCCTGCAAGTCCCGTGTCCAGAAATTGATGCACTGTTTTCCACAGGTAATATTATTATTGTTGTGTTATTATATGTCTGTTGTTCTGTTAGAAGACCGTATTGTAGGAGGTTGGGTCTTCCACCTCGCTAGTTTGCAACACGCTCGCGGCTTACCTAGCAGTCAGGTTGCAGCCATTGTTGCACGTGGTGCGCATGCGTATTCCAAGTGCGGGGTTTTTCCATGCATTTGGATGTTATGATTTCTTGTTGTTGTTGTTAAATGAATACCACTATATGATCACACAAGTGAAGATTTATGTAGTCTACACATTTTGTATTTTTGTTTCATATTATTGTTATAATTTGTGTAGTATGAGTGACTACTGTATGCTCAGTTCATTCTTAACCACTGATGCGAATGTAGCTCGATGACCCTGCAAGTCCCGTGTCCAGAAATTGATGCACTGTTTTCCACAGAATAAATGAACGTGAGCCATCCAGCTGAGAGTGATTCATGAAAAGATACACCCCGTCACATTGGTGCCGTGACCTGTGGACCTGAAGTCAACTCTTCACCTTGACCCGGGACCACTCTGCTGGATCACTCTGCTGGACCGCTCCTGCGTGCTGTCTGGTGGGCGGCGTATGGTTTCACTCAGTTCATTCGGTGATGTTATGCACAAATGGATTGTTGAATTAATGAATGTGATCTGTGATTTATTTTAGTTTTATTGCTGTTTTGGTGACATTTTTCTTTACTGGTCTTTTATCTGATTAGTCTGTATAGTACTGTTTTCTTGAATTGTAATTCAACATGAGCCACAGACCAGGATGTTTCAGTACGCCACTAAGCAGTAGCATTGGGAGGGGTAGAGCGATCCTCCTCAGTGGAGGTAGGGGGATTCCAGTGTTGAGTTATGATAGTCCTGTTCAGGGGGGTGATGTTCATGTTGTGGGTAGTCAGGATGCTGCTGGGGCCCTTCCAGTTAGTGGGGACACAGTTCCTTCTCAGAGCCACGACATTGATCATGCACCGAGCACACGGGTCAGTGATGCCCCATCCCCAATCTCTGCTTTCCAGTTACCTAATGTAGTGAGCCAGATGAGTGACATAATTAGAGATGTTGGTCTACAGCTGGCAGATAGCATACTTGCACGCCTTGACTCAACGCTACCTCCTCTTAGCACTGCGCATGCACAGACCACGCCCACTGATACATCCACCCAGAGTCTAGACCTGTCCCAAGTCCAGTTGGTACCTCACAGGAGGGTGAAGGAGCCTCCAACGTTCAGAGGGGATGATAAGGACGCAGTGAATGTGCGTGAGTGGGAAGACATAATGAGGAGTTATGTGAAAAAGGCGAACATCAGAGCAGATCAGCAGGCGGAAGAAATATTCACCCATCTCAGGGGCAGGGCTAAGGATGTAGTGAAGTATGGGACGAGGAGCAGTGGCATTAATGTCGCTGAAAACCCAGAGGCCATCTATGGTCTTCTACGTAAGCATTTTGCTGCTGTTCCCTGTTCACCTATCCCCCTAGCCGACTTCTACACCACGCTGCCGAAGAGTGGTGAGGATGCGTATGACTTCTGGCTACGCCTCAATCAAGCTGCAGATGTTGCCACTGATCGCCTCAAAGAACAAGGTAAAACACTTGAGTGCCCTCTCCTGGAGGTGACACGTATGTTCATCAGGAACTGTCCATCCAAAGAGCTTGCCATGACTTTCAGATCAAAGACGATCGATAAGTGGACTGCTGTAGAGGTCCAAGATGTACTTGACGAGTTCCACACTCAGGTGTGCTCGAACGGTGTTGCCGCAGCTGTGAGTAAAAGGCCCAGTGAGGGTGTGCTAGTGAACAGAGTTGAGATGTCAGGCACTGATATGTGTTCACCTGAAAAGCAGGATACTCGCCCAGACAAGGGGGCAGAGGCCTTTGAACGTATCATCTCAATGCTAGAGAAAGTCCTAGTGGAGAAGTCTGCTCTGCTTCCAGTGCCATTCGCCTGGACACCCCAGATCCAAGTGTCCGATGCAGGGGCGTGCCCAGTCGGCGCAGCAGGGAAACTTATAGATCTGCATTCAAGGGAGGACTGTGCAGATCCTGTTGATATCTCTCCCAATGATGAAATGGCTGATTGTGAGTCAACATACAAGTCATTCATCTCCAGAGCGCCTTCGAACAAAACAGTAGTATTTCAAGGTCTACACCGAGTCCAAAGGTCTGATAGTTTATTCTATACCACTGTCTCCGCTGCAGATGTCTCTCTTAGAGCGATCATAGACAGTGGTTCTATGGCATGCACGCTTAGCGAGGCTGCGGAGGCGCGTCTCTTGCAGCGTAACCCTGATCTGAGAGGATGCCCCGCTGATGATGTCATTATCATAGGATGTGGTGGTCACCGAGTTGTACCTAAGGCAATATACAATGTCGATGTGGTGGTGTATGACTGCAAGATGGTCATCCCAATGCTTGTGGTGCCTGGACAGACCGATGACATGATACTAGGCAGTAATGCCATCAAGAAAATCCTAGAGTTGATGAGGAAGACTGACAGCTATTGGCGGCTGATATCTGAACATGGTGGTGGCAGTGATGGGGACTGTCATCACTTCTTCTCTCTCCTTTCCAATACAGAGAGATGGAGGGGTGAGACAGTGCCTGAGAAGGTTGGCACACTGAAGCTACAACAGTGTGTGGTGCTACAGCCAAATAGTGAGCATCTTGTATGGGGCAGACTCCCTGTGTCGGCACCTATATCAGAGGGCAGTACGGTGGTTGTGGAACCAACTCAGTCCAGATGCACACCGAATAAAGTTCTGGTTGGCAGAGTTGTTACGCCAATGTGGGGCGACCGATGGCTGCCTATGAAGGTTGTGAATCCCACCGGTGAGCCGGTAGTGCTGAAGCGAAACACCAAATTGGCGGACGTGTTCCCCTGCATTGCCGCTGAAGATCTGTCCCCGCCCGACCACATTCAGTCTTCCCCACAATCCGTGACTGGTGAGTCTGTAGCAAGGCCCAAAGAAGACATCAGAAAGGCACTGGAGGAACTTGGTCTACGCGACCTAGACTTGGACGCGTGTGAAGTCTCTGACCTGTGGAGAGAGAAGCTTTGTCAGCTTGTTGTGAAATACGAGTCAATCTTTTCACGCCACAAGTTGGACTGTGGTGAGGCGTCTGACTTCGTGCACAAGATACATCTGGTGGACGAGAGGCCATTTCGCCTGCCCTACCGCAGAGTGCCACCGAACCACTACGAGAAGCTGAGGTCTGCCATCAACGACATGGAGGAGAAGGGCATAATTCGTAAGTCCAACAGCGAATATGCCTCGCCCTTGGTTCTTGTGTGGAAGAAGGATGGAGGATTGCGCATCTGTACGGACTTCAGATGGCTTAACGCGAGGACAACGAAAGACGCACATCCGCTGCCTCATCAGGCTGACGCGCTGGCTGCACTAGGTGGTAATGCCTACTTCTCCACAATGGACCTTACCTCTGGTTTCTACAACGTGCCTTTACATGAGGACCACAAGAAATACACTGCGTTCTCCTCTCCCTTTGGCCTGCATGAATATAACCGGATGCCTCAAGGGTTGTCCAACAGCCCGGCTACATTCATGCGGATGATGCTCTCGATCTTTGGGGATCAGAATTTCACCAGTCTATTGTGCTACCTAGACGATGTTATGGTCTTCGCTCCTACAGAACAGTTGGCACTCGAGCGTCTAGAGATGGTTTTCTCTCGTTTGAAGTACAACAATCTCAAATTGGCTCCAAAGAAGTGCTATCTTCTGCGGAAATCAGTACGGTTTCTCGGCCATATCATCAATGAGTCAGGAGTGCAGACGGACCCTGGGAAGGTTGAAGCCATTAGCCAAGTACAGGTATCCGATCTGATGGACAGTGATGGGGTGTCTCCTTCACAGAAGAAGATTAGGTCCTTCTTGGGCATGATGCTTTACTATCAGCACTTCATTGAAGATTGTTCCTCTAAGGCCAGACCCCTATTCAAGCTTCTCTCTGGACAGAACGCTGGAGAAAAGGCACGCAGAGGGAGAAAACCAGTGAAGAAATGTCACAATCTGGTAAAGCTCAAACCAGCTGACTGGACGGCCGAGTGTAGGGATGCTTTCGAGACATTGAAGCGCGATCTCCTGCATTCTGTAACCCTGGCCCATCCTGATTTCGCAAAGCCATTTATCCTAGCAGTGGATGCTTCATTCGATGGGATTGGCGCCGTCATCTCTCAGCTCCAGCCTGGTGATAAAGTTGCAAGACCAGTTGCCTTCGCTAGTAGGACGCTGTCACATGCTCAGTTGAACTATCCAGCTCACCGACTTGAGTTCCTGGCATTGAAGTGGGCTGTATGCGAGAAGTTTTCCCACTGGCTGAAGGGAGTGCATTTCACAGCGTGGTCGGATAACAACCCCTTGACCTACATCCTAACGAAGCCCAAGTTAGATGCATGCGAACAGAGGTGGGTGGCCAAACTTGCTGCATATGATTTCGATCTGAATTATATCCCAGGGCCTAGGAACATAGTCGCTGATGCGCTGAGCCGTGAGCCATTTGTTAAGTCCTGTGTGAGTCATCACCTGGTGAGGGAGCCTTACCTGTCCTTGCTGGATCAGGTGAATGGAGTAGTGGCTGGTACGGTGCAGGACGCTTTCCGGCTGACTACCAACTGTCAAGGTGTTCAGCACACTGATGTCGACACAGATGAGGTCCTGAGTCCTGAGTCTTCTGGAGGTGCCATTAGTGCTGAGGAGGTGTCTGCTGTCATGGACGTCCATCGTACTGGGGGTGTTTCTCAGCTGCCCTACATTAATCCGGAGTATTTGCAATTGCCCGAGGAAGACCCTTCCATCGCCATCCCACAGAGTCAATTACACAATCTCCAGCAACAAGATGCTGTAGTGAGCAGGGTTCTCTTTTATATGCAGCAACATAGAAAACCAAATGCACACGAGAGAACAGCTGAGTCTAGCTGTGTGCTCAGGCTGTTGAAACACTGGAAGAAGTTGAGAGTGCGTAGTGGACTCCTCTACCGTGTGAAGAGAGACCGCATCAGGGACAAGAGGATCTTTCAGTTCGTCACTCCAGAAGCTCTGAAGCGACAAGTCTTGCATGGAGTCCACGATGCTGCTGGCCACCAGGGTCGCTCAAGATCATCCTCTCTGGCCAGTGAACGATTCTTCTGGACAGGCATGCAGAGGGATGTTGAGAATCGCGTGAAGCACTGTCAGAGATGTATTTTGGGGAAGACTCCTGAACCACACGCCCGAGCACCTCTTGAGAGCATCCGCACTTCAGCTCCTATGGACTTAGTGTGCATCGATTTTTGGACCGCAGAGCAGAGCGACAAGAAGACCATTGATGTTCTTGTTGTTACGGACCATTTTTCTAAAGTAGCTCTTGCCTTCCCCTGTCGGAACCAGACTGCGAAACAAGTTGCCCGCTGTCTATGGGACAAGTTTTTTTGCATATATGGGTTCCCCAAAAGAATCCATTCGGATCAGGGAGCTAACTTTGAGAGTCGGCTTCTAAAAGATCTACTAGAGATGGCAGGTGTGCATAAGTCCCATACGACTCCGTACCACCCCATGGGCAACGGCGTCACAGAGAGGTTCAACAGGACCCTCGGGGGCATGATAAGGGCTCTCCCCCCACTGAGCAAGTCCAGGTGGCCACAGATGCTCCAGACACTGACCTTCTGCTACAACTCCACTGTGCATGAGACCACGGGCTTCGCGCCATTCTACCTGATGTTCGGACGGGTCCCACGGCTGCCCGTGGATGTCATGTTTCATCATGTGCTGGAGGATGATGCCGTTGTCAGTCGTCATGAGTTTGTGCAACATCTGAGGAGAGATCTTTCTGAAGCAGCACAGATCGCTCAAAGGAATGCCATCAGGGAACAAGATTGTCACGCCAAACTGTACAACCGGAAGGTCAGAGGACTGCCGTTGGGTGTTGGTGACAAAGTGCTACTTGCCAATCGAGGTGAGAGAGGGAAGAGGAAGATCGCAGACCGGTGGGAATCAACTCCTTTCGATGTGGTGTCTGTGAGATCGGACATCAACGTGTACAGGATCAGAGATGTTGTCACGAATAGAGAGAAGGTTGTACACAGGAACATGCTGCTTCCGGTTGACTTCTTGACAGTTCCGGAACAAGATGGGAACCCGGCATCCCTAGAGGAGTCGCAGTCTATAGCTTCCTGTGCCAGTGTTCAGGGCTCTGTCACCTCTGATGTTGAAGAGGCCTCTCGGTTGCGCACCAGGGACTGGGTCTTGGAGTCGCCTGAGCACGCGGGGGCAGAGAGCATCCATGAGGAAGAAGTCAACGGAGGGACTATGCCCGTGCCGAGTGCCTCGAAGGAAGACCGACCAGATGAGTTGCTGGATAGTGTTCCTGATGACTCTGTACCTGACTGTCACACTGATTATCCCCCTGACACAGTATGTGACACAGTACACTCACCTGAAGCTAGATGTGATGCCCATGGTGACCTTCCAATTCTAGTTGAGGTTGAGCCGGAGCAGGTAGTTTGCACACGTTCACAGAGTGCTCAAGTTCCATCAGTTGTCACGAGATGTGGGAGGAGTGTTAGGAACCCAAATAGGCTTATTTGTGAGATGTCAGGGCAGATGCTTAAAGGGAGTACTGAGCCTTTCATAGGTTCTGCATTTAGTTTCATTGCGGCGTCTATGTAGGGGCGTAGTGCATCCAGTTTTTTATTTTTTATTTTATTATTTTGCTTCCGGTCTGAGTCGTGACCTAGTCATGAGATCCTCTTGTAAGGGCAAAGTTATGTACAACTGTGGGATGTAGATGGCATCTCTTTCTCCTCTGTGATAAGTACGGGTTTTGGTACCAATCTGTCCTTACACACTTCTTATGGAAGAATTTATAATGTTGAGTTTTGGTACATCAGTGCTCGAGATCCACGTTGTTTTTTTGTTTTGTCATTTGTTTGTTTTTTCGCTCCTGTTTTATTTTATTTTTTTACTGTCCTCCGGTTTTCATGCTGTTGCCCCATTTTAGTATAATTTAAGGGGGGTGTATGTAACGGAGTAGAAAGGTCAAGTTCAATTATAGCTAAAATAGGTATAAACTGCGCCTATAGGTATAAACTCTAGGGGTTTAATGACGTGGTATATCCGGGGTGTGTCCGTGACCCGGATGCTGTGTCCGTGACCCGGATGCTGTGTAAATATAGCTGGACAGTGCAATTGCACGGGACGTAACGTGATCTCCCTCAGTTCATTCTTAACCACTGATGCGGTAAGGTCATGTTTTCTGCAGGGTCTGAGATCGCATATAATTTAAGAGATTATTAATGTACCTATGTTTTATTTGAATGTTTGATAAGTAAGATAGCTGTTTTGAGTTTCCCATTCATAGTATGTTAGTTTGGAACATATCACAAGTTTGTTAATGTGAGTTTTCTGTTGTTAACAATGATGGCGCTAACGTGAATGTCCGTGTGTAACATCATTTTAGAATGTAGCTCGATGACCCTGCAAGTCCCGTGTCCAGAAATTGATGCACTGTTTTCCACAGGTAATATTATTATTGTTGTGTTATTATATGTCTGTTGTTCTGTTAGTAGACCGTATTGTATGAGGTTGGGTCTTCCACCTCGCTAGTTTGCAACACGCTCGCGGCTTACCTAGCAGTCAGGTTGCAGCCATTGTTGCACGTGGTGCGCATGCGTATTCCAAGTGCGGGGTTTTTCCATGCATTTGGATGTTATGATTTCTTGTTGTTGTTGTTAAATGAATACCACTATATGATCACACAAGTGAAGATTTATGTAGTCTACACATTTTGTATTTTTGTTTCATATTATTGTTATAATTTGTGTAGTATGAGTGACTACTGTATGCTCAGTTCATTCTTAACCACTGATGCGAATGTAGCTCGATGACCCTGCAAGTCCCGTGTCCAGAAATTGATGCACTGTTTTCCACAGAATAAATGAACGTGAGCCATCCAGCTGAGAGTGATTCATGAAAAGATACACCCCGTCACACATGCAGCAGCGTGACTGAAAGCTGCTGCACCGTGTTTTGTTTTCACTCTTGGAATGATTAGCTGATTAGTCTCAGCTGACCTTAGGGACCTTGCTGAAATATAGGGTGGGAGAAGATCTGATATGTATTTAGGTCCAAGACCATTTTGTGTTTTGTATGTAATTAGGACGATTTTGAATTCAATTCTCTGAGAGACTGGTAGCCAGTGCAGGGATCTCAGGATTGGTGTAATGTGTTCAAACTTCTTTGTTTTTGTCAGGACCCTAGCAGCGGCTTTTTGGATGAGCTGTAATTTACGAACAGCTCCCTTAGACAGGCCTGTTAGTAGACCATTACAATAATCAAGTCTACTAGAAACAAATGCATGGATGAGTTTTTCAAGGTCTTGCTTGGACATGAAACCTCTTATTCTCGTTATGTTTTTCAGGTGATAGTAGGCTGATTTAGTTATCCAGTTTATGTGGTTCTAGGAGTTTAGATCTGAGTCTAGAATTACGCCAAGATTTCTGACCTGTTTTTCAGTTTGAAGTGAGAGAAAATCAAATTTTCCACTGAATTTCGATCTTTTGTCAGGTGCACCAAATACAATTATCGCTGTTTTGTCCTTGTCTTTCTTTGTTCATTGCAATTACAGAAATGTATGCATATCACATGACTGTAATCTGTGTGTGGTTGTGACTGTGTGCATGTGTGTGTATATGTGGTTGTGAGTGTGTTCATGTGTGTGTATGTGTGTGTATGTGTGTGTGCATATCACATGACTGTAATCTGTGTGTTTCAGTGATGAGTGCTTACATCTACTCTGGACACACTCAATCTGGTGAGTTGGTGATTGTATCTTCAGGTGTTCCATCTTACATCAAGTTATGACTTGTTGTGATCACTTATCATTTTCCCTGCTCCACCTTCAGTACTTACCCTCAGATGTATGGGGGGGGCGGAACCCGTGTTAATTTTGGCAGCTAAAGGGCTCTGCACACAGCGTGCGATTTCTGTTGCGCGTGAACGTTCCATTTTGAAGTTTGAATGGAAGTCTATGAGAACATACAACAGAAATTGCATCGCACGCTGTGTGCATTGGGATGCGATGTTTTACGATGTTCTCATAGACTTCCATTCAAACTTCAAAATGGAATGTTGACGCGCAACAGAATCGCACGCTGTGTGCAGAGCCCTTAAGACTTTTTATTTAGTCTAGAAGGCCAATGCACACGGCGTGCGATTTTGTCGCACCGCCGAATTCGATTCCATTGTTTTGAATGGTTTTGAATGAGACAATGCACACAGCGTGCGATGCGATTTTGTCGCACGACAACATTCGATTCTCAATTCACATTCATTCATTCATTGGTGTGAATTGAGAATCGAATGTTGTCGTGCGACAAAATCACATGTGCATTGGGCTTTAGTCGACGAAAATACACATTAGTTTGAGTCACATTTCAAAGTCAAGAAACATACATTCTTTCTTTGACTATTGTGATTTATTTTCTGAAACTTCACATAAAACCAAAAGACGTACTGTATATATTTCTCTCTCTTAATATAATCAACTTGGGTCCAAAAGACATGTATTTCTCTCTCATAATAAAATCAACTTAGTGTTTTTCCAGACACTTGCTTTACAGTTTACAATGTCATTAAGTATCATTCAGATTTTCAAGTTTGATTTACACTGTGTTGTTTTGGTTTAAGTCACTGTGGAAATGAACAACAAAAAGTGGTAAAGCTGAGCTTTAACGATCAGAAGAGTCTTAAAGCAAGTAACTGATACTGTGTGACTCTAGGCTACTGTTCTCGATTCAGTTTGAGGCTTCTTTTCTAAAATGAGCCTTGCTCTATTTTGACTGAGTGAGTTCACCTGTAACGCTCAAAACTCTCAGCCAATGCTTCAGATGCTGGCATTGCCAGAAGGTCCAGGGCAAGAGGTTTTAGAGTAAAACGAGAACTCTGCAGCCCAAAAAGGAAAACACTCCTGAGATAGTTGACTTCTGAATCTCTGCATCAGGTTGCTGCTTTTGAGTTCTTGATTCAGTTGAGTCTGGGATCTAGGTGAGGGAAAATATAGTGGATCCCTAGAGTCCCTAGAGATCTCATATAGGCCTACATATACAGATTAATTCCGTAAATATATTTAGGCTAATTCCTTTAAGGCAATACTTAACTAATAGCTTATGAAATACATAGTTTTTTTAGTGATGCACCTGGACACATCATCAGTAATAGAACCTGGGCTCATTGGGAGTTCCGGGTGTTTCGGCTGTTAGACGCCCTCCCCCAGGCGAGACCCAACCGAGGTTGATCAAGCCCCTGCATGTCCAGGTAGCGCCTCCTCCCCCACGGCTCTATGATATATAAATTATATATATATCCTCTCCTGATCCACAGCCACCTAGAATTGCTCTGTCTTTCTCTCTCTGTCTCTATCTCTCTGTCTCTCTCTGTCTCTCTCTGTCTCTCTCTGTCTCTCTCTCTGTCTCTCTCTCTCTGTCTCTCTCTCTCTCTGTGTGTCTCTCTGTGTCTCTCTGTCTCTCTCTCTGTCTCTTTCACTGTCTGTCTCTCTCTGTCTCTCTCTCTGTGTCTCTCTGTCTCTCTCTCTGTCTCTCTCTGTGTCTCTCTGTCTCTCTCTCTGTCTCTTTCACTGTCTCTCTCTCTCTCTGTCTCTCTCTCTGTCTCTCTCTGTCTCTCTCTCTCTCTCTGTCTGTCTCTGTCTGTCTCTGTCTCTCTCTCTGTCTTCTCTCTCTCTCTCTGTCTCAATGCCTCAGTGGCCAACGTGATGGCCCTTCACCTACTACTAACTGTATATGTAAAGCACTGTGTGACCCCTGGTCTGGGATAGGTGCTATAGAAATACATTTTACTAACTTACTTACTTACTTATTTACTTACTGACATCAGCTCCCAGTCTTAAGCCGTTGCAGGCCAGAAAAGGCAGTCCTGGCAGCTGATGTTAGACCCAGTCTTCGAAAGCGATGGTCTTCTTCACTGGGCAGAGGCACTTGCAATGGCTGATCCCACTGCAGATGGTGTCCGCTATGGCTTTCAGGACTTGGTCATGTGGCCAGTGGTAGCGCCCCTCTCCCAGGGCTTTCAGACAGCAGCTGAGGATGTGATCCAGGTCCTTCTCTTCAGGCACAGAGGGCATGCTGGTGACTCCACCGTCCCACAGCAGAACAGACTGGATGGGCTTGGTAGACAGACAGCCTGGATGAAGAATTGTTTTTCGATGTGGCTTGGTTTTCCAGAGCTCAGCCCATGAGACTTTGTGTTCCACTGCTTGCTCCGATCTTGACCAGGCTTTTTCATGTTTAGGGACCCATTGAGTTCAAGTGATACATTCTCCCCCATTCAACCCCAATTTGCGTACGAGTCCACAGGCCAGGTACAGGACAGTTGGAGCTCATGCGGGCCCAGGTGATCATCTCCTCCAGGCCCTTCAGGATCCACCTGCTCCCTGGGACGGTTGTTGTTGTCACAGTCAGGTCATCCAGAAAGGCCCGGATGGGTGGCTGTCAGACAGACTTGTTGAGGGGCCCTCTGCACTGAACCTCAGCAGACTTCTCCAGCATGTTCATGGCGAGAGTGAAAAGGATTACTGAGATGTTGCATCCAGTTATGATTCCCTTCTCGAGCTTGTGCCACTCTGAAGTTGTAGACCCAGCAGAGACTCGCAGACTGAAGTTGTTGTAGTATTCGAAAATGAGGTCCCTTAACTTGCCTGGGATATGGTGCAGGTTCAGTGCCTCTTTGACCAGCTTGTGAGGTATGGACCCATAGGCGTTTGCGAGGTCCAGCCACGGCACAGCCAGGTCCCCTGTATTCTCCCGGGCTTCCCTGAACAGCTGGGCGACCACGCCTGTGTGCTCCAGACACCCCGGTACCTTCGGGATCCCTCCTTTCTGGAGCGAGGTATCGATGTAGGAGTTCCTCAGGAGGTAGTCTGTCAGGTGCCTGGAAACAATGTTGAAGAATATCTTTCCCTCAACACTGAGCATGGTTCTGAACTGATTGATGTTCTTCGACCAGCTTCGAAAAGCCAAATCGGATATGATTCCACACAGAACTCAAAAATGGACGGGTCAAAATGATTGGCACACTCAATAAAAAAAAATGTTAGCACACCCCTTTCGAAAAAATAACTGAAATCAATTGCTTCCTGTAACCATGAATGAGTTTCTTACACCTCTCTACTGGAATTTTGGACCACTCTTCTTTGGCCAACTGCTCCAGGCTGCTCACATTTGAAGGGTTCCTTCTCTCTGCTGTGTTTTGAGATCGCTACACTGGCGTTCTATGGGATTTAGATCTGGACTCAATGCTGGCCACCTCAGAACTCTTCAGCGCTTTGTCTTGAACCATTTCTCTGTGCTTTTTGAAGTGCGTGCTTTGGGTCATTGTCCTGCTGGATGACCCATGACCTCTGACGGAGACCCAGCTTTCTGACACTGGGCTCTTCGTTGCACCCCCAAAAATCTTTAGTAGTCTTCAGATTTGATTATACCTATATTTCATGATACCGGGCACACAGTCAAGGCATCCGGTGCCAGAAGCAGCAAAGCAGTCTCAGTCTCGCCCCACCCTACATCAAGGACCTCCTGGACCTGTCTTCCACCTCAAGGCCCAGGCTCAGGTCCGACGCCCAACTCAGCCTGAGGGTCCCCCGCACCAACCTCAAGAGGAAGGGTGACCGTGCTTTTGCGGTGATAGCACCGACCCTGTGGAACGCGCTCCCTTCCGCCATCAAGTCTGCCCCCACTCTGGACTCCTTTAGAGCCAAGTTAAAAACCCACCTCTTCGTCAATGATGTTCCCTAAGTCTACTCTATTTGTTGTAAATTGTATCCCTTGAGATGTTCGTTTAAGTAGTCTGTGTCTGTTTGCTTTCTGTGTTCCTTGTCCTTGTCCTTGTCTTTATCTGTTCCTTTACCCGGGCTGCGCCCCGGGCCGATGTAAAAGTTGGATGGGGGGCGCATTATAAATAAAATTAACATTAACATTAACATTAACATTAACATTAACATTAACAAAGCAACCTCCACCTCCATGTTTGACTGTAGGGGGCGCTATAAAAACTCTGAAACTCGCAATGAACCCAGGTTCTGTTACTGATGAAGTGTCCAGGTGCATCACAACATGATGTGTTTCATAAGCGTCTGTCTGTAAAAACCAGTGACGACCAGGAAGGGAGAGGTGGCAGCTGAAGAAAACTAAACGAGGCCTTCAAAGAAAAGACGGCAGTATCATAAAATGATGAGAATATCAAGTCTACATTCTAATTACTTAGACAACACAATACAGTCCTAAACTATTGCTACAACTATACTGTATATATTTGTCACGTTCTAATGCTGTGGTCCGCATATCAAATCTGATTGGATTTTTAGAAAAGATCGGACTTTAGAAAAATGTGAATACATTTCCGCATTGATGCAAATGTATTTCTAAATCATGGGGCCTTTAGTCTCGTTTAGAAAATGTTCTCACTAACAAAAACGCTGTATTGTTGTACCCTCTGTTTATCATAGAAAAAGATTTGTGAAAGACAACGTTTGTGTTCTTGTACATTACAATTTCACACTTTCACACCTGTTCTCTTTCAGAGATACGTCCTGTCCTGAGCGTGTCTTCTGGTGTGTCTCCATGGTGGCTGAATGTTGGAGACTCAGCGACTCTGAACTGTGAGGTTAGAGACTCGTCTACAGGCTGGAAATTCTACTGGTACAAAGGTTCGAAAAAAGGACGCCGTTATTACTCCCCAGAGCTGCTACCAGACAGCGAGCGTGGGGCTGGAGGCTCCTACTCTGTCAGCTCTGTAGGTCTGAATCACACAGGGATGTATTCATGTAGAGCTGGGAGAGGAGACCCAGTCGTTTATACAGAATACAGCTATGATCAGTTCATCTGGGTAGTAGGTGAGTTACTGAAGCACTGTTTCAACTCTGAACTATGATCCTGTCTCAGTCTGAACTTTGTCGCCCCTCTGTCTCTCTCTCTGACTTTATGTGTCCCTCCCCCTCTCTCCCTCTTTGTCTCTCCCCCTCCCCCTCTCTCTCTTCCTCTCTCTCTGCCCCACCCTCTCTCTACCCCTCTCACTCTTTTTCTCTCTCTTTCTCTCTCTCTCCCAGGTCCCTCTCTTCCAGACTCTCTTACCATCAG
This sequence comes from Nansenia antarctica, assembly GCF_963989245.1. Classification (NCBI taxonomy): domain Eukaryota; kingdom Metazoa; phylum Chordata; class Actinopteri; order Argentiniformes; family Microstomatidae; genus Nansenia; species Nansenia antarctica. The sequence goes on along the minus strand of NC_137683.1, from coordinate 31,869,824 downwards.
TGCCAACAGATCTGAGTTATTTCGGGCTGAGTCTGTCTCAGTGAGCTGTGAGGTGGAGGGGAACTCTACTGGATGGAAAGTGAATAGTCTCACAAAGGAATTCTTCTGGCATAAGTGTCCCTCTGGACCCACATGCACCATCAAATTTGTAACCAGCGAACACAGTGGAATGTACTGGTGTGAGTCTGGGTCAGGAGAGTACAGCAATGCTGTCAAAATCACAGTGACTGGTAAGTTATTCTCACTTCTACAGTAGTTTGGTGTCTCTTAGTCTCATTAAGAAAATGTTCTTCCGTTATTCAAAGCAAGAGTAAAAACAATAAAAATGATAATACATTTGTGAAAGACAACGTTTGTGTTCTTGCCTTTTTAAAATTTCACACGTTAACACCTCTTAATGATAAATAATAATAATGCATTTTATTTGTATTGCACTTTTCATTCAAAAGAATCTCAGAGTGCTACAGAGAGAAAAACAACAACCATAAAACATAATGAGTTAAAAAAAAACAAAAAAAAACATAATAAGTTAAAAACATTTTAAAAAACACAAAATAAATCACAAGAATGAACACAGGTTCAACAGTCAAAGACCTTTTTGAAGAAAAAGGTTTTTAGGCCTGTCTTAAAAGAGTCCAGGCTCTGTACTGCCCTTAGCTGACTAGGAAGGCTGTTCCCTTAGCTGGCTAGGAAGGCTGTTCCCTTAGCTGGCTAGGAAGGCTGTTCCACAGGCTCTGTACTGTCCTTAGCTGGCTAGGAAGGCTGTTCCCTTAGCTGGTTAGGAAAGCTGTTCTCTTAGCTGGCTAGGAAGGCTGTTCCCTTAGCTGGCTCGGAAGGCTGTTCCACAGGCTCTGTACTGCCCTTAGCTGGCTAGGAAGGCTGTTCCACAGGCGCGGCGCAGCCGAGCAGAAGGCTCGGTCCCCCATGGTGCGGAGCCTGGTATTGAGGACCTGGAGGAGCAAGCTGTTTGAAGACCTGAGGGTGCGGGTGGAGGTTTGTGGAGGGATGAGTTCTTGCAGATAGGGAGGTGCGTGTCCCTTGATGCATTTGTGGGTGAGAAGAAGGACTTTGTCGTCAACCCTGAATGAGACAGGGAGCCAGTGTAGTGAGTGTAGAATGGGGGTCATGTGCTCGTATTTGCAGACTCTCATCAGGATCCTGGCAGCGCTGTTCTGGATGTATTGCAGCTTCTGTATGCTTTTGCCAGGAATCCCGACGAAGAGCGCGTTGCAGTAGTCCAGTCTTGAGGAGATAAAGTCATGGACAAGTTTCTCTGCATCTGACAGGGTTAGAGTGGGATGGAGTTTGGAAATATTTCCGCGATGATAGAAGGGGGTTTTTGCACAGGTGTTTTATATGGTCACTGAAGGTCAGGTGAGGGTCAAACCTAACCCCCAGATTTGTGACCTCTTTGTCTTACAGATAGACCCAGTGCTTCCCTGAGTGTGTCTCCTTCATGGTGGCTGAATGTTGGAGACTCAATGACTCTGAGCTGTGAGGTTAGAGACTCGTCTACAGACTGGACATTCTACTGGTACAGAGTTGATATAAAGTCTGAAAATGGAGGAACTCGTTACTTCAGAGAGCTGCTACCAGACAGCGAGCGTGGGGCTGGAGGCTCCTACTCTGTCAGCGCTGTTGGTCCGAATCACTCAGGGATGTATTCATGTAGAGCTGGGAGAGGAGAACCAGTCTATTATACAGACTACAAAGATCAGCTCCTCTGGGTAGCAGGTGAGTTACTGTACATATGTGACCCTGTTTCAGTCTGAGCTTTGAACCCCCTCTGTCATTCTCTCTCTGTCTTCATGTGTCTCTCTTTCTCCCCCTCTCGCTTTCTCTCACCCCCCCTTTTTTTTGTCTGTCTGTCTCTCTCCCTCACCCTCTCTCTTTCTTTCACTCACTATCTCTTTCTCCCCCTCTCTCACCCTCCCTCCCCCTCTTTCTCTCTCTATCTCTCTATTTCTCTCCCCCCCCTCCCTCCCTCTTGTTTTTTCTCTCTCCCTATCTCTCTCTCTCTCTCTCACTGTCTCCCTCCCCCCCTCAGTGTCTCTTTCTACCTCTCTCTAACTCTATTTCTCTCTCTATCTCTCTCTCCCAGGCCTCTCTCCTCCAGCCTCTCTCACCATCAGTCCCAACACATCTCAGTTCTTTCAGGGTGAGTCTGTCTCAGTGAGCTGTGAGGTGGAGGGGAACTCTACTGGATGGAGAGTGATAAGGTCCTCAGGAGGGCACTCCTCACTGTCAGAGTGTCTCTCTGGTCAATCATCAACTGGACCCACATGCACCATCCCCTCTGTATCCACCTACCATCACAGTGGACTGCTCTGGTGTGAGTCTGGGTCAGGAGAGTACAGCAATGCTGTCAACATCACAGTGACTCGTAAGCTATTCTCAGTTCTACAGCAGTTTGGTGTCTCTTAGTCTCATTAAGAGAATGTTCCCCGTAGAAAACCAAAAACACTTTATTGTTGTGTACCTCCGTTTATCCGAACAAGAGTAAAAACAACACAAATCATAATAGATTTGTGAAAGACAGCATTTGTTTTCATGCACTTAACAATTTCACACTTTCACACCTGTTCTCTTACAGGGAGACCCTCTCCTGTCCTGAGTGTGTTTCCATGGTGGCTGAATGTTGGAGACTCAGTGACTCTGACCTGTCAGGTTGAAGGAGCGTCTATAGGCTTTAGAGCGTACTGGAAAAGAGAGGTGTCTACAGGCTTCAGATTCTACTGGTACAGAGATGTGTCTGATGACACCAGAGAGCTGCTACCAGACAGCGAGCGTGGGGCTGGAGGCTCCTACTCTGTCAGCTCTGTAGGTCTGAATCACACAGGGATGTATTCATGTAGAGCTGGGAGAGGAGACCCAGTCGTTTATACAGACTACAGCTCTCCTGAGCTCCTCTGGGTAGCAGGTGAGTTACTGAAGCACAGTTTCAACTCTGACCTATGACCCTGTCTCAGTCTGAACTTTGACACCCCTCTCTCTGTCTCTCTCACTCTCTCTGTATTTGTGTGTCTCTCCCCCTCTTCCTCCCCCTCTCTCTATGTTTCCCTCTCTCTTTCTCTCCCTCACTCTGTCTTTCTCGCTCTCGCTCTCGCTCTCTCTATCTCTCTCTCTCTCTCCCCCCACCTCTCTCTCTCTCTCCCTCTCTCTCTCTCTCTCTCTCTCTCTCTCTCTCTCTCTTTCTCTGTCTCTCTCTCTCTCTCTGTCTCCCTCTCTCTCTTTCTCTCTCTGTCTCTGTCTCTCTCTCTCTCCCCCTTGAGATGATGTACAAATTCATGTCTTAAATCACCAGGGGGTCGTTTCATAGTTCCTTAATCGAAACAGCATGTTCTGTTTTCTTCATAGTTAATAAACTGAACTGGATGAACTTATTCATATCATAGTGGTTTCACAATAAGATGAGATCACAGGACCTGAATCTCTCTTCTCTGTCTATGGTCCTACAGGCTCTCTAGGCCTAAAATGAAACATTCATATGATGGTTATGATAAAAATATACCACACTCCCTCTCCCCCTCTCCCTCTCTCTCTCCCTCTTGTCTCTCCCCCCCCTCTCTCTCTCCCCCTCACACTCTCTTTATCTCTCTCTCTCTATCTCTCTCTCTTTCTCTCTCCCAGGTCTCTCTCCTCCAGCCTCTCTGACCGTCAGTCCCAACACATTTCAGTTCTTTGACGGTGAGTCTGTCTCAGTGAGCTGTGAGGTGGAGGGGAGCTCTACTGGATGGAGAGTGAAGAAGTTCGCAGAGCATTTACCAGAGTTTGATTTCTTTGAGTCAAAGAAATCTCCGGTGTCAGAGTGTCCCTCTGTTGAATCATCAACTGGACCCACATGCACCCTCCCCTATGTATCCATCTCTCACAGTGGAGTGTTCTGGTGTGAGTCTGGGTCAGGAGAGTACAGCAATGCTGTCAACATCTCAGTGACTGGTAAGCTATTCTCAGTTCTACAGTAGTTTGGCAAGGCACAGCAAGTTTATTTGTAGAGCAAATATATATATATATAACAGGGGTAATTCAAAGTGCTTTACATACATTATTTAAAAATACAGCAAGAGGAGCATAGTAAGAAAATAAAAATTACAATGAATAAAAGCAAATATGAGAAGTAAATAGATAAAACATTTAATAAGACAATAGTTAATGGAAAAAATACATTGATAGAGGTGTTTGTGTTTAATCATAACTGCTGCAAAACATGAAGGTTTTTAGCTTAGATTTAATTATTTTAAGGGTTTGGGCCTGTTTGATTTCTTCAGGGAGTTTGTTCCAGGAGCATGCGGCAGCGTGACTGAAAACTGCTGCACCGTGTTTTGTTTTTACTCTTGGAATGATTAGCTGATTAGTCTCAGCTGACCTTATAGGGACATTGTGGGAATATAGGGTGGGAGGAGAAGATCTGATATGTATTTTGGTCCAAGACCATTTTGTGATTTGTATGTAATTAGGAGGATTTTGAATTCAATTCTATGAGAGACTGGTAGCCAGGGATCTCAGGATTTGTGTAATGTGTTCAAATGTCTTTGTTTTTGTTAGGACCCTAGCAGCGGCGTTTTGGATGAGCTGCAATTTACGAACAGCTCCTTTAGATAGGCCTGTTAGTAGACCATTACAATAATCAAGTCAACTCGAAACAAATGCATGGATGAGTTTTTCAAGGTCTTGCTTGGACATGAAACCTCTCATTCTTGTTATGTTTTTCAGGTGATAGTAGGCTGATTTAGTTTTCGAGTTTATGTGGCTGTTGAAGTTTAGATCGGAGTCTAGAATTACACCAAGATTTCTGAACTGTTTTTAGTTTGAAGAGAGAGAGAATCAAGTTTTGCACTGACTTTCGATCTTTTGTCATGTGCACCGAATACAATTATTTCTGTTTTGTCCTTCTTTAGTTGGAGGAAGTTTTGTGTCATCCAGGCGTTTATTTGCTCAATGCAATTACAGAGATTGTCAATGGGACTATAGTCGTTCGGTGGGAGGGCTATGTAGATTTGAGTGTCATCCGCATAGTTGTGGTAGGCAATTTTGTTATTTTTTATGATGTGTCCCAATGGAAGCATGTAGAGATTGAATAGAAGGGGGCCAAGGATTGACCCTTGGGGAACCCCACATGTCATTTTAATTTGGTCAAATACAAAGTTGCCAATGGAGACATAGTAGCTTCTGTCTTGGAGGTAGGATCTAAACCAGTTTATGGCAGTGCCCTAAAGTCCTACCCATGTTTTTAGTCTATCTATTAGAATGTCATGGTCTACACTGTACTCTACAGTGTCAAAGGCAGCACTAAGATCTAGTAGTACCAAAACTGAGAGTTTGTGTTTACGCGAATGTCATTAAGGACCTTAATAAGGGCCGTTTCATAACTGCAGTTTTCAGGGCTTTAGGGAAGATTCCTGATGAAAGGGAAGTGTTGATTATTTATATTAGTTCGCCTGCTATGCAGCTAAATATGTTTTTTGCTTGTTGGCAGGACATCAAGGGCACATCTAGGGTCTTGTAATCGATGGTGTTAAATTGTGACATGGTTGTTATGTCCGCCCTATTTGGGGTTGTTAATGTTTTTCATGCCTGTCACAGAAGACCTAATGCCTTGTCTAATGGTTTCTATTTTATTATTAGGATACAAGCTCATTGCATTTACTAGTCGAGTGAAATTCCTGAGCAATGGGTGTTGGGGGATTTGTTAGTCTGTCAACAGTTCTGAAAAGGATGCGGGCATTATTGATGTTATTGTTTATGATCTTAGAGAAAAATGATTTTCTGGCGCTTCTTATTTCTAAGTTATAGTTTAGAAGATTCTCTTCATAAATATCGTAATGGACTTGAAGGTTCGTTTTTCTCCATCTGCGCTCTGCTTTATGACATTCTCTTTTCTGGGTCTTTACGGAAGGGGCAGTTCTCCAGGGAGCTTTTTTGCTTACCAGGTACAAAGTTGCATTGGCTATTACTATCATCTAATTTGGCACAAGTACTCATCAGACCCTGGAGTACTGATTCCTAGATGATTTGGGCTTATTCAGATTTGAGATTTTTCACAATGTTCTGGCTCTATTTACTCTGACACAGTAGCATATATTTTGCAGAAAACCTGAAAAATGGCATCGATAAGAACACGTTAAAACTGTCTCGGAAGAAAGAGGCGATTACACCACCGTTTTTATGGGATCTAACGACATCTAAGGTTCTAAAGTTGGGGGGTGCTGACTCAATAAGAATTGGTGTCTTGTTATCTTTATCTAACCAGGTCTCAGTGATAAATCTAGTTCATAGGAGCTAATCAAGTCGTTGATTAAGAGAGACTTATTAGCTAAGGATCTGGCATTGAAAAGTGCTAGCTTGAGTGGTTTTGTGTTTGGTCTCTGTGTGGGCTGTGTGTGGCAGGGTACAGAAATAACAATTGAAGGGTGTATAAAGCATTCTGACTTGCAATTAACTGTTCTGTTACTGATATGAACAGGGATAGCAAGAATTGAGAGTCCCAGCTTTATATCAGGAATGTCAATGGTATCAACTCTATGGAAGCGGGGACTGTTAGAGCATCAACTGATTATGGGTGTCATCCGGGGGATGGGGATGGGTGTTGTAGATAGCATCCTGTGCCGTCGGGGTAGGGCGATGGGTATTGTTGATGAGGCTGGCGTCACAGGGAGTGTGGGGCCAGGTGTTGTAGAAAGGAGAGTTGCCTGAGATGGAGCAGCTTTCGGGGTGAGCTCTACTCCTGTCCTCACCATTTTCTCTAACCTAGCTGAGAAAGGCAGGACCGGCCTGAGTTGGAGGAAGGAGAACTCAGTGTTTGGTGTCTCTTAAGGGCTCTGCACACAGCGTGCGATTTCTGTTGCGCGTCAACGTTCCATTTTGAAGTTTGAATGGAAGTCTATGAGAAAATCATAAAACATCGCATCCCAATGCACACAGCGTGCGATGCAATTTCTGTTGTATGTTCTCATAGACTTCCATTCAAACTTCAAAATGGAACGTTGACGCGCAACAGAAATCGCACGCTGTGTGCAGAGCCCTTTAGTCTCATTAAGAAAATTTTCTCATATAAAAACAAAAACACTGTATTGTTGTGTACCTCCGGTTATCAAAGCAAGAGAAAAAAAGATTTGTGAAAGACAGCATTTGTGTTCTTGCACTTAACAATTTCACACTTTTGACACCTGTTCTTTTTCAGACACACCCCGTCCTGTCCTGAGTGGTGGTCCATGGTGGCTGAATGTTGGAGACTCAGTGACTCTGAGCTGTGAGGTTGGAGACTCGTCTACAGGCTGGAGATTCTACTGGTACAGAGATGTGTACGATGGACAGAGTTACTCCCCAGAGCTGCTACCAGACAGCGAGCGTGGGGCCGGAGGCTCCTACTCTGTCAGCTCTGTTGGTCTGAGTCACATAGGGGTGTATTCATGTAGAGCTGGGAGAGGAGACCCAGTCTATTATACAGTCTACAGCAATCCTCAGCTCCTCTGGGTAGCAGGTGAGTTACTGATGCACTGTCTCAGTCTTTGAACCCCCTCTGTTATTCACTCTGTTTTTATGTGTCTCTCCCCCCCTCTCTCTCTGTCTCACCCCCTCTCTCTCTCTGTCTCACCCCCTCTCTCTCTCTGTCTCACCCCCTCTCTCTCTCTGTCTCACCCCCTCTCTCTCTCTGTCTCACCCCCTATCTCTCTCTGTCTCACCGTCTCTCTCTCTCTCTCTGTCTCTCTCTCTCTCTCTCTCTCTCTCTCTCTCTCTCTCTCTCTCTCTCTCTCTCTCTCCCAGGCCTCTCTCCTCCAGTCTCTCTGCTGACCGTCAGTCCCAACAGATCTCAGTTCCTTGAGGGTGAGTCTGTCTCAGTGAGCTGTGAGGTGGAGGGGAACTCTACTGGATGGAGACAGATGAGGTCCACAAAGGGTATCAGGCTGTCAGAGTGTCCCTCTGATGAATCATCAACTGGACCCACATGCACCCTCCCCTCTGTTTCTACCAATCACAATGGAGTGTACTGGTGTGAGTCTGGGTCAGGAGAGTACAGCAATGCTGTCAAAATCACAGTGACTCGTAAGTTATTCTCAGTTCTAGAGTAGAAGTTTGGTGTCTCTTAGTCTCATTAAGAAAATGTTCTTATAGAAAATCAAAAACACTGTATTGTTGTGTACCTCCGTTTATCAAAGCAAGAGGAATAAAGATCTGTGAAAGACAGCGTTTGTTTTCTTGCACTTTTCAATTTCACACTTTCACACCTGTTCTCTTACAGGGAGACCCCCTCCTGTCCTGAGTGTGTCTCCTGCATGGTGGCTGAATGTTGGAGACTCAGTGACTCTGAGCTGTGAGGCTGGAGACTCGTCAACAGACTGGAGATTCCACTTGCACAGAGAGGTTTACCATGGACAGGGTTACTCTCACAAGATGCTACAAGAAAGCGAGCCTGGAGCTGTCAGCTCCTACTCCATCAGCTCTGTAGGTCTGAGCCACACAGGGGTGTATTCATGTAAAGCTGAGAGCGAAGACTCAGGCTATTATACAGACCCCAGCTCTCAGCTCCTCTGGGTAGCAGGTGAGTTACTGATGTACTGTTTCAACTCTGAACTATGACCCTGTTTCAGTCCGAACTTTGACCCCCCCCTCTCTCTCACTCTGTCTTTGTGTGTGTGTCTCTCCCCCTCTCTCCCATTCCATACCCTTCTATCTCTCTCTTTCTCCCTCTCCCTCCAACCATCTCACTGTCTCTCCCTCTCACTCTCTTTCTCTATCTCTCTCGCTCTTTCTCCGTCTCCCCCTCTCGCTCTCTCTCTCTCTTTCTCCCTCTCTTACTCTCTCTCCCAGGTCTCTCTCCTCCAGCCTCTCTGACCGTCAGTCCCAACAGATCTCAGTTCTTTGAGGGTGAGTCTGTGTCAGTGAGCTGTGAGATGGAGGGGAACTCTAAGGCATGGAGAGTGATTAGGTCCACAGGAGGTTACTCACAGTCAGAGTGTCCCTCTGTTCGATCATCAACTGGACGCACATGCACCATCGCCTCTGTATCCACCTCTGACAGTGGAGTGTACTGGTGTGTATCTCGGTCAGAAGAGTACAGCAATGCTGTCAACATCACAGTGACTGGTAAGCTATTTTCAGTTCTACAGCAGTTTGGTGTCTTTTAGTCAAATACCCCCAATACCCCCAATACCCCCAATACCCCCAATACCCCCAATACCCCCAATACCCCCAATACCCCCACCCCCAATACCCCCAATACCCCCAATACCCCCAATACCCCCACCCACTGTCCAATTTCTAGTTTTTCTTTGGCATAGCTGGTTAGAGGTCGAGGCTCAGTCGGAGAAAGTCCAATTGCGGGGCGACTGTTTGTAACAACTTGATGTCTTGTTCATGTGCTTGGATAATAACAAACTGTTATAATTGTCATTCCACCTCCACCTCCAGCTCCAACTACAATTACAACTAAAACTCCATTGCCTGCCTGATGACCCTCGTACTGGTGGTGAAATGGACTCCAGGTAAGAACCCTCCTACAGCTAGCTGACCCTCCTAAACACTCCCCTGTCTACACTACAGCTAGCTGACCCTCCTAAACACTCCCCTGTCTACACTACAGCTTGCTGACCTGGGGCCCATTCCACCAAGGTGGATTATCTTCTAAGCCTCGATAAAGTTCTAATCGGCGATAATGTTAGCTTGCGTTCGGTTCCATCAATGTGGCTCAAATATTTCGCTGCTTGGTTGAGCTCCTTCTGAGTCAGATATAATTAGCCTGGTCGCGAGCAGGCTAAAAGGCAGGCTAAAGTCATGCGTGCGTCAAAAAAGGCTCACAGGCGGAAACTACATCCCGAACGACAGTTCCTTAAGTGTCTTTTAGGAAATATTAGTTCCCACTTCACACGAGATAGATAGATGGATAGGTTGACTGTGTGATAGATAGATAATTTGATATTTTGAAAGTGTGATCGATCGATAGAGTTTGATTGTGTGATAGATAACTTGATATTTTGAAAGTGTGATAGATAGATCGATAGATCAATAAATAAAAGAGTGTTAAAAAAAAAAGTTATTGTCTCAACTTGCATTGCTGTCATCACAGCGGTCTGACTGGCGCAGTGGTTAAGGCTGCCAGCTAGAGTTCCAAAGGTTGCGTGTTCGAGACTTGACTAAGTGATATATATATTTTTTTTACATTTAACCGAAGATTTCATGCAAAGGCTTCAAACACCATTGTAATCGTGTCAGTTCTTGTAAATTAGCCTGCACCATAATTTTATAGCCTACATACTTTTTTAGATGAGATTTTAGATTAGATTCAGACAACGAAATGCAGTAAAAAGTGTGTCCGAAGAGGGATTCGAACCACCGTCTAAAAATGACGAATAAATCCTATGGCAGCGGTCGATACCACTAGGCCACTGTGGCGATATGACGGTTTGTAGCCTGCTGCTCATATCACCACAGTAGTAATATTCATTTATTAAAATATGAACATATAACAATAACTGGGGCTAGTATGACCTACGCATTTAATCGGTCAGCAATTTCTTGCCAAACCATTTCCCTCGCCTTGTTAATTGCGGAAGTATTGCACTATTTTACATCTTATTTTTCCGTCTTCATAAAGATCAATAATTCGGAATGCTGCGCAAATGTAGGACCCCTGCAGAGTGGAGTATCTTCATTTCGACTGCCCTCTGGTGTCAGAATGAGAAATGGTTTTGACAGAGACGGTCATACCTGGTGTTGAATGGCCCACAGAGGGGCTTAAGTCAGTGGATCTAAAAGAAACAGCGTTTCATTGAATATCACATTTTATTTCATATCAGTAAAGATATACAATAATGTTATTTTATTTTGGTGTTGAACAGCTCAGCCTGATGAAGAGAAGCAATGATGTCATCATGATGTCAGATGTGGATCCCCAGGAGTAACTGTACGTCTAGCAACAAGACATGAATAAGTTTTAGCTCAGCTTTAAAGGGGCAATTCTGGGATTGATCCATTATACATGGATTTGAAAGTTTGCTTGGAGAATAATTTTTTTGTTGCATTGAACAATGATGTTCTGCTTTAACTTGTATTCAGAAATATTGCTGCTTCATATACGTTGTTTCCCTATTTTGATATGCTGTATTGTTGTTTCATATCATTACTTTAATGAGTGTTTAACATGCAGTTACTTTTCATCATATTTAGATATTTTAATAAAGGTCAATTGTTGCAAATGAGTTAAATCTGTTTCATTCAGTAATGATCAATAATAATCGTCCATGTGTTAATGCAAAACAGCTTGTTAGTCTATAACCTATAACCTATAACCTATCTAACCCTAACCTTTAACCTTTAACCTATCTAATCCTAACCTTTAACCTATCTAACCCTAACCTTTAACCTATAACCTATCTAACCCTAACCCTAACCTTTAACCTATAACCTATCTAACCCTAACCTTTAACCTATAACCTATCTAACCCTAACCTTTAACCTATAACCTATAACCTATAATATATAACCTATAACCTATAACCTATCTAACCCTAACCTTTAACCTATAACCTATCTAACCCTAACCTTTAACCTATCTAACCCTAACCTTTAACCTATAACCTATAACCTATCTAACCCTAACCTTTAACCTATCTAACCCTAACCTTTAACCCTCTATGGCACCTTGTTGCCTCTAGGCCCATTATTGGCCTTTTACATTCACACAATGCATCCCCAGTTATGATGCAATACTTAGAAAAAGTGGCAAGGCCATAAGGAACCAATAGCAGTGTTTGAATTTGTCACATGTCTCTCTGGAGGCCATGCAGCATCCCTTTCTTCCAGACCTTCCCACAAGAATTAGCTTAGACATTTCTCTCCACAAACATCGTCTGAAAACATCTTTTCCTGGCCTTTTTCAATCTGGAAAAAAATATATTCATAATAATAGCTGAGTAAAGCTTACCTTCTAATAGTTTAATTTACTTTATTTGCTAATTAAGTAATGGAAACTTGTTAAAATGCAAATGTTGCCTTGAGGCAACACCGTACCATTATGGTAAGTTGCAAATGTTGCCTTGAGGCAACACCGTACCATTATGGATTCACCATGACACCATGACACTGGTCAGGCGCACCTGTCAGGGGCAGGCGTGCCTCTCTTGGGGCACCTCTCGGGGGCACTCTCCATGCCATTACTTACCATTACTTACATGTATGTACTTTAGCCACTTTACTCTATTATACTGAGCCAATTACCACTATTGCACTATTGTCTATTGTATTCCACCCCTGTACATTGTACCGCACATTTAAAATCTTTTATCTAGTATTTTTTGTATAGATAGTTATGTCTAATCTTGTCGTATTATATTGTTATTTATTGTTTTTGTTTACTATGCACCGTGCATGAGAGGGAAATGCAATTTCAGCCCGCTGTATGTCTGTACATATATTAGATTAACAATGAAGCTGATTTTGACTTTGACTTTGACTGACCATTATGGCACAGTGTTGCCTCAAGGCAACGCACCCCAAAAAGTACCCCCCAAAAAATATTTATTGAAAATGTCTTTAGATTATGTTTATTTGGTCTATTCTAAGACAAAAAAACACTCCAAACATTTTTTTCCCAACTGGATTCATAATGCGTGCCATAGAGGGTTAACCTATAACCTATCTAACCCTAACCTATAACCTATCTAACCCTAACCTATAACCTATCTAACCCTAACCTATAACCTATCTAAAAGCCTCTTCGGATGGACAAGCCATGCAGTGTAGTGGTGGTCTAGTGGATAGTGAGTTGGACTTGTGATCGGAAGGTTGTGAGTTCAAATCCCGCCTGAAACCACACCACTACTAGTGTGCCCTTGAGTAAGGCACTTAGCCCTCAGTTACTCCAGGGGTAATTCGTAATTGTAAATCGCTTTGGATTAAAAGCGTCTGCTAAATGGCTAAATTAATTAATTAATTAATCTAAAAGCCTCTTCGGATGGACACTATCCCGCAGGCTGTACATGGACTGATGACTTCCAGAAGAGATGTTGAGCCCTCAGTAGGGCTGTGCAATCATTTAGGAACAATATGATGACTGAGCAAGATAAAAGATTTAGCTACAGTCTTTCGAAAATCCACGAGAATAATCGCTATGCCTTGCCATAAACTCTCACATCTCTACAAGCAACGATTGCATAACGTATCTGAGTACAGTTTCCTACCGACATTTTCAAAATACATTATGGATGTTTAAGATATATTCACCCCATACTTTTTGGAAATGTATTTGCAGGGTATATACAGGAATCTTGAGGTTAATATCAATACCTTTCTAAGACTTTTTAAAGACCGTGTCAATATTTTTCCAGACCTCACCGCCACTTCAAGCTGTAACCGTTTACATCAGTGACACCTTTAACTTAACAGTTTTAGTTTGCAATAGACTAGACCACTATCATACAACATAATTTCCGGTTCATCTTTGTTTTTTAATAAAACTAATAAATTCACGAACTTAAAAATAAATAAATGTGGACTCAAACTCTTTGGACAGAGTCTAATTCAGAAAAATACCAACACAATTCAAGACCTCATAAAATCGTGATAAGACTTTTTAATACTTATTAAGGGTCTTGATTTTCCCAAAATTGATTTATAAACTTTTAATACTTTTCAAGACACCGCGGATACCCTGATTTGGGATTGCGTGGTTGTGTGAGCGTCATTCTGGGGGAAAGAAGATGGGCTATGTACTTGTTTTTATAATGTTTCAGTATTTTAACATTGATCATCAGGCCGACAAACATCACAGCAAAGACAACGCCAAACGTCATGAGACTAAACTGGAACTGTTTGGGCACATGGATGTTGCTTATGTTTGGCGAAGAAAGGGAGAGGCCTTCAACCCTAAGAACACAGTTCCCACAGTTAAACGTGGTGGTGGGAGCATCATGCTGTGGGGCTGTTTTGCAGCCTCAGGCACAGGGAGGCTAACACTGATGGGAAAATTAGTACTACTAGACCTTAGCGCTGTCTTTGACACTGTAGACCATGACATTCTAATAGATAGACTAAAAACCTGGGTAGGACTTTCAGGCACTGCCATACACTGGTTTAGATCCTACCTACAGGACAGAAGCTATTATGTCTCCATTGGCAACTTTGTGTCCGACCAAATTAAAATGACATGTGGGGTTCCCCAAGGATCAATCCTTGGCCCCCTCCTATTCAATCTCTACATGCTTCCATTGGGACACATCATAAAAAAGAACAAAATTGCCTACCACAACTATGCGGATGACACTCAAATCTATAGCCCTCTCACCGAACGACTATAGCCTCATCAACAATCTCTGTAATTGCATTGAACAAATAAACGCCTGGATGACACAAAACTTCCTCGAAGGATAAAACAGAGATAATTGTATTCAGTGCACCAGACGAAAGATCGAAAGTCAGTGCAAAACTTGATTCTCTCTCACTTCAAACAAAAAAACTGGTCAGAAATCTAAACTTCAACAGCCACATGAACTCGATAACTAAATCAGCCTACTATCACCTGAAAAACATAACAAGAATGAGAGGTTTCATGTCCAAGCAAGACCTTGAAAAACTCATCCATGCATTTGTTTCTAGGAGACTTGATTATTGTAATGGTCTACTAACAGGCCTGTCTAAAGGAGCTGTTCGTAAGCTGCAGCTCATCCAAAACGCAGCTGCTAGGGTCTTAACAAAAAACGAATACATTTGAACACATTACACAATCCTGAGATCCCTGCACTGGCTACCAGTCTCTCAGAGAATTGAATTCAAAGAACTCCTAATTGCATACAAATCACAAAATGGTCTTGGACCAAAATACATATCAGATCTTCTCCCACCCTGTATTTCAGCAAGGTCCCTAAGGTCAGCTGAGACTAATCAGCTGATCATTCCAAGAGTGAAAAAGAAAATGGTGCAGCAGCTTTCAGTCACGCTGCTGCATGCTCCTGGAACAAACTCCCTGAAGAAATCAAACAGGCCCAAACCTAACCCTAAACCTAAACCTAACCCTAACCCTAAAAATATTAAAATCTAAGCTAAAAACCTTCATGTTTTTCAGCAGTTATGATTAAACACAAACACTTCTATGTTCTTGCTAGGCTTTTCTTGCTGTATTTTTAAATAATGGATGTAAAGCACTTTGAATTGCCCCTGTTGTATGAAATGTGCCGTACAAATAAACTTGCCTTGCCACTGGCAGCATTGATTTTACAGCAGTGCAATGACCCTCACCACTATACAACAAAGATTTACCATCCGTGTCTTCAATCTCCACTTCTACTTCGACCTCTTCTTTCACCATCACTCCCTCCTCCCTCATTTCTTCTCCTCCATCTTCTTCTTTCACCATCACACCCTTCTGCATTACAGCTGCACCTCCATCTTCTTCTTTCACCATCACTATCATCAGATAGTCTTAAAGACGTATGCCGTGCCCTAAGCTTGACACAGTTACGATAGTTATGGAGATAGACTCCAGTTCTATGAGTGGAGCGGAGCCCCATAGGGGAGCTCTGCTCCTATTGGTTTACCCGCTACCTAAAGTAGCCAATGACTGAATTTTTCAATGCCTGCGCCCGCCTGGGGTGCTATATAAAGGGGCGTCCTTCGCTCCCTCATTCTCCCAAACATATACAAACAGCCGGGTTTGAACGAGTCGAAGTGGGCCAGCAGCCCTATGGGGCTCCGCTCCACTCATAGAACTGGAGTCTATCTCCATAACTATCGTTCTATATCGTGGAGCTCCGCCCCATAGGGGAGCTCTGCTCCTATTGGTTTAGGCGGAGCGAGCGAGGCCAAATGTACCCCCACTGAGACTATTAATCCGAAAACAATCTCAGCGGCACCCGGAGCTGACCACTGATGTTGGTTCAAGACAACCTTAAAAAGTTGGCCCAACCCACACCGAGTCTGCTCCACTGATCCAACCCTTACGTGAGCACGCAGGGTCGTAGATCTAACGGAACATGTCCTGGAGGAGGTCCCCTCCCCAGGCACATCCGTAATCATCCTGACAGCACTTGAATAGCATCCCCAACCAGGGTAATCCAAGTGCCATCCCCACTACATCAGTCCTCAGCAAACTGAGGACAGAATGAGAAAAGGATGACGAAGAAATATCACTTACCTAACCCTTACGTTGGGTTGTTGATCTAACCGAACATGTCCTGGAGGAGGGTCCCCTCTCCAGGCACATCCGTATTCATCCTGACAGCACTTGAATAGAATCCCCATGACCAGGGTAATCCAAGTGCCCTTCCCACAACATCAGTCATCAGCAAACTGAGGACAGAATGGGAAAGGATTGAGGAAGAATATCACTGACCTAACCCTTACGTGAGCACGTAGGGTTGCTGATCTAACGGAACATGTCCTGGAGGAGGGTCCCTTTCCCAGGCACATCCGTATTCATCCTGACAGCACTTGAATAGAATCCCCATGACTAGGGTAATCCAAGTGCCTTCCCCACTACATCAGTCATCAGCAAAACTGAGGACAGAATGAGAAAAGGATGAGGAAGAAATATCTTTCAAGTAATACCGTACAAAAAGTGATGGCGACGACCAAGACGCCGCCTCACATATCTCCTCCACTCCCACTCCCCTGAGAATGGCCACTGATGTGTAGGGTTGGGTACCGAAAATCGGTACCGGTAGGTACCGGTTACTTTACATTCGGTATGTACCCGTACCGAATCGCAAAGGAGATTTCGGTACCTCATTTCGGTACTTTTCTTACTCGCTCCGGTGTCAACTGGTGACTCGTGACGTCACATCGCCTGTTAGATTTCCACTCAGTGAAAGCAGCGAGTACGGAAGGATAACGAGAAGGTTGCTAATAGCAACTTCCGCTAGCGGGTTGGCATAACGCGACGCTCGACTTATGGGTGCGTTCCGTAAACTCGTTCTGGAATTCTGATCACCACTCGTGGAATGCCTTCTGTCCAATCAAATGACTTGCTCCCCTTATGACGTCGGGCCCAGTGTGCGCTGCGAAGCTCTCAGAGCGAGTTTACGAACGCAAGCCTTTGATTGGACAGTGCACTCCAGGATTCGACGGGTCTGTTGATGACGTAGTGCGGATGTGTGGCCGCGTCTCTGCGAGGTGGACAACATGATCGGGGATCTCCTGATATTCGGGTACTGTGTCAGATCATGTATATATCATGTAGATATATCCTTATCCTACTACTGTGTCTGAAAAATCAATCGTCTTGTCATCATGGACCAGAGAGGGGGAGGGGAGTAGTTGTAGCTGAGCGGCAACAGAGTTTGGATTTTGACGAGGTGGAGGGCTCCAGTTCATCAGAGTCATATTTCCTCTCGGTCTTCTTGGTTCTTGGGGCTATGCAGGCCTCTTCACTAGATCCCTTTTCTAACAATATTCTGATGTCCTTGAGGGGCTGCCGAACAAGTGTGTACTCGTATTCGACATCAGTACCAACGATAGGCACCCCCAGCTTAATGGAGTCCCCAAGGCTCAGGAGTATTATTTTCATTTATTTTAATTTGAGTGTATATTTAACTAATATATATTATATTGTGCCTCAGCAATAAAAAAGTGAAAAGCTGTTTAATGTTGTCGACCGTGTTATTATATATATATATATATATATATATATATATATATGTCATTTAAAAAAATCAAAAGTACCGAATTAAGTACCGTTTTGGTACCGGTACCGTTTTTAAAGTATCGGTTAGGTACCGGTACCGGATAAAACCCAAACGGTACCCAACCCTACTGATGTGGCCATGCCCCTGGTGGAATGAGCCCGAATGCCAGTCGGCACGGGCTGCCCCTTCGATTCGTATGCGAGGCTAATAGCCTCGCAAATCCAATGGGACAGCCTCTGCTTCGAGAGTGGTGCCCCGGCTTTCTGTCCGCCGTAGCAGATCAGAAGCTGGGGAGAAGATAGATAGATAGATAGATAGACTTTATTTGTCATTGTTACAGTACAGGTACCAAAACAACGAAATTTAGGAGGGGAGGCTCCCCTGGTGTTTAAGAAAGGAAAAAGAAACACATTTTGGAAAAAGCATAGATGCATAAAATCACAAGAAGATAAGGAGCTGGTTTACATCAATAGAGGCTATGTACACAATCCACTGTACTATACTGCACAGATAGTCAACTAGGGTTGTCATATTGCACAAGAAAGTATTATTTTTTTTCACATTTTTTTTAAAGTGTCACAGTTTGCAGGCTTGAAAATGTACATGTTTGTGCCTCAGCACTAGCTGCCATTACAATCCGTCCGGACTTGTCCTGGGCCCAGAACTTAGGCCTTTTCTGTGTTCAGGGCCTTGACGGCCCTGTGGTAGAAGCTGTCCTTCAGTCTGTTTGTCCTAGCGGCCGGGGTCCTGTACCTCCTGTTCGAGGGCAGCTTGACAAAGTGTTCGTGCCCAGGGTGGGTCGGGTCCTTGGAGATCTTGGAGGCCCTCCTGAGACAGCGTGTTTCGTACAGCTCCTTCAGAGAGGGGAGGGTGGCGCCGGTGATCCCCTGTGCTGTTCTCACGACTCTCTGTAGATCGTTTCTCTCCGCTGCCGTGCAGCTGTGGTACCAGTTGGAGATGCCGAAGGTGAGGATGCTCTCCACTGCGCCGTGGTAGAAGGCCACCAGCATCTCCTGCTTGCTGTGTTGTTTCTTGAGGCATCTCAGGGTGTATAGCCGCTGTTGTGCCCTCTTGATGGTGCCTTTAGTGTTGTCCTTCCAGGCCAGGTCATCCCGTATGATGTGTCCCAGG
This sequence comes from Nansenia antarctica, assembly GCF_963989245.1. Taxonomy (NCBI): domain Eukaryota; kingdom Metazoa; phylum Chordata; class Actinopteri; order Argentiniformes; family Microstomatidae; genus Nansenia; species Nansenia antarctica. The sequence continues at coordinate 31,851,081 of NC_137683.1, read as the reverse complement.
AAACGGAGGTTTGAGACCATCTCTACGCTCTCTCCGTCGATGAGCAGGGGCAGGATCTCGGACCTTTTCCTCCTGTAGTCTACGATGAGTTCCTGGGTCTTTGACTTGTTTAGCAGCAGGTTGTTTACCTTGCACAGAAGATCTCAGTCCTGCCGTGCGCTTCACATATTGTGCCAACGCGCGCACCGGACATAGACAATGTAAACGCCTCTCCCTCTCTCCGTCGTGAGGAGGAGGAAAAAAGGCGCTCAGAGCACAGCTCTGAACCCTAAACCCACGATTAACCTTAGGGATAAAATCCGGGTTAGGGCGTAACACAGCTTTTGTTTCGTCATCAGATATGATCAAACAATCTGCCCGTGTCGAGAGAGCACATAAATCACTCACTCGCTTAGCCGTAGTCAAGGCGAGGAGTAGACTCGTCTTGAGAGACAATAAACGCAACGACACAGTGTCAATGGGTTCGAATGGGGGCACGCACAGCGCCTCTAGCACAATCGACAGGTCCCATTTTGGCATTAGAGTCCTAAGAGGGCGTCTAAGCCTACACACTCCAGTCAAAAAACGCTTAACCAGCGAATGACTGAACAGTGTCGTTGTCGCAAAACCCTCATGACAAGCTGAGATGGCAGCCGCGTAAACTTTAATAGTTCCCGCCGCCAATCCCTTGTCAAACAGCGACTGTAAGAAGCACAAGAACGTTTCGACCCGACAGCAGACTGGGTCAACGTCCTGTCCCTCACACCACTGTGTAAACACTCGCCAGCGCGCCGCATATCCCTTTGCAGTGGATTGCGCGCGCGCACTCTGAATGGTCTGAATAACCGCGTCTGTCAGACCCCTGCGTTCTAACAAATCCCTCTCAGTAACCAGGCCATGAGGGGGCCCCCCATCATAGGCGGCCCCCTCACCAAGCCTCTGGCCTGAGAGAGTGCATCTTGTCGATGAGGTATGGGCCATGGGCCCTCTACCAACATCTCCATCAGTTCCGGAAACCACGGGGCTCCCGGACGGTCCGGGGCTACAAGAATTAACTCTAGCCTCTCTGACCTCACTCGTGCCAACAGTGGGAGGATAGATGTCAGGGGTGGGAACGCGTATAACAGGACCCTCGGCCATGGGTGGTGTGCGAATGCATCGACTCCCAATGGCGGGTTGTCCTGTTCGCGCAGGGAGAACCAAAGGCGACACTGCGCATTCGTCCGGGACGCAAACAGATCCACTTCTGCTTGCCCGAACCGTGCCCAAATCAGAGACACAATGGAGGGTGCTAACCTCCAGTCGTCGTCTCTCGGGCCTCCCCGTGATAACAGATCTGCTCCTTCGTTGAGCAGACCTGGAATGTGGAGAGCTTTTAGCGAACTCAGGTGTGTGACAGCCCACAGCCATATATCTGTCGCTAGGCGATGAAGTGACGCTGAGCGTACTCCCCCTTGACGATTGATGTATGCTACTGTTGTCCTGTTGTCGGATCTGACTAACACGTCCAGATCCTTTAACACTGGGGCAAAATGAAGTAGCGTTAACTTCACCGCCTCGAGTTCCAGCAGGTTGATGTGACGCGTCTCTAACGGTCCCCATCTTCCTGCCACCGAACCTGCCTGACACACCCCTCCCCACCCAGTCAACGACGCGTCCGTGAAGACTGGGTAGTGGGATGCCGGTCTGCCCATGGCGACTCCGCGCGCGATGACGCGCGGGTCTCTCCAGTAGCTCAGGTCGGTCTTGACCGATCTCGGTATTACAATCAACTTGCGACGGTGTCTCACTGGATCCAGTCGCAGTCGTGCGAACCACCTCTGCAGTCTGCGCATGTGTAATAGGCCTAAGGGGACCACTACGTGGGCTGCAGACATCATTCCTAGTAAGGACATCATTGACAGAGCGGTGATTGTATTTGTCACTCGACACACCCGGAGAGCTGACGTCAGTGTCGCTCTCCGTGGTGCCGATAAACTGGCCCTCATCTTGGCAGTATCCAACTGAATGCCTAGATAGGAAAACTGTTGAGCTGGCCACGGAGCACTCTTTGTCCAGTTGACAGCTAACCCCAGCTGAGTGAGGTGCTGCACCAGTGAGGTTGCGTCCCGAATGGCTCGATTTGGGCATTGGGCCAAGACCAGTAGGTCGTCGAGATAAGCTAATATGCGTATCCCGTTTCGCCTCAGTGGTTCGAGTGCTGTCTGCACGCATTTGGAGAAAGTTCGAGGAGCAAGCGCGTACCCGAAGGGCAGGCGCGTGTACTCGTAAACCTTCCCTTGGAAGGCAAAACGTAGAAATTTCCTGTGCCTCTCTGTGATTGGCACATGAAAATACGCGTCCTTCAGGTCTATGCTGATTCCGTAGTCGCCTTTCTGTATACAAGACAGAAGGCGCCTCGTCGTCAACATACGAAAGGGGCGTTTCGCCACTCTCTCGTTGAGGACCCTTAAATCTAGTATGGGTCTCATGCCTCCGGATTTCTTTGGGACAAGGAAATACGGGGAGTGCCACCCCATGTCCCACTGGTCCCTCGGAACCATTGTCACTGCGCCCTTTGTTAGGAGATTCGTAATCTCCTCCTGGAGCGCACGTGTTTTTATCGGGCAGGACAAAACAGTCTCTCTCACGCCCCTGAAGGGCGGAGGAGGCTGAATGAACTGTAGTGCATATCCCCTCCTCAATGTCCTGTCCAGCCAGCCCGACAGAATACCTGCCCCTTCTAGCCATTCTGCATAACGCAACGACAGCGGCTGGGCCGTCTGTTGTGGTGCAGTCGACAGAAAAAGCTTGAATTTCTGTATGACCCCAGCCGCCGCTGCACACCGAGGAGGTGGCACAGCCCAAGGTGGGGTCATTTCGAAAGGGATGGGCTGCCGTCTGTAAAGAGTGTTTGCTATGTGTAACAATGCCCTTCATTGACGCAGGTTTATTATGTCTGATAATCAAAGAACCGGCCGCACGCTCATGAGCTGGGCCAGATCCTGATAGACATGGAGGGGTTATTGATGTAAATAACGATCCCTCTATACGGCTACAGACAGGGGTGTTTAACCCTGTTTGTGTCGTGATAGGGGTAAGTCTGTTAGGCAGAGAGCTGGCCACACGCTGGTACGCTGGGCCAGTCTCCGCTTCGTTTCTAACCGGTAGCGATTGGACCACGCTCCGACAAGGCAGGCGGGTCTCCGCTCCGGTAGATAACATGGGAAAATCACCTTTACTGAAAAAGTAAGGTGGGGATTTTCCTTCTTTTACCTCTTTATGAGGTAGCAGCCATGAAGAGGAAAAAGGTGGTGGGGTCATTACCGACCCCTCCGCCAGTGAAACCGGGCCACGCTGCCGTGGGGGGCCGTAGTGGGCCCTCCCAGTGGTCAGCGGCGGGGGCTGGGGATGCCGAGTGGGGCATGGCTCCGTCTGTAGAGGTGGAGCCAGTGCCGCATCACACCGAAACCTCCGTTTCGCAGCCGTTGACGGTCTAGTCGTCACCACGGCGGAAGAAGAAGAGGTGGAGGGTCGCTGGAGGGGGAGGTGGCTGGCAAGGTGCCTCTTAGCCTCCTCCATCGCGGCCAGGCGCACCGTCAAGGTGTCCATGGCGGGACCGAATAGCCCTTGTCTCTCTATTGGAGCATTCAGTAGGGCCATCCGGTCCGCCCCGGTCATGGTGGTGAGAGACAGCCACATCTGTCGCTGCTGCACCACCGCGTTTGCCATCAGGCGACCCCCACAAACCGCGACGCCCTGGGCCAGGTACATCGTCGCGGCACTGAGCTTGCTCAGAAGCACCGTCTCCGCTGCAGACAAACCGTAGGGTCGGTCTGTGGTGATTTTCGCAATGGCGGCGTTAAACACGGCGATGTTATTCGCCGCTGCCGCCGCCTGCGCACCGAGAGCGTAGCTCTTGTCTACCAGGGTGGCGTTAAACCTGTCACGCTGGTTGGGCGGCATAGGTTTGTTAAGCACCGACCAGGCGCTGGACCCCGGTACCAAGTAGGCGGCTAGCGCTGGTTCGAGCGGCGGGGAGCCGTTGGTCATCCCCTCCGCGAGCCCCTCCACTCTGGTAAAGGGCAAGAACGCCTTCACCGGCGCCCTGCCTGTGAGTGGTTCTCCCCACTTGTCCTCCACAAACTTATCTAAGCCCGGGAGGACAGCGTTAGGAGGTTGGTCCTGTCGCTTCGCCCTTTTTCCGTAAAACAGGTCCTTCTCCCAGAAGGACTCCGTTGGGGGAGGGGAGGCGGGACGGGGAATTGCCAACACGCCTGCCGCAGCTTCCAGGAGGCCCTGGAAGTCGTGGCGGAGTGATGGGGGGGCGAGGGCGGGGAGCACGTGCTCTACCTGCCGCTCGCTCTCATCAGAGCTTTCTGATTCTGACACCGGCACCGACCACTCAGCTGGGTGAGGGCGGCGTGATGTCAGGGCCGGCTGAGCGGGCGGGACCATCCCTACTTGGGGAGGTGCCTGCCCAGAACGCCGTTCTTGCTTGTCCTCCGCTGCTAGAAAATCGCAGCGGCAGGTGTCCCGGAGGAACTTCTTCGTGGTCGGCGGCGGACGATCCATCGCTGAAGGGAAAAGTCTGGCGGGTCCTCCAGTCTTAGTAGTCGTCCTTCTCAGTCTTCAGATATAAACCCGTGCTGAACTTTTTGGGAGAATGAGGGAGCGAAGGACGCCCCTTTATATAGCACCCCAGGCGGGCGCAGGCATTGAAAAATTCAGTCATTGGCTACTTTAGGTAGCGGGTAAACCAATAGGAGCAGAGCTCCCCTATGGGGCGGAGCTCCACGATATAGAACGGTAATATCCAAACCCACATGCCATCATTAGAAAAACCCTGGGAAATCTACCCTGGTTCTATTGACTAACAGACCCTAAAATACATATCCAGCAGCATGTTAGCAAATGTAATATAAGTGATCACTGTTCCACTGTGTGTCAGAGATGCTTATTTGCCAGAAGTCTAATCCCTGCATGGCTGTAAGTTTGTCTGCGAGGAGAGGTGGCTGATAGGGCGGTGTGTGTGTGTGTGTGTGTGTGTGTGTGTGTGTGTGTGTGTGTGTGTGTCTGTGTGTGTGTGTGTGTGTGTGTGTGTGTGTGTGTGTTCACACCGGCAAAGAACCGTTCCGGTTTCCGTTTGGGAACCTCCGAACCTTGGTGCTGTGTGGCAAACGAGCCCGCGTTCATACCAGTGTAACCAGAACCATCCGCGTCATCAACGCTGGGTGATGAAGGGGAGGGAAAATGTCACAACTAGATGGCAGCTACGTCACTGGAAATTAGGATAATATCTTCCACTACAGTATCTGAAATAAACACTATTTTCTATGGAACAAAACAAAAGACACTTTCTACACGCGTTCTCTTACTAACCAGCTGCTCCATGGCTGGAATAGAAATGGCTTACGAAATTTGCGTTCGCGCACGTGTGTTTGCTGAGCATGTGAGGAAGATAGAGAGAATGATGAAACTTTTGATAATTGTTTTGATCACTAATTATTAGATTTAGATGAGATAACCTCCTAACCTCCTCCCTCATTTCTTCTCCTCTGTCCTCTTCTTTCACCATCACACCCTTCTCCTCTACATCTTCTTCCTCCAGCTTCACTGCCACCATCTCTGGACCCCACCATGTGATTTTTTTTTCAAAAAATCCCCAAGAGCCACAAACAAAATGATCCCAAACATAATATTTTGAGATTTGCAGACCTCCCTTGCTGCATCTCAGGTAACTGTGCATGCTTCAACAATAAGAAGAACACTGAATCAAAATGGCATTCGTGGGAGGGTTGCTAGGAAGAAGCCTCTGCTGTCAAAAAATAACCAAACTGCCCTTCTTAACTTTGCTCACGTCCGGCCCCATGGAGGTCTTGGAGAAGACTCTCCTGGGCCGTGTAAAAGCCCAGCTAGACCCTGTTACTGATAGATAGATAGATAGGCAGGTAGGTAGATAGATAGATAGATAGATAGATATGTAGGGAGATAGATAGATAGATAGATAGATAGATAGATAGATAGATAGATAGACCCTGTTACTGAGGGAGTCGTTTTGGCGAGTTGTTACGAAAGTAAAAAGTCATGACTTTTCCTAGATATGTGCGTTCTACCACCCAGTATCCTTATATTTTTGGCATTTAGCAGACGCCTTATTCCAAAGCGACTTACAACCGATACATTTGACTAAGCAAGTGAATCATCAATCCACCAGTCGTATCAGGAAGAGTAATCTAGCCAGGGACCATTGGCAGTCTCAGTGATAGAAGGAAAAACATTTTTTTTTAATTTTTTTATCATATATATGGACACATATAGAGAACAGAGAGACAGTAGATAAGGCAGTTAAGGTGTAACCTGAAGAGATGGGTCACATTTTCAATATCACTTCAGGATAAGCTAATATAAAACTATTTTGCAGTTTTTCTGTGTAGAAAGCAGGCTAATTTACAAGCGGCCAAATAGTGGTCATTGTGTGTAAATAGCAGGTTAGCTTTTTAAAGCGGCTCTGTTAGTAGGTGAAAAGGCACGGCTGTTCTAGTGTTATGTGTCCCACCTCCCTGTTCCCCTTGTCGGTTGATCGCTTTGCTCTCAGTGTGAGAATCCTGTTAATGCCCCCCTACCTCAAGGAACTCCTCCATACCCCTCAGACCTCCTCACGCACCCTCCGTTCTACTGCCACCAACCTCCTCAAGACCCCCAGGACCAAGCTCCGCACCATGGGAGATCGGGCCTTCTGCTCGGCTGCTCCCAAGCTGTGGAATGCTCTCCCTGACCACCTAAGGGCACCACAGTCTGTGGATGCTTTTAAACGAGGCCTTAAAACCCACCTTTTCAATAGAGCCTTTTTTTTTTGCCTTTTAATTGAAAATGTTTATTGTTTTATCTTCCTGTTTTTAATTGTAGCACTTTGAGAGTTCTTATGTAAAGTGCTTTTATAAATAAAAATTAAAATGTATTATTATTATTATTATTATTATTATTATTATTATTATGCCTGTGGTGGAATCTGTAGAGTATTTGGGTTTGCATCTATTGCTCTAGCATTGTTTATTCTACCTGGCCTGAGTACGTTACGTCACTACGTTATTACGTACCTGTTGGACGTACCTCCCAGCATTCCTATGTAGGACGTGACATGCAATGTAACGTTGTCATTACTCCAAGTAAAGAAGCTAGTAAACTACAGTCCGTTTCTCCGTGTTTATTTGAGTAGCCTACTAACCACAGTAGGTACACAACAGAATCCCTGGTACCTTAAGAGAACATGTGTTGTTTTATCATAGAAAAACGATTTCAAGTATGTTTTCTACTTTGTAAGGGTTATTCAGAGGTATGCATGGATTTTCATGTTTGCTTGGAGAAAAGAAAATGTTATCGTAGAACAATGATGTTCTGCCTTTACTTTTTTTCAGAAATAATATTGTTGCTTCATATGAGTTGTTTCCCTATTTGTCTCTCCCCCGATCTGTCTGTTTCTCTCTCCCACTCCCCCCCCTCCTCTCTCTCTCTGTCTCTCTCTCCCACTCCCCCCCTCCTCTCTCTCTCTCTGTCTCTCTCTCTCTGTCTCTCTCTCCCACTCCCCCCCTCCTCTCTCTCTGTCTCTCTCTCTCTCTCCCACTCCCCCCTCTCTCTCTCTCTCTCTCTCTCTCTCTGTCTCTCTCTCCCACTCCCCCCTCCTCTCTCTCTGTCTCTCTCTCTCTCCCACTCCCCCCTCCTCTCTCTCTCTCTCTGTCTCTCTCTCCCACTCCCCCCCTCCTCTCTCTCTCTCTCTCTCTCTCTCTCTCCCACTCCCCCCCTCCTCTCTCTCTCTCTGTCTCTCTCTCTCCCACTCCCCCCCCTCCTCTCTCTCTGTCTCTCTCTCTCTCCCACTCCCCCCCTCCTCTCTCTCTCCCACTCCCCCCCCTCCTCTCTCTCTCTCTCTGTCTCTCTCTGTCTCTCTCTCTCCCACTCCCCCCCCTCTCTCTCCCCCCCCTCCTCTCTCTCTCTGTCTCTCTCTCCCCCCCCTCCTCTCTCTCTCTCTCTCTGTCTCTCTCTCCCACTCCCCCCCTCCTCTCTCTCTCTCTCTCTCTCTCTCTCTCCCACTCCCCCCCTCCTCTCTCTCTCTGTCTCTCTCTCTCCCACTCCCCCCCTCCTCTCTCTCTGTCTCTCTCTCTCTCCCACTCCCCCCCCCTCCTCTCTCTCTCTCTCTCTCTCTCCCACTCCCCCCCTCCTCTCTCTCTCTGTCTCTCTCTCTCCCACTCCCCCCCCTCCTCTCTCTCTGTCTCTCTCTCTCTCCCACTCCCCCCCCTCCTCTCTCTCTCTCTCTGTCTCTCTCTGTCTCTCTCTCTCCCACTCCCCCCCCTCTCTCTCCCCCCCCCTCCTCTCTCTCTCTCTGTCTCTCTCTCCCCCCCCTCCTCTCTCTCTCTCTGTCTCTCTCTCCCACTCCCCCCCTCCTCTCTCTCTGTCTCTCTCTCTCCCACTCCCCCCTCCTCTCTCTCTCTCTCTCTCTGTCTCTCTCTCTCTCCCCCCCTCCTCTCTCTCTGTCTCTCTCTCTCCCACTCCCCCCTCCTCTCTCTCTCTCTCTGTCTCTCTCTCTCTCCCCCCCATCCTCTCTCTCTGTCTCTCTGTCTCTCTCTCCCACTCCCCCCCTCCTCTCTCTCTGTCTCTCTCTCTCCCACTCCCCCCTCCTCTCTCTCTCTCTCTCTCTCTGTCTCTCTCTCTCTCCCCCCCATCATCTCTCTCTGTCTCTCTCTCCCACTCCCCCCCCTCTCTCTCCCCCCCCTCCTCTCTCTCTCCCCCCCCCATCCTCTCTCTCTGTCTCTCTCTCCCACTCCCCCTCCTCTCTCTCTCTCTCTCTCTCTCTCTGTCTCTCTCTCCCACTCCCCCCCCTCCTCTCTCTCTCTCTCTCTCTCTCTCTCTCTGTCTCTCTCTCCCACTCCCCCCCCTCCTCTCTCTCTGTCTCTCTCTCTCTCTCCCCCCCTCCTCTCTCTCTCTCTCTCCCACTCCCCCCCCCTCCCCTCTATCTCTCTGTCTCTCTCTCTCTGTCTCTCTCTCCCACTCCCCCCCTCCTCTCTCTCTGTCTCTCTCTAGGAAGTGATTGGCAGGCTGTGTTTTAGGGCGTTTCTGGTATAAGAGTCAGTCACTATGAGACTGAAGACAGTCAGTGTCTGGCAGGACAAGATGGAACACACTTCTCTCTGCATCATACTCTGTGAGTACAGTGTGTGTGTGTGTGTGTGTGCGTTTGTTTTTGTGTTTGTGTTATGCGTGTGTGTGTGTGTGTGTGTGTGTGTCTGACAGTGAGTGTGTGTATGTGTGTCTGAGAGTGAGTGTGTGTATGTGTGTCTGAGAGTGAGTGTGTGTATGTGTGTCTGAGAGTGAGTGTGTGTATCAGTGTTAATTTTGTCAGGCTTTTTAGTCACTTAGGCTTTGGTGTTTAGATGAAGATGCACACCAGTTCTAGTCACACCAAGTCACCTCCATTTTTCTTAGTTCCAGTCGAGTTCCAGTTGATGAAAACTGAAAACATTCCAGTGCAGTTTCAGTCCACAAAACCCCCAAAACATTTTAGTCTAGCCGTAGTCAGCGACGAAAACTCGACTAAAATGTTTTGGAGTTTTTGACTAAGTGACTAAAAAGCCTGCCACAATTAACACTGGTGTGTGTGTGTAATTATGATGATTTTGATATTGAAGAAGAAGAATTTGGATACTCAGTTGAAACATATTCATTAGAACCAGATGAATCTGGGTCAGTCCAGCATAGAGGCGACACAAGGCACACAGGACTCAGTGAGACTTACATGATATGATACATGACACATATGATACATATTAAGTACATCTGGTAAACATTAGGTCACGTGACGGTAACATGAGTATAACAACAATAACAACATTCCAGAGTAGTGATTACAACATCACTCCATATCAATGTGTGTGTGTGTGTGTGTGTGTGTGTGTGTGTGTGTGTGTGTGTCTAAATGTATGAGTACTCTGTGTGACGCTGTGCTAGAGTGTTAGAATGTAAATGTTGTGGAAAGGTGTTTGGTGTCTTTTAACATTCGGTGGGATTCTACTGGAGGTTTAAACCATCGTAGATCTGTTGAATCGTGTCTTTAAAGAGCTGAACAGGGAGCAGAAAACTTGGAAACTTAGATTTTAGATTAAGGAGAGGAGAGGAGAGGGGAGGGGGGGAGAAGGGAGGAGAGGGATGGAGAGGGGAGGGGAGGAGAAGGGAGGAGAGGGATGGAGAGGGGAGGGGAGGGGAGGGGAGGAGAGGAGAGGAGAGGAGAGGAGAGGGGAGAGGAGGGGAGGGGAGGAGAGGAGAGGAGAGGGGAGAGGAGGGGAGGGGAGGAGAGGAGGGGAGGTGAGGTGAGGTGAGGAGAGGAAAGGAAAGCTCACCACACACATCTCTTTCTCTCTCTGCTTCTCTCCCTCTTTCTATCTCTCTCGTCACTAGGAAGTGATTTTATGCATATCATGGGAGTGTAATCTGTGTGTGTGTGTGTATCTATGTTCATGTGAGTGTAATCTTGAGTGATATTTATAATGTAGTGAGTCTCATGAGTTTCTCTCTGTGTGTTTCAGTGATGAGTGCTTACATCTACTCTGGACACACTCGATCTGAAGGTGAGTTGGTGACTGTATCTTCAGGTGTTCCATCTTACATCAAGTTATGACTTGTTATTATCAGTTATCATTTCCCTGCTCCACCTTCAGTACTTACCCTCAGATATATGGGGGTGGCACAACCTGTGTTAATTGGCAGCTATTTTTTTTTAAATTCAGTCTTACGTTTTAGTTAAGTTAAGTAATTTTTCTCCTCCTTAGTTTTAGTCTAGTTTTATTGTAATATCCTTACCGTAGTTGGATATCTGGATACCTTTGTTTATCAAAGAAAAAGATTTGTGAAAGACAGCGTTTGTGTTCTTGCACTTAACTATTTCACACTTTCACACCTGTTCTCTTACAGATAAACCCTTTCCTGCCCTGAGTGTGTCTCCTGCATGGTGGCTGAATGTTGGAGACTCAGTGACTCTGAGCTGTGAGGTTAGAGACTCATCTACAGGCTGGAGATTCTACTGGTACAAACATGTGTCTGATTACTCCACAGAGCTGCTGCCAGACAGCGAGCGTGGGGCTGGAGGCTCCTACTCTGTCAGCTCTGTAGGTCTGAATCACACAGGGCGGTATAGATGTAGAGCTGGGAGAGGAGACCCAGTCTATTATACACACTACAGCTCTACTAAGCTCCTCTGGGTAGCAGGTGAGTTACTGATGTACTGTTTCAACTGTGAACTATGATCCTGTTTCAGTGTGAACTTTGAACCCCCTCTGTCACTCTCAGTTTTTTTGTGTCTCTCTCCTCCTCCCCCTGTCTCTTGCACTCTCTTTCTCTCTCTCTTTCTCCCCCTCCATTTTCCTCCACCTCTCTTCCCCTCCCTCCCCCCTCGCTCTCCCTCTCTCTCTCTCCCTGTCTCTTTCTTTCACTCTCTCTTTCTACCCCTCTCTCACCCTACCTCCCCCTCTTTCTCTCTCTTTCTCTCTCTCTCTCTGCATGCTGGGAAGTTTGGTGGGAGTGTGTTTGGTGGGAGCGAAAGTTTTTTCTCTTTGATCTTTTCTTAATTTGCTTCTCAGTGTATGGTATAGAGACTATGGTATTATCCTTTAGTTTGTGGTGTCGGGGTTTTGTGCGAATGGCGTCCTGCAGGAGACGCTGGCGGTTTCCCTCCGTCACGGAGTCAGAATACCGTCAGACCCAGGTGTCAGTGTGGAGGAGGGTCCTGTCAGACCCAGGTGTCAGTGTGGAGGAGGGTCAGACCCAGGTGTCAGTGTGGAGGAGGGTCAGACCCAGGTGTTAGTGTGGAGGAGGGTCCTGTCAGACCCAGGTGTCAGTGTGGAGGAGGGTCCTGTCAGACCCAGGTGTCAGTGTGGAGGAGGGTCCTGTCAGACCCAGGTGTCAGTGTGGAGGAGGGTCCTGTCAGACCCAGGTGTCAGTGTGGAGGAGGGTCCTGTCAGACCCAGGTGTCAGTGTGGAGGAGGGTCAGACCCAGGTGTCAGTGTGGAGGAGGGTCCTGTCAGACCCAGGTGTCAGTGTGGAGGAGGGTCCTGTCAGACCCAGGTGTCAGTGTGGAGGAGGGTCAGACCCAGGTGTCAGTGTGGAGGAGGCTCCTGTCAGACCCAGGTGTCAGTGTGGAGGAGGGTCAGACCCAGGTGTCAGTGTGGAGGAGGGTCCTGTCAGACCCAGGTGTCAGTGTGGAGGAGGGTCAGACCCAGGTGTCAGTGTGGAGGAGGGTCCTGTCAGACCCAGGTGTCAGTGTGGAGGAGGGTCAGACCCAGGTGTCAGTGTGGAGGAGGAGGGTCCTGTCAGACCCAGGTGTCAGTGTGGAGGAGGTCCCTGTCAGACCCAGGTGTTAGTGTGGAGGAGGGTCCTGTCAGACCCAGGTGTCAGTGTGGAGGAGGGTCCTGTCAGACCCAGGTGTCAGTGTGGAGGAGGAGGTCCCTGTCAGACCCAGGTGTCAGTGTGGAGGAGGGTCAGACCCAGGTGTCAGTGTGGAGGAGGGTCAGACCCAGGTGTCAGTGTGGAGGAGGGTCAGACCCAGGTGTCAGTGTGGAGCAGGGTCCTGTCAGACCCAGGTGTCAGTGTGAAGGAGGGTCCTGTCAGACCCAGGTGTCAGTGTGGAGGAGGGTCCTGTCAGACCCAGGTGTCAGTGTGGAGGAGGGTCCTGTCAGACCCAGGTGTCAGTGTGGAGGAGGGTCCTGTCAGACCCAGGTGTCAGTGTGGAGGAGGGTCAGACCCAGGTGTCAGTGTGGAGGAGGGTCAGACCCAGGTGTCAGTGTGGAGGAGGTTGCGGAGGAGGGAAGGAGACGTTAAACCGAGGCAGCAGTGCCTCAGTCAAAGAACGACCGGGCTGGTGCAGATGAGAGTGAAGTGGTCGTAGAGACTGCCCCCTGCTGGTCCCGAGTGGTGTGGACTCCTGCATAACCCCATAACTCTCTCACTGCCTCTCTCTCTCCCTCTCTCTCTCTCTCTGTCTGTCTCTCTCACTGTCTCTCTCTCTCTGTCTCTCTCTCTCTCTCTCTCTCTCTCTGTCTCTCTCTCTCTCTCTCTCTCTGTCTCTCTCTGTCTCTCTCTCTCTCCCCTCTCTCTCTCTATCTTTCTCCCCCCCTCTCTATCTATCTCTCTCTCCCAGGTCTCTCTCCTCCAGCCTCTCTGACCGTCAGTCCCAACAGATCTCAGTTCTTTGAGGAAGAGTCTGTCTCAGTGAGCTGTGAGGTGGAGGGGAACTCTACTGGATGGAAAGTGATGAAGGAATTCAGCATGTTTGTGTGTCCCTCTAGACCCACATGCACCATCCCCTCTGTATTGAACGAACACAGTGGAGTGTTCTGGTGTGAGTCTGGGTCAGGAGAGTACAGCAATGCTGTCAACATCACAGTGACTGGTAAGCTCTTCTCAGTTCTACAGTAGTTTGGTGTCTCTTAGTCTCATTAACAAAAATGTTGCAAAAACACTGTATTGTTGTGTACCTCCAAGTATCAGAGGAAGAGTAAAAACAATAAAAATCACAATAGATATGTGAAAGACAGCATTTGTGTTCTTGCACTTTACAATTTCACACTCACACTCTTACAGATAAACCCTTTCCTGTCCTGAGTGTGTCTCCTGCATGGTGGCTGAATGTTGGAGACTCAGTGACTCTGAGCTGTGAGGTTGGAGACTCGTCTACAGGTTGGAGATTCTACTGGTACAGAGATGTGTACGATGGACAGAGTTCCTCCCCAGAGCTGCTACCAGACAGCGAGCGTGGGGCTGGAGGCTCCTACTCTGTCAGCTCTGTTGGTCTGAATCACACAGACACAGGGATGTATTCATGTAGAGCTGGGAGAGGAGACCCAGTCTATTATACAGACTACAGCTCTCAACAGCTCCTCTGGGTAGCAGGTGAGTTACTGATGTACTGTTTCAACTCTGAACTACGACCCTGTCTCAGGCCCTGTCCACACCTATATGTTTTTTTGATAAACATGGATTTTTATATTCGGTTTGGGGGGTTCGTCCACACACAAAGACATTTTTCCCCCTGAAAACGAACATTTTGACAAACTCCGGCCTCAGTGAAGATTTGTTAAAATGCTGTATATTCGCCGTATATTTTCGCCGTGGGGACGATTTTTTTTGTATTCGTCACCTCATCATGCGCGTAGATTTCTATGGTCATGCGCACTGCAGCTGTTTGCTGTTCCCTCCAACGTCATATCCTGGACTCCCAGTCAATGTTTTCGTAGGTTTTTTGTACTTTGTACTCAAGAGTGATGCTCAAGAATACTTTGACGTCACTGTCTGTCCAAACAAACGACTCCTCTCCCTGAGGCGGCATGTTGCTTACGAGGGAGAAATGTTGTATTTCGCGGTAACGCGGAAGAACCGGTAGTAGCTTTGTTTTCCTTGCGTCTGATTGGCCAGCGGGGCTATGTGGTTACAATTATATCGCCGACTACTGGTGTGGAATGCTCAATGACAGCGTTTATATTGCGTTCATGCGTATGCATGTGGATACAGATATTTTTATAAACATGCTGGCGTGGACGGTAATATTTTTACATACGAAAAACGTTTTGACGAAAAAACGTATTGGTGTGGACAAGGCCTCAGTCTGAACTTTTCCCCCCCCTCTTTCTCTCTGTCTCTCCCCCCTCACTCTCTCCCCCCTCACTCTCTCTCTCTCTTTCTTTTTGCCCCCCTCTTTCTCTCCCCCTCTCACTCTTTCTCTTACTCACTCTCTCTCTCTCCCAGACCTCTCTCCTCCAGCCTCTCTGACCGTCAGTTCCAACAGATCTCAGTTCTTTGAGGGTGAGTCTGTCTCAGTGAGCTGTGAGGTGGAGGGCAACTCTACTGGATGGAGAGTGAAGTGGTTCTCAGAGCTTTACAGCCTGACCTATGTGTGGGAGTGTCCCTCTGTTCAATCATCAACTGGACCCACATGCACCCTCCCCTCTGTTTCTACCGATCACAATGGAATGTTCTGGTGTGAGTCTGGGTCAGGAGAGTACAGCAATGCTGTCAACATCACAGTGACTCGTAAGCTCTTCTCAGTTCTACAGTAGTTTGGTGTCTTTTAGTCAAATACCCCCAATACCCCCAATACCCCAAATACCCCCAATACCCCCAATACCCTCAATACCCTCAATACCCCCAATACCCTCAATACCCCCAATACCCTCAATACCCCCAATACCCTCAATACCCCCAATACCCTCAATACCCTCAATACCCTCAATACCCTCAATACCCCCAATACCCCCAATACCCTCAATACCCCCAATACCCCCAATACCCCCAATACCCCCTGACCCTCCTAAACACTCCCCTGTCTACACTGCAGCTAGCTGGTATTTTACAATATCTTCTTTTTCCATTTATATTAGTCATTAAATCAGTCTGTAAGACATTCCTTCTTTCTGCTTCAAGCTGTATTGTTGTTTCATATCATTAGTTTAGTGTGTTTTTAACATGCAGTTACATATCAGCATATTTTGATGTAACAAGAGAAAATAAAGGTCAATTATTGTTACATGTTCTTGCACTAAGTTGTACAGTATATGTATTCACTCATATTTGTACTGTATATATTGTCTTGAGTATTGTTGTGTTGTCGTCTTGTTGTTGTATGTACTGTAGCTTGTCCAGCATGGAGAATACCAAGTCATGTTCCTAGTGCACTGCACATGGCCAATAAAGTTGAGTTGAATTGAAGTGTATAGAAATGTATTATGGATATAAGACGGAGTGTTTTCTGTGTTTTTCTTGCTTTGTTTGAATTTAGCACTGTCGTAATCACACTTGTTTTCTGAATTGCACTATGGCATCATGTAACACCTCACTTGCACTAACAAACACATACAGTGATGCTTGAAAGTATGTGAACCCCTTGTGCATTGTTTTTTGTTTTTTACCATGACATCTTTATTTAATCAGAACCAGTCTTTTTTATCTGACAGAACAGGTTTATATTGACCAATTCCATATTCCACGTTGGTTTAGAGGGAATCATGCGTGTAGTAGAAAAACTAAATTATAAAGAAATTAGTGCAGGTGCAAAATGATAAGCCTTTTTTTCTCTGCTTTTTTGTTTTGTTCCAATGCAAACAAAAGAAATAAACAATACCAAAGCATTTGTAATTGCTAAAATGTTCTGGGAGAAGTGGTGCATTATCTGACAGGTGCTGGGGTGCCAATATGTTTGTCCAGGACTGGATTTAATCAGACAGTTGATCTGTTGAAGGACAGCTCAGTAACAGACAGACCTGTAGAAGGACAGCTCAGTAACAGACAGTCCTGTTGAAGGACAGCTCAGTAACAGACAGTCCTGTTGAAGGACAGCTCAGTAACAGACAGTCCTGTTGAAGGACAGCTCAGTAACAGACAGTCCTGTTGAAGGACAGCTCAGTAACAGACAGTCCTGTTGAAGGACAGCTCAGTAACAGACAGTCCTGTTGAAGGACAGCTCAGTAACAGACAGTCCTGTTGAAGGACAGCTCAGTAACAGACAGTCCTGTAGAAGGACAGCTCAGTAACAGACAGTCTTGTTGAAGGACAGCTCAGTAACAGACAGTCCTGTTGAAGGACAGCTCAGTAACAGACAGTCCTGTTGAAGGACAGCTCAGTAACAGACAGTCCTGTTGAAGGACAGCTCAGTAACAGACAGTCCTGTTGAAGGACAGCTCAGTAACAGACAGACCTGTTGAAGGACAGCTCAGTAACAGACAGTCCTGTTGAAGGACAGCTCAGTAACAGACAGACCTATTGAAGGACAGCTCAGTAACAGACAGACCTGTTGAAGGACAGCTCAGTAACAGACAGTCCTGTTGAAGGACAGCTCAGTAACAGACAGACCTGTTGAAGGACAGCTCAGTAACAGACAGTCCTGTTGAAGGACAGCTCAGTAACAGACAGTCCTGTTGAAGGACAGCTCAGTAACAGACAGTCCTGTTGAAGGACAGCTCAGTAACAGACAGTTGTAGAAGTGACCAGCGATGTTGACTCAAACCTTTTATTATTTCATCTCTTTGATGCTAAGATACAGCCATGTCCCTCAAAACAGAGGTTAAGATACACCCACACACTCCTCCTTTCTTTCTCTCTGTCTCTCTCTCTCTCTCCCTCCATCTCTTTCTCCCTTTCTGTCTGACTTTCTCTCCTGATCACTGTCTCTGTCTGTCTCTCTCTCCCTCTCTCGCCCCCCCCCTTCTCTCTCTGTCTCTCTCTAGGAAGTGATTGGCAGGCTGTGTTTTAGGGCGTTTCTGGTCTAAGAGTCAGTCACTATGAGACTGAAGACAGTCAGTGTCTGGCAGGACAAGATGGAACACACTTCTCTCTACATCATACTCTGTGAGTACTGTGTATGTGTTTGCATTTGTTGTTGTATTTGTGTTTGCTTGTGTGTGTATGTGCGACATGGGTGTGTATGTGTTTGTGTGCTTGTATGTGTGTGATCATGTGTGTAATGCTGATGATATTGGAGAAGAAGAATTTGGATATTCAGTTGAAACATATTCATTAGAACCAGAGGAATCTGGGTCAGTCCAGCATAGAGGCGACACAAGGCACACAGGACTCAGTGAGACTTACTTGATATGATACATGACACATATTATACATTTCTATTTGAGATTGTTTATTTATTCATTAAGTATCTGGTAAACATTAGGTCACGTGACGGTAACATGAGTACCCCAAAACAACATTCCAGAGTAGTGATTACAACATCACTCCATATGTGTGTGTCCAATGTGTGTGTGTGTGTGTGTGTGTGTGTGTGTGAGTGTGTGTGTCCAGGGAGGAGAGCGTCATCAAGAACATGCTCTGCAGGACGGATCGTTTTTTGGAATGGTCTGGCCTGGAGGTCAAAGCCAGCAAATGTGCTGTCCTGTATGAGAGGCGGAGTGGGGGGAACAGGTGGTACCACTCAAAAACAGACACACCCCCTGTGTTCTCTTTAGCAACACAGCCCATTCGTGTAAATTCTCTTCATGAGACATACCCATATCTTGGACATAAAATTAACATCGCAGGAGAGTGGAAGGAGCAAGTCAATAACATCCTGACTGAGTTCACTTCCAGGCTGGACTTGATAGACAGTTGTCCTCTGCCAC
The DNA here is from genome assembly GCF_963989245.1 of Nansenia antarctica. Classification (NCBI taxonomy): domain Eukaryota; kingdom Metazoa; phylum Chordata; class Actinopteri; order Argentiniformes; family Microstomatidae; genus Nansenia; species Nansenia antarctica. The sequence goes on along the minus strand of NC_137683.1, from coordinate 31,832,980 downwards.
TAACTATGAAGTTAGAAGCCATCAGGCAGGTGGCCCTGTCCAAAGTTCAGCACCTCTTCTCCAATGTCCACATCCCCCAGAAAGTGCTGTGTGAAATGAACAACAAGACTGTGAGCGTAGTGCGCAGGTGGCTTGGACTCAATTCACACAGCACCCGTGACATCATCTTTCATCCCCAGTGGGAGGGAGGGCTAGGGGTCCCCAATGTAGAATGGATCTACACCAGCATGAGAATTTCCCATCTTCTCAGGATGCTTAACAACGACGACAATGACGTCAGGGAGCTGGCCCGCTCCTCCATGTTCCTGGACCTGAGGAGAAGGAAGGTCCCAGTTGCCAGGGGGGCGGAGCCCCACTTCCTTGGGTTCAAGAGGAAACCCAGCGGAAAATTGGACACTCATTCCGCTGGTTTTGGAGTTTGGTCTGATTGGCCAGACCTGAATGACCTCTGTGTCCGAGCCGGGGTGTCCCTGTAGTGGGTGCGGTCTGACTCTGAGACTGTTCGGGTCTCAGAGAACTGTATATCTGACTCTCTCACACAGGTCAGGGCAACAGCCTCCTTTGCTGGACAGAGCCACCAGCTAACATCTAGAGGGGCCAGACAGACTCTCATGGACCTTCATCAACATCAACAACAACAACACTGGACTGGTCTGAAACTCCAGGGAAAACTGGCATGTCTTCCCACAGCTGATCACTCTGTTTCCCACTCTTTTCTAAAAAACACTGCACTCGATGAGGACATTGTCATATTCACAACCAAGGCCACATTACAAGTCCTTCCTACCAGACTCAACCTCTCTATTTGGTTTCCTTCCACTCAGGTTCCTCATTGCTTGCACCACACCACAGAACAGGTTACAGAAACACTATCACATATCTTGAATGGCTGTTATGTTTACAAAGGAATGTATATAGCACGTCATGACAGAATTGTGAGCCTTATAGTAAAGGACATATCACTCCACTTCCCAGTCACAGTGAAAATGTAAACACATGCTTGTGTCAATGCATCTATGTTCAATTTCTGTAATGACCAATGTCACTTTTCACAGTTGTCTGCTAACACACCAGATGTTGTTGTTGTTGATGAAGAGTCCAGAGAGGTGTCTGTATTAGAGGTAGCGTGCACCTTTGATATAAGCCTAGAGGAAGCCTTCATGACTAAGGTCATGAAATACCAGCAGCTTGTAGATACCATCTCAGAGCTAGGCTATAGGTGTACGCTATTAGTCTTTATATTTGGCAGCCTTGGACATGTGCACAGATTGGTTGTCAGAGGACTACGTCTACTGGGAATGTCCAAGGGAGAAGCAAAAAGGCTCAGCAAGTATTGCTCTGTCTCTGCGATTATTGGCAGCCGCCATATATGGCGGAGACGGTGTTACTTGTACCCGTGAGTCTTGTCCTGTTGTATGTGAAAGACATTGTCCATGTCTGTTTGTGAATGCATCCCATCTGTGCCTTCAGTATTTGTGTCCCTGTATACTTGTCTCTATGTGGACATAAATAAATGATTAAAATGTGTGTGTGTGTGTGAGGAGAGAGGAGATGGGAAGAGAGGAGAGAAGAGGAGAGGGAAGGGAAGGGGAGGGGAGGGGAGGAGAAGAGAGCTGACCACACACACACACACATCTCTTTCCCTCTCTGCTTCTCTCCCTCTTTCTACCTCTCTCTCTCTCTCCCTCATCACTAGAAAAGGATTGTATGCATATCATGGGAGTGCAATCTGTGTGTGTGTGCGTGTGTGTGTCTATGTTCATGTGAGTGTAATCTTGAGTGATATTTATAATGTAGTGAGTCTCATGAGTTTCTCTCTGTGTGTTTCAGTGATGAGTGCTTACATCTACTCTGGACACACTCGATCTGAAGGTGAGTTGGTGATTGTATCTTCAGGTGTTCCATCTTACATCAAGTTATGACTTGTTATGATCACTTATCAGATGTAAGGGGGTGGCACAACCTGTGTTAATTTTGGTGTTATCCTTACCGTAGCTGGATAGATATCCCCTCTGGACTCAATGCTGGCCACTTCAGAACTCTCCAGCGCTTTGTCTTGAACCATTTCTCTGTGCTTTTTGAAGTGCGTGCTTTGGGTCATTGTCCTGCTGGATTACCCATGACCTATGACGGAGACCCAGCTTTCTGACACTGGGCTCTTCGTTGCACCCCCAAACAACTATTTTTATTTTTTAATGTAACCTTTATTTATACAGGTAAAAACACATTGAGCCTGAAGGGCTCATTTTCAAGTGTGACCTGTTCACAGGCATACAACAACATCCACCACAAACAAATACAATACAAAACCTGGCCTACATAGTCTAAAAAAAAAAAGGTCTAAAACAGTCTAAGATCATCTAAAACCTTCCGTCAATATAGTCTAAAACTAAACTAAAACTACAAAACCTAAAACTAGACAGCTAAAGATCTAGGGACAGGGAGGGGTCAGTAATGGGCAAAAGGGAAGGTCAACTCAATTGCAAGAACAAATCACAGACTCGCACTGTATGTCTCTCAGCAAGAGCTTGAAACTGGAAAGACGGATCAGATGAGACAGTTTCAGACTCTATGTCATGATACCGTGCACACAGTCAAGGCATTCTAATTATTTGACAATACAACTATTACTGTATGTGTGTCACGTTCTAATGCTTTGGTCCGCATATCAAATCTGATGTAAAGATCTGACTTTAGAAAAATGTGAATACATTTCCGCATTGATGAAAATGTATTTCTAAACGATGAGGCCTTTAGTTTCGTTTAGAAAATGTTCTCACTAACAAAAACACTGTATTGTTGTACCTCTGTTTATCATAGAAAAAGATTTGTGAAAGACAATGTTTGTGTTCTTGTACATTACAATTTCACACTTTCACACCTGTTCTCTTACAGTGATACGTCCTGTCCTGAGTGTGTCTCCTGGTGTGTCTCCATGGTGGCTGAATGTTGGAGACTCAGCGACTCTGAACTGTGAGGTTGGAGACTCGTCTACAGACTGGAGATTCTACTGGTACAAAGGTGTTTACGAATCACAGCGTTATTATCTCCCAGAGCTGCTACCAGACAGCGAGCGTGGGGCTGGAGGCTCCTACTCCATCAGCTCTGTTGGTCTGAATCACACAGGGGAGTATTCATGTAGAGCTGGGAGAGGAGACCCAGTCGTTTATACACGCTACAGCTCTGTTCAGTTTCTCTGGGTAGCAGGTGAGTTACTGAAGCACTGTTTCAACTCTGAACTATGAGCCTGTCTCAGTCTGAACTCTGTCTCTCTCTCTCTTCATGTCTCTCTCCCCCTCTCTTCCTCTCTCTCTTTCTCTGTCTCTCCCCCTCTCTCTCTCTTCCTCTCTCTCTGTCCCACCCTCTCTCTCCCCCTCTCACTCTTTCTCTTTCTCTCTCTCCCAGGTCCCTCTCTTCCAGACTCTCTGACCATCAGTGCCAACAGATCTGAGTTATTTCGGGCTGAGTCTGTCTCAGTGAGCTGTGAGGTGGAGGGGAACTCTACTGGATGGAGAGTGAATAGTCTCACAAAGGAATCCTTCTGGGATAAGTGTCCCTCTGGACCCACATGCACCATCCGCTATGTAACCAGCCAACAGATTGGAATGTACTGGTGTGAGTCTGGGTCAGGAGAGTACAGCAATGCTGTCAACATCACAGTGACTGGTAAGTTATTCTCACTTCTACAGTAGTTTGGTGTCTCTCAGTCTCATTAAGACGCTCACAGAGGACAGTGAAGACTGCAGACAAAATAATCAACACAGAACTGCCACAACTCAATAACATCTACAACACCCACTGTATAAAGAAAGCTCAAAACATCATTAAAGACACCAGCCACCCTGCCTATTCACACTCCTCCCATCCCGAAAACGCTATAGAAGTGTCAACTCACACCACCCGCCTCAGAAATAGTTTCTTCCCACAGGCAGTCAGGTTGCTGAACAGCTGAACCATGCGCACTGCACTTGGCACTTTCCACCCTGCACTACGCACCTTGTACTGTGTTGTTGTTTTGTTTGTATTGTGGATTATGTTGTTGTGTGTGATAATACAGAGAGAGACGAGGCTGAAGAATTTCATTGTATTAATACATATGACAATAAACTTGAACTTGAAAATGTTCTTCCGTTTATCAAAGCAAGCGTAAAAACAATAAAAATGATAATAGATTTGTGATCTTTCAGATACACCCAGTACTGTCCTGAGTGTGTCTCCTGCATGGTGGCTGAATGTTGGAGACTCAGTGACTCTGAGCTGTGAGGTTAGAGACTCGTCTACAGGCTGGAGATTCTACTGGTACAGACAGATGTATGATGGACTGAGTTTCACCAGAGAGCTGCTACCAGACAGCGAGCGTGGGGCTGGAGGCTCCTACTCTGTCAGCGCTGTTGGTCCGAATCACTCAGGGATGTATTCATGTAGAGCTGGGAGAGGAGCTCCAGTCTATTATACAGACTACAGCAATCATCTACTCTGGGTAGCAGGTGAGTTACTGTACATATGTGACCCTGTTTCAGTCTGAGCTTTGAACCCCCTCTGTCATTCTCTCTCTGTCTTTATGTGTCTCTCTCCATCTCCCCCCCCTCTCTCTCACTCTCTTTCTCCCCCCCCCCTTCTTCTGTCACTCTCTCTCCCACACTCACTCTCTCCTGGTCTCTCTCTTTCTTTCAGTCACTCTCTCTTTCTCCCCCTCCCCCTCTTTCTCTCTCTACCTCTCTCTCTCTCTCCCACTTCCCCCACTCTCTCCCTCTTTCCCCCCCTCTCTCTCTTTCTATCCCTCTATTTCTCTAACCCCTCTCCTTCCCTCTTGTTTTGTCTCTCATCCTCTCTGTCTCAATCTATCTTCCTCTCTCCCTGTCTCTTTCTCTCTGTCTCCACCTCTCTATCACTGTCTCCCTCCCCTCCCCTCCTGCCCCCAACCCCTCACTGTATGTTTCTACCACTCTCTCTCTCTCTTCCCCCTCTCTCTCTCACTGTCTCTTTCTCTCCCCCTCTCTCTATCTCTCTCCCCCTCCCCCATCTATCTATCTCTCTCTCTCCCAGGTCTCTCTCCTCCAGCCTCTCTGACTGTCAGTTCCAACAGATCTCAGTTCTTTGTATATGAGTCTGTCTCAGTGAGCTGTGAGGTGGAGGGGAACTCTACTGGATGGAAAGTGATGAGGTCCACAGGAGGTCACTTCCTGTCAGAGTGTCCCTCTGTTCAATCATCAACTGGACCCACATGCACCCTCCCCTCTGTATCCACCTCTGACAGTGGAGTGTTCTGGTGTGAGTCTGGGTCAGGAGAGTACAGCAATGCTGTTAACATCACAGTGACTGGTAAGCTATTCTCAGTTCTACAGCAGTTTGGTGTCTCTTAGTCTCAAGAAAATGTTCTCATAGAGAACCAAAAACACTGTATTGTTGTGTACCTCCGTTTATCAAAGCAACAGTAAAAACAATAAAAAATCATAGGAGATTTGTGAAAGACAGCGTTTGTGTTCTTGCATGTTAGTATTTCACTTTCACACCTGTTCTCTTACAGATAGACCCAGTCCTGTCCTGAGTGTGTCTCCTGCATGGTGGCTGAATGTTGGAGACTCAGTGACTCTGAGCTGTGAGGTTGGAGACTCGTCGACAGGCTGGAGATTCTACTGGTACAGACAAATGTATGATGGACTGAGTTTCACCAGAGAGCTGCTGCCAGACAGCGAGCGTGGGGCTGGAGGCTCCTACTCTGTCAGCTCTGTAGGTCTGAATCACACAGGGAGGTATTCATGTAGAGCTGGGAGAGGAGACCCAGTCGTTTATACAGACTACAGCTATCAGTTCCTCTGGGTAGCAGGTGAGTTAACCCTATAAAGCCTATCACATGAAATAATTGCTAGAAAATTATAATTCTTTGAATTTAGAGTCATTATTTCAATGTAAAATAGAACATTAGCCTTGTAAGCACGTTTGATGTTGGTGTATACCTTGTCTAGTGTTTTTTCTCCTCTTGTTGCACATTTCACATGCTGATAGAACTTGGGTAGTACTGCCTTCAGGTCGACATGATTGAAATCTCCTGCTACAATGTGAATTGCCTGTGGATCTGTGCTTTGTTGACCACTGATGACGTCATATAGCCGCGCCAATGCTAGGCTACCATCCGCGCTAGGCGCAATGTAAACACATGTAATGTACACTGCGTTGAATTCCCTCGGGAGGTATGTGGGTCGGCAATTTCAGGAATCGATCTTGAGACATCACATCAGACACTGAGGGGTGCCATGTCTCCATCTCCTAGTAGGCTCGTACATTGGGCATCTGTACTAACCCCATGTGCATGTACATACCCAGTACCTGCTCAATTTTCTTTTGCAGTTGTGTTGATTGATTTTCCATCTGTACACTGTACAAGTTTGTCTGTTCTGCAGTTCCCTGTAGCATTTCATCAGTAACAAACTGTTTGAAGTCTTCCTCACCACATTCATATTCAATGTTGGCTGGAGGTTCGAATTGTACTTTTCTCCCACGATATCCCTTCCTTTTTACTTTAGTCTTCTTCCTGTTACCCCTGGCTGCTTTCTTTGTTGTGTTGCTGTGGTCTCCTTACCCCTGTGTTGTTGTTGTTGTTGTTGTTGTTGTTGTTGTTGTTGTTGGGTCCTCTTTTTCTTTTGAGTTTATCTCACTTTCATCTTTTAGATAATAGCTGCAGTATCAACTTTGATACACACTTTCTGACGTGATTTTTACAATAAAATACATCATGAAATATAAAGTATTTATGAGTTGCACATACTCATGTTGGATATCAGTTATTCTTACCTTAACCTTTGCTAAATTAGCAAAGAATGTGGACAGAAAAACGTTCTGGGCTTGTTTACTATTGTTACTTAGAAATCCCATTACATCATAAAAATGCGCTCCTTATCCTGGAAACCATGTTGTATGCAATTAGATATCTGTATTCTGCCATCCAGTGGATTTGCATGGTACTGCATTCAACTGTTCACCCATATTGAGGTCCCAAAAACTCATGTATCACCTATGATACGTGAGGCGTTTGAAGCACTGTTTCAACTCTGAACTTTGACTCTGTCTCAGTCTGAACTTTGACCCCCCTCTGTCTGTGTCTCTCTCTTTCTTTATGTGTCCCTCCCCCTCTCTCTGTATCCCTCTCTCTCTCTCTCTCTCTCTCTCTCTCTTTCTCTCCTTCACTCTGTCTCTCTCTGTCTTTGTGTGTGTCTCTCCCCCCTCTCCATCCCCCTCTCTCTGTATCCCTCTCTCTCTCTCTTTCTCTCCCTCACTCTGTCTCTCTCTCTCTCTCTCTCTGTGTCTCTCTCTCCTAGGTCTCTCTCCTCCAGCCTCTCTGACCATCAGTCCCAACACATCTCAGTTCTTTGAGGGTGAGTCTGTCTCAGTGAGCTGTGAGGTGCAGGGGAACTCTAAGGGATGGAAAGTGATATGGTCCACAGGCGGTTACCGGATGTCAGAGTGTCCCTCTGTTGAATCATCAACTGGACCCACATGCTCCATCCCCAAACTATCCACCCAAATCACTGGAGTGTACTGGTGTGAGTCGGGGTCAGGAGAGTTAAGCAATGCTGTCAACATCACAGTGACTGGTAAGCTCTCCTCAGTTCTACAGTAGTTTGGTGTATTTTAGTCAAATACCCTCAATACCCTCAATACCCTCAATACCCCCAATACCCCCAATACCCCCAATACCCTCAATACCCCCAATACCCCCACCCACGCTGTCCAATTTCTAGTTTTTCTTTGGCGTAGCTGGTTAGCGTCGGCCAGAGGTCAAGGTCAAAGCTCGGTCGGAGCAAGTCCAAATGCAGGACGACTGTCTGTAACAACGTGACGTCTTGTTCATGTGCTTGAATAGTAACAACCTGTTATAATTGTCATTCCACCTCCAGCTCCAACTGCACCTCCACCTCCACCTCCATTGCCTGCTGGTGACCCTCGTACTGGTGGTTAAATGCTGCAGGGCTCCAGGTAAGAACCCTCCTACAGCTAGCTGACCCTCCTAAACACTCAGAATGGTGTCAGAATGGGAACACTGCCCTCTGGTGTCAGAGTGGGAACACTGCCCTCTGGTGTCAGAATGTAACACTGCCTCTGGTTGTGTGAATATGACCAGAGGTTGTCCATACTAGAGATGCGCCACTCCCTTGATATGTTATTGGTTTTGACAGAGACGGGGAAGATGGCGCCTGTCCCATGTGGGGACACATTTCTGACCAATCACCACGCAGTTATAGATTAGCGTGACTGACAGTTATTGTTGCTGGGTTCCTGTTGCTAGGATAGCGTTGCTAGGATCGTGTATATTATTTAATAGCCCGGTTGTAACTGGTAAGTACCCAGTATTTACTAAGAAACTATGAGGTAACTTTGTGGTAACAAGGGCTTCTGGGGCCTCATTGAGTCCATCACCATGGTAACTACCTGGTGTTGAATGGCCCACAGTGGGGCTTGAGTCACTGAATCTAAAAGAAACAGCAGTAAAGATATAAAATCATGTTATTTTATTTCATATCAGTAAAGATATAACATCATGTTATTTTATTTCTGTGTTGAACAGCTCAGCCTGATGAAGAGAAGCAATGATGTCATCATGATGTCAGATGTGGATCCCCAGGAGTAACTGTACATCTAGCAACAAGACATGAAGAAGTTTTAGCTCAGCTTTAAAGGGGCAATCTGGGATTGGTACATCCATTTTGGGAATCCACTTAATTCATTCATTAACTTAAATTAATGATATACAGTATAGTCATTGACTCTTGAGGAAAATAACTTCCTCATGAATTGACTTTCACAGAAGCCAAAATAAAAGCTAGTTTTACTTGTTGTAAACAATGTCATTGTTAACAAACACTGTATAGCTTCAGAACATGGTTAAAACTATCATGTTGATCTCATGGAAGGTCAGTTATTACATCCATAGCTCCGTCTCTGAATCTGAGAGTGGTTACATTGCTCCAGCCCCATCGCTCAGCTGTTTACCAGAAACAGTGGCGGGGAGACCGCTTTGTTGTTGTTGGAATCCCAGATTGTCCCTTTAAGAAAACACATGTTGTTTTATCATAGAAAAATGGTTCTACTTTTTACATTTAGTAGAATGTTTTCTGCTTTGTGAGGGTTACAGAGGTATGCATGGATTGCCAAGCTTAGCTAAGATGTTAGCATAGAGCAATGATTCTTTGTTGTTGTTTTTTTTGTTTTTTTTACTTGTATTCAGACATATTTTTACTTCATTTGACTTGTTTCCACCTTGTAGAGGTATGTTATTTTTCCATTGATATTAGTCATTAAACCAGCCTGTAAGACATTCCTTCTTTCTGCTTCGAGCTATATTGTTGTTTCATATCATTAGTTTAATGTGTTTTTAACATGCAGTTACATGAAACGTTCATGCTGTGTTCAGGACACCAGGGCAGAATGGGATGGGGGATGGTGTTTTGGGGATCTGGAGTTGGGTACTGTTTCCGGTTTGGCATTACTTCTTCTTGTTACAAAATCTTACAACATTTCTTATTCTAATTTAAACTTAAACTAATTCCTCAATGTACAAAGTTACTATTTAATTCCCATATTCCCAATAATATTATATATAATAATATAAATATAACAAGTTGTATACTACAACTGAAAGCTGCCGCTACTACCGCTACCATGGCAACCGGAGACAAGCTACCGTAGTTCATGTAACACCATCTTCATATTGGGCTAACTGCCTTGTAGGCCTCGTCTGTTAACTGTAGAGGTGTTTGTGGACATGTGAATGAATGAATGAATGAATGGTCTTCATTGTCATTAATACAGTACAGGGTGGGATGGGTCTCTGGACAGTACATGTACATTGTTCACTGACCTGGAAGAACTAATGAAGAGATGGAAAAAGGGTTGAGCTGGTTGTCCTCCATGGTAACTGAGTCTCGGTGGTAGCCATGGTTTCTGAAGTCTCGGTGGTAGCCATGGTTTCTGAAGTCTCGGTGGTAGCCATGGTAACTGAGTCTCGGTGGTAGCCATGGTAACTGAGTCTCGGTGGTAGCCATGGTAACTGCCAACTGAAAACATCGCCCTCTAGTGGTACCTGCCTACAGATGCAGCCGTTAGTTTAACATAATAGCATTTATATTATTATATTATTATATTAGGTAAGTATTATATTATATTATTATTATTAAAATATTAAGGTATTATATATAGAGATTATAGGTACACTAGGTATATATTTACAGGTGAATGGTGGGTATCTGTTAGTCATCAGTTTAACCTCAGCAGGACAGGGGAGGTAGAGGAGGGTCAGTGGAGGCTGGGGGAGGTAGAAATCGAAGGTCGGCTTCATTGTAATGCATGGGATGGAATATCCATGATGATAATAATCATAATAATAATAAAAAAAATAATAATAATACACTTTATTTATATAGCACCTTTCACACATAAGAATGCAGCTCAAAGTGCTGTACAATACAGCGCAAAAGAACAGATTGAAAACGAAAACAACTAAGACACCAATACAGTGCAAAGAAAACCAAACCAAACCATACAAGGCATACAACAGTAAAGGATCATGAGCATTGATTATAATGAACACAACATAAGCCCGTGTTCATATATTATTAAGAGTAAAAGAGTATTGAGAACATAACAAACACGTACTGAGGAATCGCATCGTACAATAGAACAGTTCTATCCTATCACAGCGGTAGTTATTGTCCAATAGAACAGTTCTATCCTATCACAGCGGTAGTTATTGTCCAATAGAACAGTTCTATCCTATCACAGCGGTAGTTATTGTCCAATAGAACAGTTCTATCCTATCACAGCGGTAGTTATTGTCCAATAGAACAGTTCTATCCTATCACAGCGGTAGTTATTGTCCAATAGAACAGTTCTATCCTATCACAGCGGTAGTTATTGTCCAATAGAACAGTTCTATCCTATCACAGCGGTAGTTATTGTCCAATAGAACAGTTCTATCCTATCACAGCGGTAGTTATTGTCCAATAGAACAGTTCTATCCTATCACAGCGGTAGTTATTGTCCAATAGAACAGTTCTATCCTATCACAGCGGTAGTTATTGTCCAATAGAACAGTTCTATCCTATCACAGCGGTAGTTATTGTCCAATAGAACAGTTCTATCCTATCACAGCGGTAGTTATTGTCCAATAGAACAGTTCTATCCTATCACAGCGGTAGTTATTGTCCAATAGAACAGTTCTATCCTATCACAGCGGTAGATATTGTCCAATAGAACAGTTCTATCCTATCACAGCGGTAGTTATTGTCCAATAGAACAGTTCTATCCTATCACAGCGGTAGTTATTGTCCAATAGAACAGTTCTATCCTATCACAGCGGTAGTTATTGTCCAATAGAACAGTTCTATCCTATCACAGCGGTAGTTATTGTCCAATAGAACAGTTCTATCCTATCACAGTGGTAGTTATTGAACTCGGGACCCAGAGAAAGCATAAATAAATCAAGTCAAAGTGAACGACCACAGAAGAACAAACAAGGTTGTGATCGGTATCAGATTTTTTTATTTTATTTTTTATTACATTTTTCCAATTAATTCATTATTCTTATTCTAGTGATCCACGTTAACGTCTTAGAGGGAGAAAATAGAGTTCAGTTCCAGTAAATGTCCACCGAGACTCCAAACTCCAACACTTTACAACTGTGTGTTTGTTTGTGAAAGTGTGTGTGTGTGTGAGAGTGTGTGTTTGTGAGAGTGTGTGTGTGAGAGTGTGTGTGAGTGTGAGAGTGTGAGAGTGTGTGTGTGTGTGTGAGTGTGTGTGTGTGTGTGTGTGTGTCTCTCTCTCTCTCTCTCTTTCTTCAGGTATTTTAGTCAGTGCTGTAGACGATGTGAGTGTGAGTGTGTGTGCGTGTCTCAGCAGAGAGCATGTCCGGGCCAGAGAGGGTGGAGCTCCCAGAGAGGGCGGAGCTCCCAGAGAGGGCGGAGCCTACAGACAACGCAGGTGAGGGATCTTGGGAGACGGAGTTCTCCGCGGAAGGCGAGTTCCTGGGGTCGTCAAGGTCGCGGCGGTGATGATGATGATGATGGTGGTGGTGGTTGTGGTCGCGGTTGTCAAGGTTACAGGGGGGAGGAGGAGGAGGGGGTGGAGGAGGAGGGGGGGGGGGCAGGGCGATGTGCTCCAGGTCCTGCAGGATGGTCTCTAGGAGACGGGAGTCAGTGGTGGTGGTCACCGCGACAACCGCTGCTTCTTCTTCTACTTCTTCTTCAACGGGAGGAGGAGGAAGAGGAGGAGGAAGCGGGGGGGAGGAAAGGGAGGGGGAGGAGGAGGGGGAGTCCCGGGGGTCTGTTCTGCTTCTTCTTCTACGCTCTCCGTCGGACACGGGGTGGTCCAGGGGGGCGTCCAGGATGTCCACCGCCAGGTCGCTGATGTCCACGCCCAGGTCCTCCAGGGGGGCGAGGTGGGGGGAGGGGGGCGTGGTCAGGGGGGGGGGAGGGGGGCGTGGCGGTCAGGGGGGCGCAGTCACGGTCGCGGTCGCAGAAGTCCACCGCGCGGTCGCTCAGGCCGTGGCGGTCGAAGGCCGCGTGCGCCGGCGGGTCGTCGCTGCTGTCGCTGTCGATGGTGATCACCACCGGGGGGCGCTGCTGGTGGTGATGCTGGTCGTCGTGGTTACGCTGGTAACGCTGCTGCTGCTTCCTCTTGTGCTTGCGGTTGTGGCGTGCCTGGTGGTGGGGGTGGGGGTGGGGGGAGTCAGGGGGCGCGTAAGGGGGAGGGGCCAGCGTGGTGCCCTCGTACACGATCTCCACGCTGGGGCTGCGGCTCTGCCTCGTCCTCCTCCTCTTCCTCCTCTTCCTCCGGCTGCTCCGCTCCCTGGGGGACACAGACACGAACACACAAACCCCCCGTTAACTGTCACAGCTATGCTGACACCGACACCCAGCTCTATGTGTCGTCGGTAACACCCAATAACTACTAGTCTGACGGATTGTATTGCTGATATGTATCAATGTATGGATGACACAACAACTTTCTCCAGCTTAATCAGGATAAAACAGAGGAATTGGTCATTGGTGAAAGAGAGAAATTATCTGCACATTTGAAAACACTTGACACTTAAACACCAAGTGCCAGGGCAGAAATCGGAGTCATAATTGATCCAGATCTTGTGACAGCTTGGAGGGAACAGACCCCACTGGGGCTGTCATGGGCTAGCTCCCCATGGCGGCAGTCTCCGACGCTGTTTCAGTTTGTTGAAGACACCCACCAAATGCTACAGAAAGTCAACAAAGAAACAAAAAAACCCTAGAGCCTGCGAGAGAAAGACGGCTCAACGATTGACAACACGGCTACAGACCCAGGAACGGACACGACTACGAACCAAAACCCCGGCACACAAGACAACTACAGCAGGGCGTGGCGCAGGAGGTAGAGTCGGCGTCTAATGATCGGAAGGTTGGCAGATCGGCGGTTCGACCCCCGGCTGGCCACATGTCGAAGTGTCCTTGGGCAAGACAATGAACCCCAAATTGCTCCCAATGAGCGGGCCGGCGCCTTGCATGGTAGCTTGCCGCCATCGGTGTGTAAATATGTGTGTGAATGGGTGAATGAGAGGCCGTTGTAAAGCGCTTTGGATAAAGGCGCTGTATAAGTGCAGTCCATTTACCACAGCAGCAGCAGGACACTCACACCCACAAGTGGCCCAAAGCTGTTGAAAAGAGAGAGTGTGGGGAAACAGTCAACAACGACCTGATAAAAATCCTGGAGCAGCAAGTGGGCACAGCAGAGAAAAAGCTCGACAGGATAGGCGATATCATCTACCACTACGGAGAAGAGCTCTTTGGAGTGAACCTTAGGAGAAGCGACAAAGCAATACCAGCAACCAGCCAAATCCAGGAGGCAGCAAGAGATTGAAAGACTGGTCAGAGAGAGAAGGCAGCTGAGAAAGCAGTGGAAGAAAGCCTCTGATCGGCCTCTGCCCAACTCCAGTGATTCTCAAACACATCTTAACCGGTTGTAAGACTAGCCTCACACAAGGCCGCTACACCTGGAGGCACAACCAGGTGCTCAAGTGCCGGGCACCAGCTATTGAGAACCTGAGGAATACCACCAACTCCTTGCCCTTGAGAGCAACCAATTCCATCACGGCACCAGTTTGGTACGGCAGCTCGGACAGTAAATCACGGAAAAAACTACAGCAAGAAAATAGTAGTAAGTCAATAGTAGGAAAATCGTCTAAGATCATCGGCACCCCTCTCCCATCAGTTTAATCACTATATCTCAAACGCACCACAAATAGAGCACATGAAATTATCTCTGACCCCTCCCACCCTGCTCACCACCTGTTTCAACTGTTGCCCTCTGGACGGCGCTACCGATCCCTGGCCACCAAAACATCCCGTTTCAAAAACAGTGTTTTCCCCTCTGCTATAAGGACTCTCGACACCTGACTCACTGCACTAACCCTGCCAGATGTACTGCACTTTCTAAGTTGTAAATATCGACTATGTTCTTGTCTTGTGGTTGTGTGTACATGTCCATGTGATAGTTATGTGCAATGTGTGTAATGTGCAGTGTTTCCTCTATATGCATTTATTCGTGGCGGGCCGCCACGAATGAATTTCCTCCGCCACTAATTGATTCAGACAGTCCACTTTGATTCAGGCTGCGCAGAAAGGCAGCGAGTTATTATGACCGGAGAACAGAAAAAAAGCAGATTGAAGCTAGATTTAGGCCGCTTCCAGACCAACATTTCGTTACGATTTAGGGCGTAGTTATTTACAATATGTTACAATGTTGCAATTAACCTCGTTGTTTGTGTTCGCACTGCAATCGAGACTGAATCGCTCTCAACAGGCGCGCAGCGCGAGGCGACGCGCTTTCAAAACAGTTTTGTGATTGGTCCGAATTTAGCGGGACATTTGGATTTCTCTTTTAGCCCGTCGCCGGTGCCTTTAATCCCGTATCCTAATCGAAAATGCAACATCATCAGTGACGACTGTGGGTTATTGCATTTACTGCTGTTCTCTGGTTCATGTTCTTATACCAGTGCTCAGTATAGAGTATTTTAAATGAACATTCGTAATGTAGTCTCTGATGTTCATGGTCAATTAAATCAGCCTATTTTGTTAATGGGTTAACCGAGCATTCTCGCACCTAACGTGCAAGCACCTAGCTTCGAACTATTCATAGCAATATGCGCGGGGCAAAAATAATCTATTGCCTCTAAAATCACCACGAACAGAACGGCGGAGGTACGGATAAGCAGGGCTCATGTTGGTGTCCTCAAAGTTAAGAGAGTTGGTTTTCTTTAACTCAACTGATAGCATTACCTTGCTGTTGTTGTTGTTTACCGAATGTTCCATCTGACTGTCACACTGTGATTTTACTTGTGTAAACAGTTAATGAGTAACGTTAGCCGGTTTTGTGCGTGTACTCTCATGTAGGCCTACTTCGTATTGATCTTTCTCTGTGTGTGTGTGTGTGTGTCATGCGCGTTCCGCATGTTCCGCTGCAGCTGTAGGATATATTGGTATTTGATCACCTTCTAGGCTATATAAAATCACCTGCTCGGCTTTAATGACTTAACCGCTATTTAAGAAATTATAATTGTTGCCACCCTCTAGTTTTTGGTGAAACTACGTCTTTGTTTTGAGCGCCAGTGCGCGTTTTATGCGCGTGCACACGGAAAAAAAATCGCGGCGAAAGACAACCGCTCCGCCACTAATGTGAAAAATCCTGGAGGAAACACTGATGTGTGTATGTTTTTGACACTGTTGTATTGAGCTTTTCCACCTGTACCGAAAACAAATTCCACCGACCTAGGTCGTGTGGTCATTAAACGATTCATTCATTCATTCAACATTCATCCGAGAGGGACAGAAAAAGTCCAACCATCCTCCTACCAAACCAGAAGCTGGACAGCTAGCCATGGCCCGGGATTGGAAGACGCTAGTCGATATTGGCCAGCAACTCATCTTTATCACCCGAGATCGCAGCCACCACCCTTAGAACCCTTAGCTAAACAAACTGGTGAAGAAGGCCAGCTCTGTGGTGGGGACCGGGCTGGACAGCCTAGAGGTGGTGGCAGAACAGAGGATGGGGAAAAAACTGGCGGCCATGCTGGCCAATCCCTCCCACCCGATGTACTGCGAGCTGGCAGGGATGAGGAGCAAGTTCAGTCACAGATTTGTTCTCCCCCGTCAAAGTACAAAAAGATTTGGACAGTCCTTTGTTCCAGCTGCACTCCGACTCTACAACCAGGCCCTGCAGGGTGGGGGAGACCTGGAGCTGGAACTTTTGGAACTTTTTACTTATTGAGCCTCCACTGTTTTATGTATTTTATTGAATGTTTTTCTGTTTTCTGTATTGAATGTTTTCTGCCCTAACTGAGCTGTTTGACAACAAAATTTCCCCATTGGGGACAATAAAGGTTTTCAATCAATCAATCAAGACCAGACTTGGTACTCTGGTCCCCTTCACTGAAGTCTGTTTACATCATAGAGCTCACAGTGCTCCCGTGGGAGAATTCAGCCGAAGAGGCCTATGAGTAGGGCTGGGTATCGCCACTGATTTCCCAAAACGATTCGATTCCGATTCACAGCTCCCGATTCGATTCGATTCACGATTCGATTCGATTCCGATTCGATCTAGTTACAATATACATTTTTTGCTTGAATATGAAAGAGATTCTCCGAACTAATGCTATAAATGGTTCAAGGAACCCTATAACATGTAGCATTGTTAAACATATCAATGAATTGACTCCAAAGCAGTTACATGAATGTACTTTTTATTTACATATGACTTTGCTTTTGTCCAGCTCATCTCTATCGTCACATTTTTTAAATCCAAAATGCACCCAGACATCTGACTTTAAGCCTGGTGGTGACTTGAGTGTCCCTGCCATCGCCATGTTTTTAGATTTTAGTGTTGAGACCTCACGTTGCGTGAGATATGATAAATTCTTGTAGCGCGAGATCTGGCCACGAGATCTAGTTGCGGGTTGAAGCTGCAAGCAACATTTTTTTTTTTTTTAAATGAAAGATCGATCTCGGGATTTATGAATCGATAATCGCTCATTTAATGAAGATCGATTCAGAATCGGGAAATCGATTTTTTGAACCCAGCCCTACCTATGAGCGCAAGAAACTGCGAGACACAGAACTGGCAGCAGACGCTCAACAACGAGGATGGAAGGCAAAAGTCTATCACGTCGGATGCAGAGGTTTCGTGGCTTCTTCCACCATTAGGCTACTGAAAGACCTCGGCATCCATGGACAGGTTCTGCGGCAGACAATTAGATCTCTGACTCTCTGAAGCGGCCGAAAGAAGCAGCCAGTGGATATGGATCAAGCGGAAGGACCCTGGCTGGGCTCAAAGAACATCAACATGACCCGCTCACTAATCCCCCCCCCTACCCCCACTCCCACTTGAGAACCCAGGTCAGAACTGGTGTTCTACCTCCCCCAGCCTCCCCTGGTGTTCTACCTCCCCCAGCCTCCCCTGGTGTTCTACCTTCCCCAGCCTCCCCTGGTGTTCTACCTCCCCCAGCCTCCCCTGGTGTTCTCCCTCCCCCAGCCTCCCCTGGTGTTCTACCTCCCCCAGCCTCCCCTGGTGTTCTACCTCCCCCAGCCTCCCCTGGGTGAACAAGGCATGCGGTCATGCGGTCAGCTCTAGGCCTGACTCGGGGAAGAGGACACCCCTGCCTTGCATAGTCCTGTGGGCTGCGCCATTTAAACAACCGGGCAATTCTCATGATTGGGCAACGGGACACATTGAGGCTTGATCACCCTGTAGCTGGCCCCCTTAGATGGGGGTGTCTAGTGTTGAAAGGCCGAAACGCCCCATGATTCAAAGGTACTCTACTGATGATGTGTCCCGAAATGTACCTCCTTCCCATGTCTGAGACACAGCTCCCATGCCACTCTCAACATCAAGGCAAACCTCATGTGTGTACCCAGCCCCTCCCATCCACCTCCCCCTCCCTCCACCTCTCCCAGTACTCACCGCTCCCTCCCCTCCCCTCCCCCTCCCCCAGCCTGTACTCACCCCTCCCCCTCCCCTCCACCTCCCCCAGAACTCACCCCTCCCCCTCCCCCAGCCTGTACTCACCCCTCTCCCAGACTGGTGCTGCTGTCCCTGGGGATGGGGACGGGGGGGGTCTCCACTCCCCCTTTCCTCTCGCTCCCGTTCCCCTCCTCTCTCTCTCCGCCGTCGTCCTCGTCATCGTTCGCCCCCGTCTCCCTCTCCCTCCGTGCGGGGGCGGGGGGGGGCGGGGCCTGCTGCTGCTGGGGGACCCCCCCCCCCCAGGTCGGATCTTCTTCCAGGTGCCGGGTCTTGTACTTCCTCTTCCCCCCCGGCTTGTCGTGTCGGGAGCCCCCGCCCCCCTTCCTCCTCCCCCCTCCTCCGCCCCCCCCCCAGGACAGGGAGCAGCTGGTGGAGCTGGAGAAGCTTCCGGAAGACTGGGGGCGGCGGCGTTCGCGGCGTTCCCTCTGGCTGCTCCGGGAGCGACCGCCGGGGGAGGAGAGGGGGGAGGGGGAGGGGGGGACACTGGGGGGCTCCGGGCTGGAGACTATCCCCACGGCGGGGGTGGGGGTGGGGGCGTGGTGGTGGTGGTGGAGGAGGGGCCTGAGCGAGGGGTCGAACAACGCCCTCACCATCTCCTTCTCCCGCCTCACTCTCGCCTCCTCCCTCTCCCTCGCTGCTATCCTCCTCTCCCTCCCCCTCTCTCTCTCCCTCCTTCCCCGGGCCCCCCTCTCTCTGCTGTGGTGGCCTCCTCCTCCTCCTCCTCCTCCTCCTCCTCCTTCGCCTCCTCCTCCTCCGACTCCTCCTTGCTCCCTCTCTCTTCCCTTCTTCCTCCGCCTCTCCCTCCCCCCCCTCTCACCCCGTCTCTTGCGCTGCCTCTCCCGGGGGGACCGGTCCGACCGACCGCTGCAACTGCGTATGGAGACGGTACTCCTGGCCGACCAGGTGTGGTCCGACCCGGTCCCGGACCCGTCCTCCCCCCCCTCCCCCTCCCCCTCCAGCCTCTCTCTGTCCGCCTCCGGGTGCTGTCCTCCTCCTCCTCCTCCGCGAGCCTCCCCTCTATCGCCCTCCGGGGGCGGGGGGGAGACGGCGAAACCAGAGATGACGTGAGCGAGAGAAGAAGAGGAGGAGGAGGAGGAGGTGAAGGAGGAGTAGATGGCGGCGGGGGGAGGCGGGTGGGGGAGGGGGAGATCGCGATCGCCGCCCGTCCGTCCGCCCTCCTGTTTCATCGCCTCCTCCTCCTCCTCCTTCTTCTGCTCCTTCTTCTTCTTCTTCTTTGTCTTCTCCTCCTCCCCGTCTTCTTCCGAGTCCGACGACAGCTGCACCAGTTCCGGCGTCCGCTCGGCCATGGGCTTGACGTAGCCCACGATCATACACTCCTCCTCCTCCTCCTCCTCTCCCTCCTCCTCCTCCTCCCCTTCCTCCTCGTCCCGCCCCCTCGTTCCCTCCTCCTTCCTCTCCGACGGCTCGCTCCTCCTCCTTGCCTCCTCCCCCTCCCCGGGGCTGATCGACAGCGCCACGGGCGAGTGGCCGGGCTCGGCCGTGGAGTAGGAGGGGCCTGGCGTCTCGTCGTCCCACGGCGCCTGGCTCAGCGCGCAACTTCCTGTCCCTGAGCCGACTACACCTCCTCCTCCTCCTCCTCCGACGTCACTTCCTCCTCCCAGCAACAACAACGCCGACCCCACCCCCTCCGGCCCCCCCCTTCTCTCCATCATCTCCTCCATCGACCCGCCCCCCTCCCCCTCCTCCTCTTCCTCCTCCTCCGATATGGCGATGACGGAGGAGGAGGAGTCATAGGAGGAGTCGGAACCGCCGACAACGCCAACACCGTCGTCATAGAGATGGGCGGCGGGGGGGTCGTAGACGGCCTGCAGGTCGTACGCCTCCAAGGCCAGCGGCGCCGAGCGCGCGAAGGCCGTCAGCTCGTGGAGGAAGTGGTCGGTGCGCGCCAGCAGGAAGGGGCGGAGCTCGTCCCGCACGGAGGCGGAGGCCTCCATGTCGTCCAGGCGGTGACGGGCCACGCAGGAGGCGATGATGCGCTGGACGATGCCCACCAGCGAGCGGTGGGAGCCGTACAGGACCGTCAGCTCCCGCTTCAGCCAGGGGAGGAGCCTTTGGAGACCCGCCTGGTCCTGGTTCTGGTTCTGCTGGTGGTGGTGCTGGTGGTGGTGGTAGCTGTATGACCCCCCCCTGACGCGGACCCCGGCGCGGTACAGGGCCCGGCGGAACGACAGCGTCTCGCGCTCCCGCAGGCGTCTCACGCTGCGGCCCTCGCGCTGGGCCCTGCGGCGGGCCGCCAGGCGCACCATCAGCCTCTGGACCCCGCGGTCGCCTCCTCCTCCTCCTCCTCTGGACCCCCCCCCCGTCCCCCCTCCCCCTGTCAGGCCCTCGAAGATCACCCCGGGCTCCTCATCGTCCAGCTCCTCCGGTAAGAGGTGGTGGTGGAGGGGGGGGGGCCGGAGAAGTGGAGGAGGAGGAGGAGGAGGAGGGGAGGAGGAGGAGGTGTGTGTCCCTCCTCCTCTCTGTCCTCCTCCTCGCCCTAACTGCCTCCTCTCCCTCCCTCCTCCCCCTCCTCCTCCTCTCCCCTCCGCCGCCCTGCGGAGGTGGTTGTGGTGGTGGTTGTGGTTGTGGTTGCCGAGGCTGCCGGCCATCGCTATGGCGGCGACAGCGGCAGCAGCTGCCGCAGCCGCGGCGACCGCCGTCCCGTTGTTGTCGGGGGGTGCGGGGGCGGGGGCTGGGGGGGGCGGGGGCCGGAGGGTGTACTCCTTGAAGTTGTCAGCGGCGCGGATGGAGTGGAAGATGGCGGAGAAGGGCTGCTTGCAGAGGGGGCACTCCGCCTTGTTGGTGCTCCACTCCTGGATGCAGGGGAAGCAGAACTTGTGCAGGCAGCGGTCCAGACAGGCCATGTTGTTGAAGCGGTCCAGGCAGATAGGACACTTGGAGTCCGGCGAGGCCTCCGAGGACACGGAGCAGCGCGAGGAGGACCTCATCCCCTGCCTTCCTCCTCCTCCTCCTCCTCCTCCTCCTCCTCCTCCACCTCCTCCGCCACCTCCTCCGCTCTCGCGCTTCCGAACACGCAGCTTCATCTTAGTGGGAGCCATCGTCTGACAGAGAGAGAGAGAGAGAGAGAGAGAGAGAGAGAGAGAGAGAGAGAGAGAATGAGAGAGACAGGGAGAGAGAAAGAGAGAGAGAAAGAGAGAGAGAGAGAATGAGAGAGACAGGGAGAGAGAGAGAGAGAGAAAGATAGAGAGAAAGAGAGAGAGAGAGAGAGAGAATGAGAGAGACAGGGAGAGAGAGGGAGAGAGAAAGATAGAGAGAGAGACAGGGAAAGAGAATGAGAGAAAGAGAGAGAATGAGAGACAGGGAGAGAGAGATACAGAGACGGGGAAAGAGAATGAGAGAGAGGGGGAGAGAGAGCCATGTGAAAACCATGCATTGTGTGTTTTGCACAGGTTGTGTGTATATTGCATATTTGTGTCTTTAAAGAGTGAAAGTATTTCTACAAGGGGGAAACCGCATCAAGTCACACAGTGGAGTATCCAGTAGCTAGCCTAGTAACATTGTTGTCCCTCTGCAGTATCTGGAGCACAGGCGTGGAGTTAGTTCACATTATGTAGCAAGACGACCATCGGACAACACACACACACACACACACACACACACACACACACACACACTCACACTCACACTCACACTCACACTCACACTCACACTCACACTCACACTCACACTCGCACACGCACACGCACACGCACACGCACACACACACACACACACACTCTCACACACGCACGCACCCACGCACACACACTCTCACACACGCACGCACCCACACACACACACTCTCACACACGCACGCACCCACGCACACACACACACTCTCACACACGCACACAGACACACAGACACACACACACACACACACACACACACACACACACACACACACACACACACACATCCTCACCTGCTAACACGTGACTCCCCCGGCGGGTCTCCGTCAACAACAACAAGCAGATCTCTCAGACGACATCAGGATGTTGTTCCGACACACATATAGATAATATAGATATGTTTATATAACATATGTTAATATATATATATATATATATATGTTAGTAGTAATATATAGATATATATATATATATGTTAGTAGAAACAGGAACACCAGACTGAGCTGGCAGGGATGAGCTATCCGGGTTGTGGTGGAGGCGGCGACTTGTACTTTAACAGAACAAGACGCAACGGAGAGGATTGTGGGATACAGGAGGACTTCCTCCTCAGTTCTGGACAGCGCCTCGTAGCGGCGCGGGGGGCGGATTTGCGGAACCTAGGGTGGTAGGGGGAGGTCGGGCAATACCGCTACCTGATTGGTCAATACAGGTGTAACTGATCAAATGAACTACGGTCCAGACGGTTTATTTCGTGGAGATGTTTGCCAGTAGCTGAAGATCGGCTTGAATCTAAGAGAGTTCAAGTTGAAAGATTCTAAACAACTCCTAAAGTTCTGAAATGTATTTTTGTGACATTACTGCTCCTTTGATACTGTCTTTCCCCTGTGTGGTTGCTTATGCAGTAATATGGTTTGTGGGTATACAATGTTTTATTTGACAAATTGAATGTTAACAAGCTGGTTAATATCTGAATAAAACGTTTATTTTATGAAGCTAGTTCACATGACCAAGGTCAGGCTAGCACTGTATTTACACTGTGTTGCCCAGTCAATAAACATGTTTCCTTATGCCTTCTAACTTCTCTGAAAGATAAATAGGCTGTACTGAAATTCATATTAGAATAAAACGTACATAATGAGTGTACGTTAGCCCAATATTGCTAGCATAGCATTATAACGTTTACGTTAGCCCAATATTGCTTTTTAGAAATACAAATTAATTTTAAAATGTTATCTGTCTTTAATCGATATTGGCATAAGTGAAAGTATGTGATCATTTGGGTTACATCGCGGCAGTTAGGTCAACAGCATTGTTGACTGAAAACTAAAAACTCATCTTTTTAATATTGCCTTTAAATGACTGTATTATTTTCTAAATGTATCTGTTAATGTGAGTTGATGTATCTATATATTTCTATATATTGTATATATTTGTATATGTATTTACTTGTTTAAATCTTCGTTTTTTTGTTTTATGTCTATGCCCCTTGGATTGTATGGTTTATTCTTGTTTTATTATTGTTAATGTGTTTTTTTTATCGATTACTTCTGTTCTAGTATTGTTTTTATGCTGTGTGGATGTTAAAGCACTTTGAGCTGTAACGTTTGCAGGAAAAGTGCTATTCAAATAAAGGTTATTATTATTATTATTATTATTATTATTATTATTAGTAGTAGTAGTAGTAGTAGTAGTAGTAGTAGTAGTAGTAATAGTAGTAGTAGTAGTAGTAGTAGTAGTAGTAGTAGTAGTAGTAGTAGTATCAACAGTAGTAGTAGTAGTAGTAGTAGTAGTAGTAATAGTAGTAGTAGTAGTAGTAGAAGTAGTAGTTGTAGTAGTATCAACAGTAGTAGTAGTATCAACAGTAGTAGTAGTAGTAGTAGTAGTAGTAGTAGTAGTAGTAGTAGTAGTAGTAGTAGAAGTAGCAGTAGTAGTAGTAGTAGTAGTAGTAGTAGTAGTAGTAGTAGTAGTATCAATAATAGTAGTAGTAGTAGTAGTAGTATCAATAGTAGTAGTAGTAGTATCAATAATAGTAGTAGTAGTAGTATCAATAGTAGTAGTAGTAGTAGTAGTAGTAGTAGTAGTAGTAGTAGTAGTAGTAGTAGTAGTAGTAGTAGTAGTAGTAGTATCAATAGTAGTAGTAGTAGTAGTAGTAGTAGTAGTAGTAGTATCAATAGTAGTAGTAGTAGTAGTAGTAGTCGTAGCAGTAGTAGTATCAATAGTAGTAGTAGTAGTAGTAGTAGCAGTAGTAGTAGTATCAATAGTAGTAGTAGTAGTATCAATAGTAGTAGTAGTAGTAGTAGTAGTAGTATCAATAGTAGTAGTAGTAGTAGTAGTAGTAGTAGTAGTAGTAGTAGTAGTAGTATCAATAGTAGTAGTAGTAGTAGTAGTAGTAGTAGTAGTATCAGAGAGTCGTGAGATCGGCCCAGAAGATCACAGGCGCCCCCCTCCCCTCTCTGGAAGAGCTGTACAACACACGCTGCCTCAGGAAGGCCTCCAAGATCTCCAGAGACCCATCCCACCCTGGGTACGAACACTTTGTTCGGCTGCCCTCGAACAGGCGGTTCAGGACCCTGGCCGCAAGGACAAACAGACTGAAGCTCAGCTTCTACCCCAGGGCCATTCAGGCCCTGAACACAGCAAAGACCTAGGTTCTAGGCCCTGGACAATCTAGACAATTTGATGGCAGCTACTAGATTGAAATCAAGTGCAATACTGAAACACAACTATGAACATTTCAAACCTGCAAACTGCGACACTTTAAATGAATGTGCAATAACACTATGTGCAATATGACAACCCTAGGGTACATAAGGTTCAGAGATAGGACATTTTAGAATAGGTATAGCATAGCATAGAGTACAGCACAGTGTTTTATTTGTATAGTATAGTATAGTGGATAGTGTACATAGCCTTTATTTATGTAAACCAGCTCTTTTTCCTTCTTGTTTTTTTTTTTTTTTTTTTCTAGCACCAGGGGAGCCCCCCCCCCTCCTAAATTTCGTTGTTTGGTACCTGTACTATAGCAATGACAATAAAGACCATTCATTCATTCATTCATTCATTCATTCATTCATTCATTCATTCATTCATTCATTCATTCATTCATTCATTCATTCAGTAGTATTTAGGTGAACACACTCCCAAACAGGCCAGGAGATGGCGCTCCAGGACAAGAAGGTCGCAGCTGACAGCCACTGCGCATGCTCCCCGTCCACTCTGTTAGTTCTCACGGCAGCCACTGCGCATGCTCCCCCTCACGCAGGTCAAGAGAGGAAACATGATTATCATCATCAACCTGATCGCTCTGGACAGATTATACTAATTATATATATAATTATTATATATATTATTTTAACATGATTCTGGTCACCCTGGACAGGTTCTACTCTGCTGTGAGTAGCTGTGTGTGTTAGTTAGTTGTTGTTGTCCTGGTTACATAATAATGTTAGTTTGGCCAACCTGAGAAGTTAGTTAGCTGGTTAGCTTAGCTTCAGGCTTATAGACTGGGTTAGAAGTTAGCATGTTAGCTAGTTAGCTTCAGGCTTATAGACTGGGTTAGGAGTTAGCTAGTTAGCTTAGCTTCAGGCTTATAGACTGGGTTAGAAGTTAGTTAGCTAGTTAGCTTAGCTTCAGGCTTATAGACTGGGTTAGAAGTTAGTTAGCTAGTTAGCTTAGCTTCAGGCTTATAGACTGGGTTAGAAGTTAGCTTAGCCTCAGGCTTATAGACTGGGTTAGATGTTAGCTACCTAGCAGTTTGCTGCTTAGCAACACATTAGCGAGCTGTGCCTGGCCTCCTGAGACGGTCAGACTCAGCGCCTTCATGCTTGATTGATTGATTGAAAACTTTATTAGAAGATTTGCAGAAGTAGGTACATGAAAGTACATATTACATACAAGTTCAACTAACAGGATAAAAACCCAAGAAAGCCACTGGCTTATTTCAATTGGGGTCCTTGATTCACAATTCATCGTATATCGCTAACGAATGAATGAATGAATGAATGAATGGTCTTTATTGTCATTAATACAGTACAGGTACCATACAACGACATTTAGTAGGGGGGGCTCCCCTGTTGCTTGGAAAAAAGACTAAAAACAAGAGGGCCAAGGGTAAAATAAAAAAGGGAAAAGAGCTGGTTTACATAAATAAAGGCTATGTACACTATCTACTATACTATACGATAAAACACTGTGCTGTACTCTATGCTATGCTATAAATATCCTAACTTTTCCTATATCTGAACCTTATGTACACAAGGGTTGTCATATTGCACATAGTATTGTTGCACATTCATTCATAGATATGATATCATATAACGACGGTCACTTCTAACGTTGCCGCTGTCGCCCCCCCCCCCCCCCTCTCAGCTCCTCCTAGGCGTGGTGGTGCTCTCGTGGGGTTACGTCATCTACGGGTCGCGGGTAGCGGCGCAGTGGCAGCTGCAGAACAGCGTGGCCGCTAAGCTCCCCCACTGAGGGACGGACGGACGGACGGACGGAACATCGACACCGTGGGAACGAGGGGGGGTACGTGTCCTACTTACCGGCACGATGACCTATAATGTGGTGAGCCTTAAAAGACCTAAGGCCTTGCTTCCTTCCATCCCTCGGGTCATCCTGGGTATCCGCGGTGTCTTGAAAAGTATTAAAAGTTGATAAATCAATTTTGGGAAAATCAAGACCCTTAATAAGTATTAAAAAGTCTTATCACGATTTTATGAGGTCTTGAATTTTGTAGGTATTTTTCTGAATTTGTGTCCTAAAAACTTTTAGTCGAAGTTTAATTAATTTATTAGTTTTATTAAAAAACAGAGATGAATCGGAAATTCTGTTGTATGACAGTGGTCTAGTCCAGTGGTTCCCAACCGGGGGTACGCGGACCCCTAGGGGTACGTGAGGGGATTGCAGGGGGTACGTGGAAAGATTTGGAATTATAATTTATTTCCCTTTCCAAAAAAATAATTAAATATAGTCGTTTCATAAACCTGTTGTTAAAATGGTACGCTGCAACTTAAGTTCCTCCCCGACAGGTGATGACTGTAACACACGTGGTAGTCACGTCACATTTAAATCACGTTCATTTACGTTCATTTACGCGCGCACGTCAGCTAGGCCTGTCAGTATACCGCAAAGATGGACAGATGGCTAAAACGACCAGCTTCAGAGGCAGATCAGACGGTCAGATCAGAGGCAGATCAGACGGTCAGATCAGAGAAAAAAAGAAAAAAAGGACCCCGCTATTATTTGGAAACATATGTTTTGTGGGGATTTACATGTACATCGGCTGATCCACCACAGACACAGTGCTTTCTCTGCGGCGAAGTCCTGGCTAATAATTCAATGAAGCCAGCCCATTTACAGCGACACCAGAGCACCAAACACCTAGCAACTGTTGGTAAAACTGACGACTTTTTCAAGCGAAAACTGTCAGAGTTCAAGTCAAGTCAGGCTACACTGAAAAAAGCGGCAAGTGTGTCAAGCAAAGCACTGGAGGCGTCCTATGCTGTTTCATTACTAGTGGCTAAGTCAGAAACCCCACATTCAATCGCCGAAGATCTGATTTTGCCTGCCGCTGTGATTTTGGCTCAAACTATGCTGGACAAGAAAGCAGCTGACGCGCTCAAGTTGGTACCATTATCTAACAATACCGTCTCCCGTCGGATTGATGATATGTCCATAAATATTGTCGGACAAGTGGTGGATAAAATGAAGCAAGCAGGTCAGTTCGCTTTGCAATTAGATGAAATGACTAGGGATGCTCCGATTTATCGGCCACCGATTTAAATCGGCCGATTTCACTCCAAATGACTCGATCGGTGATCGGCAAAAATGGCCGATCGCAAAAACCGATCTTTTTTTTATTTTATTTTATTTATTTTTTTATTTTTATTTTTATTTTTCCCCTGGGGAAGACAGATAACTGAACAGAAAACATAGGAGGACGTAACAGTATGTAAACCATGAAGGCCACGTTTATGATGTCTTTTATACAGCCATATCGACTGACTTGGGCTTCAGGCCCTAACTGGGTGATAGGCCAGACTTTTACTATGCCATAAAAATGGGTCTGCGTTTGCTTGGTGCCTAATGGATCAAAACTTTTGTCTAAAAAGCAAAAAATATGTAGGCTATCCAGTCAGTAGGCCTACAGTTATGTATTTTTAAAAAAATCGGTATCGGTATCGGTTGATCTTGAGGAAAAAAATCGGTGATCGGTATCGGCCCCAAAAATCCAGATCGGAGCATCCCTAGAAATGACCGACGTTAGTGGGGAGGCTCAGCTGCTGGCTTTTGTGCGTTATAAAGAAGAGTCGGACATAAATGAGCATATCTTGTTTTGCAAGACGCTGCCAGGAAAGACAACTGGCGAGGAAATATTTCTGATTATTGACAGCTTCTTCAAAGACAACGATCTGGAGTGGAAATCCTGCAGTCACATCTGTACCGATGGAGCGGCAGCAATGACGGGTAAGGTGCGTGGTCTGCTTGGGCGTGTGATGAAGGTGAACCCCGAAATTAAGTGGATGCACTGTATTATTCACCGGGAGGCACTCGCCAGCAAAAGGATGAGCCCCGAGTTAAGTGCAGTTATGGATGACGCAGTTAAGGTGATTAACTTCATTCAGTCCCGGCCAATGAACCACAGACTGTTTCAAACTCTTTGTCATGACAGCGGGTCAGAGCATGAGCAGCTACTGCTTCACACAGACGTTCGCTGGCTGTCTCGTGGCAAAACGCTGCTGCGGCTCTATGAATTGCGCATCGAGGTGTTTGCTTTCCTGACAGAAAACGACCACCCTCTTGCAGCCCTGTTTGAGGATGCAGTGTGGGTTGCGCAGCTGGCATATCTTGCTGATGTCTTCACTAAGCTGAATGAACTCAACCTTTCACTTCAGGGCAAGTACTCACACATCCTTAACATGTATGACAAAGTGAATGGATTCATAAAGAAGGTTAAATTATGGGAGAGGAAATGTAAGGATGGAGATGTGAGCTGTTTCCCACTGCTTGATGGCCATCTCGCCACCACTGATGCTGACAGAGGTCCTGTGGTGAAAATAGTTAAAGCACATCTGTCCAAACTTGACACTGACTTCAACCAGTACTTTCATGACATTGAAACAAAGTCAGAAAAACTGGACTGGGTGAGGAACCCATTCAGAGTGAATGACAGGAGCAGCAGCAGCCTTCCTGCAAGCCTGCAGGAAAATCTGATGGACATGTCCTCTGATCGTGGGTTGAAGATGGCACATGCTGACAAGTCATTGACAGAGTTTTGGTGTGATGTTGAAAAGGAATATCCAGTGCTGGGAAAGTGTGCATTGAATGAACTTTTGCCTTTTGGATCTACATATATGTGTGAAGTGACCTTCTCAGCTTTGACCCACATCAAAACCAAGCCAAGGAACAGACTGAGTGTGGAGAGCAGCCTGGTGACTGCTGTTGCCACACTGCCTCCAGAACTGTCAAAGATTATAAAAGAGAAGCAACCTCAAGTGTCTCATTAAAGCTCAACTGATGAAAAAAAGAATTGCAACTGCTACTGGGTGAGTCTATTTTTCACAATGGTGTAAATATCTATGTATTAAAGGGGAGTGGTTCAAATGATTTCATTAATAATCAGTAGAGTTAGATAAGAAGTTTAAGTGTGTGTGTGTGTGTGTGTGTGTGTGTGTGTGATAAGTTTTATCCTGTCTCATCTTGTCTGTTTCCTCTCCCCATCAGTCAAGACTCTGGGATGAGAAAATGATGACATCACTGCACCTCAGACAGAAGCCAAAGAGGAGCAGGAGAAAGGGAAAAGAAACAGATATCAAATCAAATTCATTATTATTTATTATTTATTTGTCTATTTTCAGTGAGTGTGTGGGCATGTGGTAACAATTAACCATTGAGGTGGCCAGGTGGCACATGTATTGGCCAATTAGCTCATGTAGTCTAATTTTGAATGGCAATGTTTTGAAATGGCAAACATGTGACTTTATGTCAGATTGTTGTGTGCAGAAAACCGTGTTCAGTGCATTTAAAAAGTGCCATTTTGAATAGCAAAATGTGTGTAAAGCAGAAAATGTGTTTAGAGTTTTGGAGACATGAGAAGAGGTTTTGCTCTCTGTGTGTCAGTAATAAATGTTATATTTGCAAGTTAGAGTTTAATTGATTTTTTTGGGAAATAATCAACACGCATGAGTGAGGGGGTACTTCTGGCATGGCAAAACAGCTCAAGGGGTACACAAGACAAAAAAGGTTGGGAACCACTGGTCTAGTCCAGGGCTTGACGCTTACCTTTTCCCCAGGTAGCACTGTGCTACCATGTTGAAACATTTAGTAGCACACCAAGAATTTCAGTAGCACAATGAAAATTGCGCAATTTTCGTCAACGACAACAAATTATCATAATCATAACATATCAAAATTACCATAACCGGCTCTTGGCCGTAATAAAAATGGAGACTCACACAATGTAAAGGGGAAGTAAGAATATTAATTTCAGTTGGCCCACGGTTCGGTATGAACCTCGGTTTTTAGGTCACGGTTTACGGTTCGTGTTTTTTTTTATTTTTATGCTACTACTATAAAGTACTAACTGTTACTTTATTTTGCTTATAC
This sequence comes from Nansenia antarctica, assembly GCF_963989245.1. Lineage (NCBI taxonomy): Eukaryota > Metazoa > Chordata > Actinopteri > Argentiniformes > Microstomatidae > Nansenia > Nansenia antarctica. The sequence continues at coordinate 31,802,705 of NC_137683.1, read as the reverse complement.
TTATGGAACTTTAACATTTAGACACATTCCAGAATATGACTGGTATATTGTATAATATAAATATATATAAACAAAAAACACTTTCAAATGTAAAAAAATTACATAAACACTTTCAAATGTGACGTGTTGTGGATTGGCACTACGGATCATAAGCTTTCAAATGATGTGTCATACATTGAAATCCGAAAAAATATGAAGTTAGAGTCATTTGAATGTTGTTAGACGTCAGGCACATATAGGGTTAACCTCTTTGTAATGAAACCGGAAGCAAACGCTGCTAGCAGCTAGCAGCTAGCGGCTAACAAAACACAGCGCTACGAACTATGAGAGCTGTATCCCATATACCCATAATGCGCATTTTAAGCGCATATAGGACTCGCGTGAAGCATTTCTGCGACACGCGTTTCTGTTCACTGTTTTCATTCCCTCATCGCTTATACACATACGTTTGACTGCGCATGACAGTAGTTCAGCAGTCTTTTAGTCGCACTGGTGCTATTGAATGTATTTCCAAGTCGCACAGAAATATATTCACTCGCAAATGCGACCAAAACAGTCGCACTGTCGAGCCCTGTAGTCTATTGCAAACTAAAACTGTTAAGTTAAAAGGTTCACTGATGTAAACGGTAACAGCTCGAAGTGGCGGTGAGGTCTGGAAAAATATTGACACGGTCTTTAAAAAGTCTTAGAAAGGCGTTGAAATTAACCTCAAGATTCCTGTATATACCCTGTCATTTGACCACCATGCTCTCTCTGTGTTGGACATAAACGGTCTGAGTTCTCTCGGATATTGACTAGTGATAAATGTTCATGTCGCGTCTGTATGTCAGCATCTGGTCGTATCGATCTCGCCGTCGACGCAGAACAGAATAATGCACAACAGACGTAATTATGGTGCCGTCATTTAGAACGTCGGTTGGCGTTCTAGAATGTTGGTACCGCTCTAGAACGTCGGTGGTGCTGTTTTAGAACGTTTGGTAGTTCTCTCAGAACGTTTGGTAGTCCTGTTTAGAACGTCGGTGGGTCTAGAACGTTGGTAGCGTTCTATGAGGCCTGTTATGTGTATGACTGAATCAACTCAGCTCCCATCTAAAAAAAAAAACGTCTCTCCTCGTCTCCAGGTACGACCAAGAGGATTCTGGTATACTGGAGGTCTACGGGAGGCTCTGGCAGACCCCTGGCTCGGGACCGTGTTCTAGCTATGGACAGTCAGGCCTGCGGAACACACAGCATGGTGTGGTCATCCGGCATGGCCTTGAGGCTTGTACCAGGGGAGGTAGAGCCGCCGTCGTCTAATGATCGCAAGGTCGGCAGATCGGCAGGTTCGAGCCCCGGCTGGCCACATTTCGAAGTGTCCTTGGGCAAGACACTGAACCCCAAATTGCTCCCAGTGAGCAGGGCCGGCGCCTTGCATGGCAGCTTGCCCGCCATTGGTGTGTGAATGTGTGTGTGAATGTGTGTGTGAACGGGTGAATGAGAGGCCGTTGTAAAGCGCTTTGGATAACGGTGCTGAATAAGTCAGTCCATTAGGTAGAAATAGGAGGACGGGCTCATTGTAATGAATGGCTCATTGTAATGAATGGCTCATTAATGAATGGCACAGCATGAGAGATGGTATGAAACACGCCATTCCCTACTCCAGTCCATGCATCACAATGAGCCCATCCTCCGATTCCTACCTCCCCCAGCCTCCCCTGGGGGGTGCTGCACCTCTGCGTGTCCTGGCTAGGTTAGACTCTTTAGTTTGACACTGTGATGCTGATTTGTATTTATTTATTTTTATTCTTCTGATTTTTTTTTTTTTTTACCCATACCTTCACAAATGGTCATTTTGGTTTGTCTTAAGGTCTATTTTTGTATTGTGAAAATGATTCTCATAAGAAAATAAACTGAAATAGGCAACTGAAGATTGAATTGGTGTTTCTTGCACTTGTCTGCACCAAGCCACAGACTGAATGAATAGTAACACGTTACTGTATAGAGAATCACCTTTTACCTCGACGCTGAATAACCATCTATAGAATAGCTTGATACTATATATTATAGTATTTCACTAGAACATGTTTCTAGAATAGCTTGATACTATATATTATAGTATTTCACTAGAACGTGTTTATAAAATAGCTTTATAATATGTCATATAGTATTTCACTAGAACATGTTTATAGAATAGCTGTATAATTAAGCAATATCACAGGAGAGGGAGTGTTGTTATAGTGAATATCAGCACGGCTGTGATTGGGTCGTAGGTACGAGGCCGCAGGCCGAGTAGAAGACAATCAAAGCCGTGCTGATATTCAGTATAACAGCACGACCTCCAGTGTGATATTGTTTTTATACAACAGTTCTACAGCGCCATACACATACCATACACACACACGCACACACACATATAGTTTCAACTGGTAGGTCTGGCAGCCCTCCATCTGAAGCACCAGTTGATCGCATGTTGCTCCTGTCTCACCCCAGATACCTGTCTCACCCCTGTCCTCTAACACCAGATACCTGTCTCACCCCTGTCTGTCAGTAGTCTTAGGTAACAGTTTCTCCATCGCAGGTCGATAATGTAAGCAGTAAATAAACACATTGAAAGCAGTGTGTGTGCGTGTGTGTGTGTGCGTGTGTGTGTGTTTGTGTGTGTGTGTTTGTGTGTGTGTGTGTTATTATGCCTGAGCGTTGCGATAGCGACACAGCAGGCGCTCTCCCCGCAGCTTCTGATGTGTGTGTGTGTGTGTGTGTGTTGGGTCGGCGCCTCACATATGCAGATGAGGGGTAATTGAATGGGTGACGGGGACAGGAGGACTCTCTTGTGTTGTTGTGTTCGGTGCTCACGCATCTAATTAACCTGAGAGACCAAATACAACACTTCAAACCCCCCCAGACCCCAGCGCCTTGGTGTCTCACTCAACTACATTATGTATGAGTCATTAACATCTAAAAACCTCTAACACACATACACACACACACACACACACACACCACACACACACACACACACACACTC
>NC_137683.1:31754701-31772201 GCF_963989245.1 Nansenia antarctica | reverse complement strand
TCTGTCCACAATTACAGACCTGTAGATCCTACTCTCCATCCTCTCAGAACTGGGCATCTCTGGCACCGCACACTCCTGGTTTTCTTCCTACCTGGCAGGCCGCTCCTACCAGGTGACCTGGAGAGAATCGCTGTCTTCTCCACGAACCCTCTCCACTGGGGTACCCCAGGGTTCTGTCCTAGGGCCCCTACTTTTCTCTCTCTACACCAAGTCTCTTGGCTCGGTAATCTCTTCACATGGGCTCTCCTACCACATCTACGCAGACGACACTCAACTCTTCCTGTCCTTCCCCCGTCTGATGTACACGTGGCAACCCGTATATCTGCATGTCTCGCTGACATTTCAACATGGATGGCTGACCACCATCTCAAGCTCAATCTTAACAAGACCGAGCTCCTCTTCATCCCCGGGAATGCCTGCCCTCTCCAAGACTTCTCTATCACAGTGGAGAACTCTACTGTAACCCCCTCCCTGACAGCCAAGAACCTTGGAGTGATCTTGGACAACCGACTATCCTGTGCGGAGAACATTGCAGCAACGGCTCGCTCCTGCAGATTCTTCCTCTACAACATCAGAAGGATACGACCATTCCTTACCAGAGAGTCAGCGCAACTCTTGACCCAGGCACTGGTCATCTCCCGCCTGGATTACTGCAACGTACTCCTGGCTGGGCTCCCCGCCTCCGCCATTAGACCTCTGCAGCTCATCCAGAACGCTGCTGCCCAGCTGGTATTCAACCTCCCCAAATACTCTCATGTCACCCCTCTCCTTCGCACCCTGCACTGGCTTCCGATAGCAGCTCGCATCAGATTCAAGACTCTGGTGCTTGCATATCAGGCAGCTAAAGGGACAGCCCCTGCCTACCTGAAGGAAATGGTAACCCCCCAAACTCCAGCCCGCTCACTCCACTCCTCCACCTCGGCTGGCCGACTGGCCCCACCACCTCTGCACAGCAGTCGTGCTGCCCGATCACGTCTCTTCACAACACTGGCTCCCCGCTGGTGGAATGAGCAGAACGGCAGAGTCACTACCCATCTTCCGTCGTAGACTGAAGACCCATCTCTTCAGGTTACACCTTAACTGCTCCTCCTGAGACATCTTCTGCCCCTCAGCACTACGTCTCCTAAAGACACCCGCTTTCCCCTCTACTGTGTCCCTAAGAACTTCTATTGCCCCCCTTGTACTGTTTCTCTGTTTCTCCAGTATAAAAAAATAATAATTAAAAAAACTAGGTTTTAGAAGAAGGTGATTGGAGAAGGTTTTTCCTTCTATCAATGGCCCCGGGCCTGAGCTAGATTACTCTTCCTGCAACGAATGGTGGACTGATGATTCACATGCTTAGCATTTAAATGTATTGATTGTAAGTCGCTTTGGAATAAGGCGTCTGCTAAATGCCAAAAATGTAAATGTAAATGTCTGAGTGTGTGTCTGAGTGTGTGTCTGAATGTGTGTCTGAGTGTGTGTCTGAATGTGTGTCTGAGTGTGTGTCTGAGTGTGTGTCTGAGTGTGTGTCTGAGCGTGTGTCTGAGCGTGTGTCTGAGTGTGTGTCTGAGCGTGTGTCTGAGTGTGTGTCTGAGTGTGTGTCTGAGTGTGTGTCTGAGTGTGTGTCTGAGTGTACACGGGGGTCAGACACAGGCCAGAGGTCAAGTTGTGTGTGGGACAACTCATTGACCCTGATGTTGACAGTGTGTTTGTGTGTGTGTGTGTGTGTGTGGGGGGGGGGGGACATTGTCATATTCACAACCAAGGCCAGATTACAAGTCCTTCCTACCAGACTCAACCTCTCTATTTGGTTTCCTTCCACTCAGGTTCCTCATTGCTTGCACCACACCACAGAACAGGTTACAGAAACACTATCACACATCTTGAATGGCTGTTATGTTTACAAAGGAATGTATATAGCACATCATGACAGAATTGTGAGCCTTATAGTAAAGGACATATCACTCCACTTCCCAGTTACAGTGAAAATGTATACACATGCTTGTGTCAATGCATCTATGTTCAATTTCTGTAATGACCAATGTCACTTTTCACAGTTGTCTGCTAACACACCAGATGTTATTGTTGTTAATGAAGAGTCCAGAGAGGTGTCTGTATTAGAGGTAGCATGCACCTTTGATATAAGCCTATAGAGGAAGCCTTCATGACTAAGGTCATGAAATACCAGTAGCTTGTAGATACCATCTCAGAGCTAGGCTATAGGTGTACGCTATTAGTCTTTATATTTGGCAGTCTTGGACATGTGCACAGATTGGTTGTCAGAGGACTACGTCTACTGGAATGTCCAAGGGAGAAGCAAAAAGGCTCAGCAAGTATTGCTCTGTCTCTGCGATTATTGGCAAGACGGTGTTACTTGTACCCGTGAGTCTTGTCCTGTCGTATGTGAAAGACATTGTCCATGTCTGTTTGTGAATGCATCCCATCTGTGCCTTCAGTATTTGTGTCCTGTATACTTGTTTCTATGTGGACATAAATAAATGATTAAAATGTGTGTGTCTGTCTGTCTGTCTGTGTATCTGTCTGTCTGTCTGTGTGTGTGTGTGTGTGTGTGTGTGTGTCTGTCTGTCTGTCTGTCTGTGGTGTTCGTTCTGTCTGTCTGTGTATCTGTCTGTCTGTCTGTCTGTCTGTCTGTGTATCTGTCTGTCTGTCTGTCTTGTCTGTCTTTCTGTATCTGTAGTAGTTAGTTAGTGTGTGTGTCTGTGCTTAGTAAATCTGTATGTCTGTAGTTAGTTAGTCAGCCTGTGTGTGTGTGTGTGTGTGTGTTGTGTGTGTGTGTTTGTGTCTCTGTCTGTCCTGTCTGTCTGTCTGAAGTTAGTTAGTTAGTCAGCCTGTGTGTGTGTGTGTGTGTGTGTGTGTGTCTGTCTGTCTGTCTGTTGGTAAGTCTGTCTGTGTATCTGTCTGTTAGTAAGTCTGTGAGTCTGTAGTTAGTTAGTTAGTAAGTATGTGTGTGTGTCTGTTAGTCAGTCTGTGTGTCTGTCAGTCTGTCTGTCTGTTATGAATGAATGGTCTTTATTGTCATTGCTATAGTTCAGGTACCAAACAATGACATTTGGGAGGGGTGGCTCCCCTGGTGCTAGGAAAGAAAAAAAAAGAAAAAAAAACAAGAAGGGAAAGGAGCTGGTTTACATAAATAAAGGCCTATGTACACTATCCCCTATACTATACTGTACAGATAAAACGACTAGGGTTGTCATATTGCACATAGTGTTATTGCACATTCATTTAAAGTGTCGCAGTTTGCAGGCTTGAAATGTACACATTTGTGCCTCAGCACTACACCTGATTTTTCAATCCAGCAGCTGCCATCAATCCGTCCAGACTGTCAAGGGCCCAGAACCTAGGTCTTTGCTGTGTTCAGGGCCTGGATGGCCCTGGGTAGAAGCTGAGCTTCAGTCTGTTTGTCCTTGCGGCCATGGTCCTGTACCGCCTTTTCGAGGGCAAAGTGTTCGTACCAGGGTGGGATGGGTCTCTGGAGATCTTGGAGGCCTTCCTGAGGCAGCGTGTGTTGTACAGCTCTTCCAGAGAGGGGGAGGGGGGCGCCGGTGATCTTCTGGGCTGTTCTCACTACTCTCTGTAGCGCATTTCTCTCTGCGGCTGTGCAGCTGGAGCTCTCCTGCTTGTTCTCTCCTGCTTGTTGTGTTCCTTCCTGAGGACTCTCAGGAAGTAGAGCCGCTGTTGTGCCTTCTTGATGGTGGCTGTTGTGTTGTTCTTCCAGGACAGGTCATCCTGTATGTGCACCCCCAGGAATCGGAGGGTTGAGACTCTCTCCACGCTCTCTCCGTCGATGAGCAGGGGCTGACCTCAGATTTTTTTCCTCCTGAAGTCCACGATGATTTCCTGGGTCTTTGACTGGTTCAGCAGCAGGTTGTTAACCTTGCACAGCTTGCTCAGCTGCTCTACCTCATCCCTGTACGTCGCCTTGTCCCCCCCCCCGAGATGCAGCCCACACACGGTGGTGTCGTCTGCAAACTTTACGATGGAGTTGCTGGGGTGGACGGGGGTGAAGTCGTAGGTGTAGAGGTTGTAGAGGATGGGGCGTGTGTGTGTGTGTGTGTTGTGACTTGACAGAGGGGAGAGGGGGGAGGGAGGGGAGGGAGGAGAGGGGGGAGGGAGGGGTGAGACGGGGGGAGGAAGGAGAGGGGGGGAGGGAGAGGGTAGAAGAGGGAAGGGAGGGAGGGAGATGAGGAGGGGATCGAGGGAGGAGAGGAAGGAGAGGGGGAAGATGAAGAGGGGAAGGAGAGGGGGGAGGGGGGGAGAAGAGGAGGGGAGGGAGGGGGTAGGAGATGGGGGGAGGGAGGGAGGGAGGGAAGAGAGGAGGAGAAGAGAGGGGGGAGGGATGGGGAGGGAAGGAGGAGAGGGGGGAGGGAAGGGGGAGAGGAGGGGAAGAGAGGACAGGAGGGAGGGAGGGAGGGGGGGGGCCAGATGAACTACACACACACGCACACACACACACACACACACAAGCACACACACACACACACACACACACACACACACACACACACACACACATACTGTATTACCATTTTGATTTCAAGTAGATGTTTTATTTCTCATTATGCAAAAAGAAAAAAGCACAAACAGACAAGACAAACATTTAATTTATTCTCTCCTCTCCCTCTCCTCCCCCTCTTCTCTCCCTCTCCCCCTCTTCTCTCCCTCTCCTCCCCCTCTTCTCCCCCTCTTCTCTCCCTCTCCTCCACCTCTTCTCTTCTCTTCCCTCTCCTCCCCCTCTTCTCTCCCTCCCTATCTCATAGGAGGGAGGGGGAGTTTAGAACACCTGTGATACGTTGTCAAGAGGGAGGGGGAGGAGTTTAGAACACCTGTGATACATTGTCAAGAGGGAGGGGGAGGAGTTTAGAACACCTGTGATACGTTGTCAAGAGGGAGGGGGAGGAGTTTAGAACACCTGTGATACGTTGTCAAGAGGGAGGGGGAGGAGTTTAGAACACCTGTGATACGTTGTCAAGAGGGAGGGGGGAGGAGTTTAGAACACCTGTGATACGTTGTCAAGAGGGAGGGGGAGGAGTTTAGAACACCTGTGATACGTTGTCAAGAGGGAGGGGGAGGAGTTTAGAACACCTGTGATACGTTGTCAAGAGGGAGGGGGAGGAGTTTAGAACACCTGTGATACGTTGTCAAGAGGGAGGGGGAGGAGTTTAGAACACCTGTGATACGTTGTCAAGAGGGAGGGGGAGGAGTTTAGAACACCTGTGATACGTTGTCAAGAGGGAGGGGGGAGGAGTTTAGAACACCTGTGATAGGTGGTCAGTAGAGAGGGGGAGGAGTTTAGAACACCTGTGATAGGTGGTCAGTAGAGAGGGGGAGGAGCTAGAACTCACTTGTCAGATCCAGTTCAAAGGTCAGTTTAGTCGTTTCCACCCTCGACGAGTTATCTAGGGAAGGGTCAAGAAGCCAGATCATTCTAGAAGGGTAAGACCTGCAGATCATTCTAGAAGGGTAAGACCTGCAGATCATTCTAGAAGGTAAGACCTGCAGATCATCTGAAGGGTAAGACCTGCAGATCATTCTAGAAGGGTAAGACCAGATCATTCTAGTCAGTCATGTGTTTGGTTACTAGTCAGTCATGTTAGCACTGATACAGCTTAGCATGTAACTCAGTACTCTAGTTAGCACTGATACAGCTTAGCATGTAACTCAGTACTCTAGTTAGGCACTGATACAGCTTCGCATGTAACTCAGTACTCTAGTTAGCACTGATACAGCTTCGCATGTAACTCAGTATATAACAAGTACATGTACTAGTATTGTTGTATACTATATAGTTATGTCTCTCCTACTTGTTTTCAGACAGAATGTCCCGTTCCTCGGACAGTGAGGATGGATTTGTTGCCATGGATACAGAGGAGGATGTCGCAGGAGCAGGGCCTGATCGGATGGCCCAGGGGACAGAGGAGAAGCTGGGGTCCATTAGAGGAGAGGGGGACGCGGAGAGGTGTGCAGAAGCAGAGAGGACAATGGTGGAGCTACCTGAGGAAAGTCCTAGAATATATCCTGTCCTTCCTCTCACCTTATCAGGAGCACAAGACCGCTGCACTTGTGTGTAAACAGTGGTATCGCCTCTTCAAAGGTAAGTCTCTACTGAACTCCACCACTTTCTGTCCTCAAACACATGACTGACTAGTACCAAACACATGACTGACTAGTACCAAACATGACTGACTAGTACCAAACATGACTGACTAGTACCAAACATGACTGACAAGTACCCAGACTGAAACATCAGAGTTACCAGACTGAAACATCAGAGTTACACAGACTGAAACATCAGAGTTACCAGACTGAAACATCAGAGTTACCCAGACTGAAACATCAGAGAAATAGACGGTGGAATTGATATGAATCGTAATTATTTTATGACTCTTTTCCGCAGCGAAAATGGCGGAAGAGTCCAGAGTTCGTGGTAAGTCTTCACGTTACTGTCTCAGATGTGATTGGCTGATTCTCTTGTGTGACTTCACACCTCATTAACATAAACAGAGCACACTGACTGCTGGGAAGATGTGGTTGATAATTTCTGTTACCTTTGTGTCTTTGGTTCAGAACTGAGAGACTACAGGCTTGTTGTTGACGAATTTGTGTCTGTGAGGAAACAGCTGGAGTGCTTCAGTGTGTGTGTGTGTGCGTGCGTGTGTGTGTGTGTGTGTGTGTGTTGTGTGTCGTTCACCAATCACCATGTATTGGTGTGAAACATGTCACCAGTGTTTCCTTCACCCCTGACAGGTGACTTCACTCTCATCCCTGGAGACTGGGTGTGGGCTAAAGAAGGTGATGATGTCACCCTCCCCTGTCACCTCTCCCCTGAGACCAGCGCTGTTGCCATGATGATCAGGTGGTTTAGGGGGACAGAGTGTGTTTACCTGTATAAGAACGGCCAGGTGACAGAGGGGGGGGGGGGAAATGGGAGGGCAGAGTGAGTCTGAACACCCAGGAGCTGCAGAGAGGCAGAGTCGTCCCTGAGGCTGGTGGTGAGAGGCTGGTGGTGGGGTGGTGATGGATTCTACGGTGATGGAGGACCCTACATCTGTCAGGTCAGCCATGGAGGACAGAAGAGGAGGCTGCTGTGGCATTAGGCTGGGGAGGTAAGGGTCCAGAGTGAGAGTGTGTGTGTTTGTGTGTGTGTGTGTATATGTGTGTGTGTGTGTGTGTGTGTGTGTGTGTGTGTGTTTGACTGTGAGTGTGTGTGTGTGTGTGGTGTGTGTGTGTGTGTGTGTGTGAGCGTGTGTGTGTGTGTGTGTGTGTTTGTGTGTGTGACTGTGTGTGTGTGTGTGTGTGTGTGATTGTGTGTGTGTGTGTGTGTCTGATGTGAATGTGTGTGTGTGTGGTGTGTGTGTGTGTGATTGTGAATGTGTGTGTGTGTGTGTGTGTGTGTCTGATTGTGAATGTATGTGTGTGTGTGTGTGTGTACAGTGTCCCTCCATCCCTCCCTCCCTCTATACTCTCCCTCCCCTCTCCCTCCCTCTACTCTCCCTCCCTCACCCTCCCTCCCTCTACTCTCCCTCTCTCTACTCTCCTCCCTCTACTCTCCCTCCCTCTACCCTCCCTCCCTCTACCCTCCCTCCCTCTACTCTCCCTCCCTCTACCCTCCCTCCCTCTACTCTCCTCCCTCTACCCTCCCTCCCTCTACTCTCCCTCCCTCTACTCTCCCTCCCTCTACTCTCCCTCCCTCTACTCTCCCTCCCTCTACCCTCCCTCCCTCTACCCTCCCTCCCTCTACTCTCCCTCCCTCTACTCTCCCTCCCTCTACTCTCCCTCCCTCTACCCCCCTCCCTCTACCCTCCCCTCCCTCTACTCTCCCTCCCTCTACTCTCCCTCCCTCTACTCTCCCTCCCTCTACCCTCCCTCCCTCTACCCTCCCTCCCTCTACTCTCCTCCCTCTTACCCTCCCTCCTCTACTCTCCCTCCCTCTACTCTCCCTCCCTCTACTCTCCCTCCCTCTACTCTCCCTCCTCTACTCTCCCTCCCTCTACTCTCCTCCCTCCCTCTACTCTCCCTCCCTCTCCCCTCCCTCCCTCTCCCCTCCCTCCCTCCCTCTCCCTCCTCTACTCTCCCTCCCTCCTCTACTCTCCCTCCCTCTACTCTCCTCCCTCTACTCTCCCTCCCTCTACCCTCCCTCCCTCTACTCTCCCTCCCTCTACTCTCCCTCCCTCTACCCTCCCTCCCTCTACTCTCCCTCCCTCTACTCTCCCTCCCTCTACTCTCCCTCCCTCTACTCTCCCTCCCTCTCCCCTCCCTCCCTCTACTCTCCCTCTCTCTACTCTCCCTCCCTCTACTCTCCCTCCCTCTTCCCTCCCTCCCTCTACTCTCCCTCCCTCTACTCTCCCTCCCTCTACCCTCCCTCCCTCTCCCCTCCCTCCCTCTACTCTCCCTCCCTCTACTCTCCCTCCCTCTACTCTCCCTCCCTCTACTCTCCCTCTCTCTACTCTCCCTCCCTCTCCCCTCCTCCCTCTACTCTCCCTCCCTCTACTCTCCCTCCCTCCTACTCTCCCTCCCTCCCTCTACTCTCCCTCCCTCTCCCCTCCCTCCCTCTACCCTCCCTCCCTCTACCCTCCCTCCCTCTACCCTCCCTCCCTCTCCCCTCCCTCCTCTACTCTCCCTCCCTCTACTCTCCCTCCCTCTACTCTCCCTCCCTCTACTCTCCCTCCCTCTACTCTCCCTCCCTCTACTCTCCCTCCCTCTACCCTCCCTCCCTCTCCCCTCCCTCCTCTCCCTCCCTCCCTCTACTCTCCCTCCCTCTCCCCCCCCCCCTTCTACTTTCTCTCCCTCTACTCTCCCTCCCTCTACCCTCCCTCTCCCCTCCCTCTACCCTCCCTCCCTCTACTCTCCCTCCCTCTACTCTCCCTCCCTCTACTCTCCCTCCCTCTACTCTCCCTCCCTCTACTCTCCCTCCCTCTACTCTCCCTCCCTCTACTCTCCCTCCCTCTACCCTCCCTCCCTCTACCCTCCCTCCCTCTACCCTCCCTCCCTCTACTCTCCCTCCCTCTACTCTCCCTCCCTCTACCCTCCCTCCCTCTACTCTCCCTCCCTCTACTCTCCCTCCCTCTACTCTCCCTCCCTCTACTCTCCCTCCCTCTACTCTCCCTCGCTCTACCCCCCTCCCTCCCTCTATTCATCATAGGTACAATGTGATGTATTTGATGTGGTTTTATGAAGTGAGGATTACTAACCTTTTCTCCTTCTCTCTTATTCTTTTCATCTGAAGATCTTAAAGGTGAGTGATAACTTGTATTTGTTACACTAAATACACATTGTGAATGTATGTGTGTGTGAGATTGTGAATGTATGTGTGTGATTGTGAATGTATGTATGTGTGTGTGTGTGTGTGTGTGCGTGTGTGTACATACACATTCCCTCCCTCCTTCCCTCCTTCCCTCCATCTCTCTCCCTACCTCCTTCCCTGCATCCCTCCCCCCATTTCTTCATCACTCCCTCCATCTCTCCGTCCCTCCATCCCTCCATCTCTCATTCCCTCCTTCCCTCCCTCCCTCTACTCTCCCTTTATCTTTCCATCACTCCTTTCCTCCCTCCCTTCCCTCCATCCCTCTCTCTCACAATCCCCTCCCTCCTTCCTCTACCGTTCCTCCATCCATCCCTCCCTCCCTCACTCTAACCTCCATCCCTCTACTCTCCCTCCCTCTACTCTCCCTCCCTCTAACACTCCCTCCCTCTACACCCCTCCCTCTACACCCTCCCTCTACTCTCCCTCCCTCTCCCCTCCCCTCCCTCTACTCTCCCTCCCTCTACTCTCCCTCCCTCTACTCTCCCTCTCTCTACTCTCCCTCCCTCTACTCTCCCTCCCTCTACCCTCCCTCCTCTACTCTCCCTCCCTCTCCCTCCCTCCCTCTACTCTCCCTCCCTCTCCCCTCCCTCCCTCTACTCTCCCTCCCTCTCCCCTCCCTCTCTCTACTCTCCCTCCCTCTACTCTCCCTCCCTCTACCCTCCCTCCCTCTCCCCTCCCTCCCTCTCCCCTCCCTCCCTCTACTCTCCCTCCCTCTACCCTCCCTCCCTCTACTCTCCCTCTCTCTACTCTCCCTCCCTCTACCCTCCCTCCCTCTACTCTCCCTCCCTCTCCCCTCCCTCCCTCCTCTCCCTCCTCCCCCTCCTCCCTCTACTCTCCCTCCCTCTACCCTCCCTCCCTCTACTCTCCCTCCCTCTACTCTCTCCCTCTACTCTCTCTCCCTCTACTCTCCCTCCCTCTACTCTCTCTCCCTCTACTCTCTTCTCCCTCTACTCTCTCTCCCTCTACTCTCCCTCCCTCTACCCTCCCTCCCTCTACTCTCCCTCCCTCTACTCTCTCTCCCTCTACTCTCCCTCCCTCTACCCTCCCTCCCTCTACTCTCCCTCCTCTACTCTCCCTCCCTCTACTCTCCCTCCCTCTACTCTCCCTCCCTCTACCCTCCCTCCCTCTACTCTCCCTCCCTCTACTCTCCCTCCCTCTACTCTCCCTCCCTCTACTCTCCCTCCCTCTACTCTCCCTCCCTCTACTCTCCCTCCCTCTACTCTCCCTCCCTCTCCCTCCCTCCCTCTTACCCTCCCCCTTCTACCTCCCTCCCTCTACTCTCCCTCCCTCTACTCTCCCTCCCTCTACTCTCCCTCCCTCTCTCCCTCCCTCCCTCTACCCCTCCCTCTACTCTCCTCCCTCTACTCTCCCTCCCTCTACTCTCCCTCCCTCTACTCTCCCTCCCTCTACCCTCCCTCCCTCTACTCTCCCTCCCCTACTCTCCCTCCCCCCCTCCCTCTACCCTCCCTCCCTCTACTCTCCCTCCCTCTACTCCCTCCCTCTCCTCTCCCTCCCTCTACTCTCCCTCCCTCTACCAACCCTCCCCTCTACTCTCCCCCTCTACTCTCCCTCTACTCTCCCTCCCTCTACTCTCCCTCCCTCTCCCCTCCCTCCCTCTACCCTCCCTCCCTCTACTCTCCCTCCCTCTACTCTCCCTCCCTCTACTCTCCCTCCCTCTACTCTCCCTCCCTCTCCCTCCCTCCCTCTCTCCCCCTCTCTACTCTCCCTCCCTCTACTCTCCCTCCCCTCTCCCCTCTCTCCCTCTACTCTCCCTCCCTCTCCCCTCCCTCCCTCTACTCTCCCTCCCTCTACTCTTCCTCCCTCTACTCTCCCTCCCTCTACTCTCCCTCCCTCTACTCTCCCTCCCTCTACTCTCCCTCCCTCTCCCCTCCCTCCCTCTACCCTCCCTCCCTCTACTCTCCCTCCCTCTACTCTCCTCCCTCTACTCTCCCTCCCTCTACTCTCACTCCCTCTACTCTCCCTCCCTCTACTCTCTCTCCCTCTACCTCTCCCTCCCTCTCCCCTCCCTCCCTCTACTCTCCCTCCCTCTCCCCTCCCTCCCTCTACTCTCCCTCCCTCTCCCCTCTCTCCCTCTACTCTCCCTCCCTCTACTCTCCCTCCTCTCCCTCTCTCCCTCCCTCTACTCTCCTCCCTCTACCTCCCTCCCTCTCTTCCCTCCCTCCCTCTACTCTCCCTCCCTCTACTCTCCCTCCCTCTACTCTCCCTCCCCTCTCCCTCCCTCCCTCCACTCTCCCTCCCTCTCCCTCCCTCCCTCTACCCTCTCCCTCTACTCTCCCTCCCTCTACTCTCCCTCCCTCTCCCCTCCCTCCCTCTCCCCTCCCTCCCTCTACTCTCCCTCCCTCTCCCCTCCCTCCCTCTCCCTCCCTCCCTCTACTCTCCCTCCCTCTACCCTCCCTCCCTCTCCCCTCCCTCCCTCAACTCTCCCTCCCTCTACTCTCCCCTCCCTCTACTCTCCCTCCCTCTACCCTCCCTCCCTCTCCCTCCCTCCCTCTACTCTCCCTCCCTCTTCCCTCCCTCCCTCTACCCTCCCTCCCTCTACCCTCCCTCCCCCCTCCCCCTCCCCCTCCCTCTACTCTCCCCTCTACTCTCCCTCCCTCTACTCTCCCTCCCTCTACCCTCCCTCCCTCTACCCTCCCTCCCTCTACCCTCCCTCCCTCTACCCTCCCTCCCTCTACTCTCCCCTCCCTCTACTCTCCCTCCCTCTACCCTCCCTCCCTCTACCCTCCCTCCCTCTACTCTCCCTCTCTCTACTCTCTCTCCCTCTACTCTCTCTCTCTACCCTCCCTCCCTCTCCCCTCCCTCCCTCTACTCTCCCTCCCTCTACTCTCCCTCCCTCTACTCTCCCCTCCCTCTACTCTCCCTCCCTCTACTCTCCCTCCCTCTACTCTCCCTCCCCTACTCTCCCTCCCTCTCCCCTCCTCCCTCCCTCTCCCCTCCCTCCCTCCCCTCCCTCCCTCTCCCCTCCCTCCCTCTCCCTCCCTCCCCTCCCTCCCTCTCCCCTCCCTCCCTCTCCCCTCCCTCCCTCTCCCCTCCCTCCCTCTACTCTCCCTCCCTCTACCCTCCCTCCCTCTACCCTCCCTCCCTCTCCCCTCCCTCCCTCTACTCTCCCTCCCTCTACTCTCCCTCCCTCTACTCTCCCTCCCTCTCCCCTCCCTCCCTCTCCCCTCCCTCCCTCTCCCCCTCCCTCCCTCTACTCTCCCTCCCTCTCCCCTCCCTCCCTCTCCCCTCCCTCCCTCTCCCCTCCCTCCCTCTCCCCTCCCTCCCTCTACTCTCCCTCCCTCTACCCTCCCTCCCTCTACCCTCCCTCCCTCTACTCTCTCTCCCTCTACTCTCCCTCCCTCTACTCTCCCTCCCTCTACTCTCCCTCCCTCTCCCCTCCCTCCCTCTACCCTCCCTCCCTCTCCCCTCTCTCCCTCTACTCTCCCTCCCTCTACTCTCCCTCCCTCTACCCTCCCTCCCTCTACTCTCTCTCCCTCTACCCTCCCTCCCTCTACTCTCCCTCCCTCTACTTTCTCTCCCTCTACTCTCCCTCCCTCTACCCTCCCTCCCTCTCCCCTCCCTCCCTCTACTCTCCCTCTACTCTCCCTCCCTCTACTCTCTCTCCCTCTACTCTCCCTCCCTCTACTCTCCCTCCCTCTCCCCTCCCTCCCTCTCCCCTCCCTCCCTCTACTCTCCCTCCCTCTACTCTCCCTCTCTCTACTCTCCCTCCCTCTACTCTCCCTCCCTCTACCCTCCCTCCCTCTACTCTCCCTCCCTCTACTCTCCCTCCCTCTACTCTCCCTCCCTCTACCCTCCCTCCCTCTACTCTCCCTCCCTCTACCCTCCCTCCCTCTACCCTCCCTCCCTCTACCCTCCCTCCCTCTACCCTCCCTCCCTCTACCCTCCCTCCCTCTACCCTCCCTCCCTCTAACCTCCATCCCTTCTTCTCTCACTCCCTTCCTCTACCCCTCCCTCCCTCCCTCCCTCCCTTTATTCATCATAGGTACAATGTGATGTATTGATGTGGTTTATGAAGTGAGGATTACTAACCTTTTCTCCTTCTCTCTTATTCTTTTCATCTGCTGCTTGACTTTGAACACTTTCTTCCTCCTTCCCTCGCTCCTTTTAACTTTCCTCCCTCCATCCCTCCTTCCTCTACCTTCCCTCCCTCCTTTTACACTCCCTCCCTCTACTGTTCCTCTATCTCTCCCTCCCTCCCTCTACTGTTCCTCTATCCCTCCCTCCCTTCCTCTACCCTCCCTCCCTCTTTCCCTACTTCCTTCTACCCTCCCTCCTCCTTTCCTCTAAATTCCCTCACTCCTTCCCTCTACCCTCCCTCCCTCTACCCTCCATCCTTTCTTCTCTCCCTCCTTCATTCCTTTTAACCTCCCTCCCACACTCCCTCTTGCCTCCCTCCTTCCCTCCCTCCATCCCTCCCTCCATCCCTCACATGGAACATGGATCCAGTTTACGCTGCAGAGTGGTTAAGGGAGGAGAGCGTGGAGAAGAGGCAGAGGAGAGAGAAATCAGCTGGTCTGCTTGGTAAGAGTGAGAGAGTCTGGAGGTGAATTATAGAATGGATGGTTTCAGGAGAGACTATGGAAACAGAATGAATGAATGAATGCATCAACTGAATCAGTAAAATCAGTTCATGGTTTATTCAACTCAGATGGCTGTTGATCTCCAGAGAAGTGTAGATGAGAGAAATGATGAATGTGTTTTTTACATTTTTGATGAATAATAAAAATCTAAACCTGAGTGAATCTATATGATCTTCCTGCTTATACAACAATCAATAAATCATGTCTTCAGAGGTGGAGATGGACAACACACGTCTAAAGGAGAGGGACAGACTGATAGAGGATAAGAATAAGACTCTGGAGGAGATGAACAGTTAAGATGGTCTGTCTGCTTATTTAACAACTCGGATGTTCTAACCCCAACGCCTCACTCTCTTCCAGACATGAAGTTGTACCAACAGGTAGAGGAGAAGTACAGAAGACTCAGTAGGGAAATGGAGGAAAAAGACAAACAACTGAAGGAGAAAGACAAACTACTGGATGAGCTAACCAAACAGCAAGCAGAGAGAGACAAGCAGTTGAAAGACAGAGACAGACAAGTGGAGGATGTGAAAACTGAAAATACGCAACTTGGTGAGATTAAAAAAATAACATAATTATATATTGACTGTATTGTACAATACTCATATAACCGTACCATGTTTGTGGATATGAGTGTTGTTCATTTCCTGCCCAATGTCAACAGAATTCATGTCCCAGTTTTCCTCTGTAATTTCAGCACAGCAGATATGTGATCTGAAGACTGAAGCAGAGAGACTGAAGGTCTCAGCCCAGGCGACTGGTGAGTGTGATGGAGAAACCTCCATGATGTCAAGAGGCTTCAAATTCTATGTTTCTTTCCTCTCAGAACACAGAACTAATTCCCAGTGTTCCGTAGTGTTCTAAACATTCTAACAGTGAAATGGTTGTTGTGTCTTGTTGTAGAGAGAGGAGAGACCACCTCAGATACAGGCCTCGGACTCCCAATCAGGAGGAGACGCAGCATGGACTAAACTCACTCAGTGAGTCTGATAGAGTCTCTGTGGGCATTCCAACAGAATGTTGAAGTCAGTCCCCCTGTCTTCTCCTCTCCTCTCCTCTCCTCTCCTCTCCTCCTCTCATCTCCTCTCCTCTCCTCTCCTCTCCTCCTCTCATCTCCTCTCCTCTCCTCTCCTCCTCTCATCTCCTCTCCTCTCCTCTCCTCTCCTCTCCTCCTCTCATCTCCTCTCCTCTCCTCCTCTCATCTCCTCCTCTCCTCTCCTCTCCTCTCCTCTCCTCTCCTCTCCTCTCATCTCCTCTCCTCTCCTCTCCTCCTCTCCTCTCCTCTCCTCTCATCTCCTCTCCTCTCCTCTCTCTCCTCCTCTCATCTCATCTCATCTCCTCTCCTCTCCTCCTCTCCTCTCCTCCTCTCCTCTCCTCTCCTCCTCTCATCTCCTCTCCTCTCCTCCTCTCATCTCCTCTCCTCCTCTCCTCTCCTCCTCCTCTCCTCCTCCTCTCCTCCTCTCCTCTCATCTCCTCTCCTCTCCTCCTCCTCTCCTCTCCTCTCCTCCTCTCATCTCCTCCCCCTTAGAGAGGTAAACAAAAAGGTTTCATGTGCAGTGTATATTATCGAATGTACTTTTTTGATTTGTTTGGAGATCAGTTTTTTTTACTGTGATGCGTTGTCGCCATGTCCAAGAATAAAGTTGTTATAAATTGATTGTCTCCCTTTCTTTCTTGTACTCTTACAAGTGCATCAGTCAAAGATAGGAATCAGACTGAGGTTGAGGAAATGACAGATGGCAGAGATCTCATCCTGATTATAGACTGGTTGTGTGTATGTAGTGCTGTCCTGTTAGTGGTCCAGTAGACTTTTTTGGGGGGACTCTTGAAAAGCTCAAAAGTTCACGACATTGTCGCAAGCAAAACAGGTCAACATCTGTCAAAGAGCCATAGTAAATACACCAAAGTCAGAATCACTACGACTCTGCCTTCCATTACATCAATGGTTGCCGGGATACCGAACCCTGAAGTTGACCTATGACCTCTTCTGCCTGACCCTTCACAACCATGTTGTGACAACAGAAAGCGTAGCTCAGAACGGCCACAAGATGGCGCCAGCAGACCGGGAAGGATGAGAGCAGTGTTCGGATTCTAGAATCTCGACGTTTCCTTGACACCTCGCCAGCTAAGGTCAATGAGAGGAGGTCAAGGAACAGTTAGGTTGGACGGATGAAGGTTGCATTGATAGCGGCTAAACACAGACGCGGTACCTGCAGTCTCACACGCCGTATCGGGAAGAGCAGCGCTTGAATACAGTTGCAGTAACAACACGTAACACTTATCTAGATCTTTTTATTCATTGTCTTATTATGTTGTTAAATGTTTATCCATTTATTTTCTCTAAATAGGCTATATATCTATTCTTGTCATTTTTGTTTTCTTACTACAATCCTCATTTTTCTGTATGTTTTAATGCTGTATGTAAAACAGTTTGAATTGCCCTGTTGTATGAAATGTGCTGCCTAGTCTGAACAGCTCAGACGTGTAGGTCTCCATTCTGTGGTAAACCTATTTTTAATTTACTTCTCTTCATCTCCTCCTCTCCTCCCCTCCTCTCCTCCCCTCCTCTCCTCCTCTCCTCCTCTCCTCTCCTCCTCTCCTCTCCTCTCCTCCTCTCCTCCCCTCCTCTCCTCCTCCCCTCCTCTCCTCCTCCCCTCCTCTCCTCCCCTCCTCTCCTCTCCTCCCCTCCTCCCCTCCTCTCCTCCCCTCCTCCCCTCCTCTCCTCTCCTCTCCTCCTCTCCTCCTCTCCTCTCCCTCCCCTCCTCCTCTCATCTCCTCCTCTCCTCTCCTCCTCTCATCTCCTCTCCTCCCCTCCTCTCCTCCCCTCCTCCCCTCCTCTCCTCTCCTCCCCTCCTCCCCTCCTCTCCTCCTCTCCTCCTCTCCTCTCCTCCTCTCCTCTCCTCTCCTCTCCTCCTCTCCTCTCCTCCTCTCCTCCCCTCCTCCCCTCCTCTCCTCCCCTCCTCCCCTCCTCTCCTCTCCTCTCCTCCTCTCCTCTCCTCCCCTCCTCCTCTCATCTCCTCCTCTCCTCTCCTCCTCTCATCTCCTCTCCTCCCCTCCTCTCCTCCTCTTATTATTATTATTATTATTATTATTCTTATTATTATAACAGTGGAGAGAGTTCATAAATTCGCTCTGAGAGTGCCGGAGCGCACACTGGGTTCAACGTCACAACGGGACATATAGCGACCCTGATGGAATACCCCCCAGTTGTGGTGCAGCTGGCTGACACTTTCGCCACAACAGAACGTTCCAGGTGGTTCTACAGAGAAGGTTCCAGGTGGTTCTACAGAGAACGTTCCAGGTGGTTCTACAGAGAACGTTCCAGGTGGTTCTACAGAGAACGTTCCAGGTGGTTCTACAGAGAAGGTTCCAGGTGGTTCTACAGAGAAGGTTCCAGGTGGTTCTACAGAGAAGGTTCCAGGTGGTTATACAGAGAAGGTTCCAGGTGGTTCTACAGAGAAGGTTCCAGGTGGTTCTACAGAGAAGGTTCCAGGTGGTTCTACAGAGAAGGTTCCAGGTGGTTCTACAGAGAACGTTCCAGGTGGTTCTACAGAGAACGTTCCAGGTGGTTCTACAGAGAACGTTCCAGGTGGTT
>NC_137683.1:31743725-31746225 GCF_963989245.1 Nansenia antarctica | reverse complement strand
CATTTATACATGAATCCTGTTATTATAAACATGGATATGATCTGTTATAAACATGGATATGATCTGTTATAAACATGAATATGATCTGTTATAAACATGGATATGATCTGTTATAAACATGAATATGATCTGTTATAAACATGAATATGATCTGTTATAAACATGGATATGATCTGTTATAAACATGAATATGATCTGTTATAAACATGGATATGATCTGTTATAAACATGAATATGATCTGTTATAAACATGGATATGTTCTGTTATAAACATGAATATGATCTGTTATAAACATGGATATGTTCTGTTATAAACATGGATATGTTATATACTGTATGATTCCCTGTTGCCCCCCCCCCCCCCATCTAACATCTCGTGACCTCTAACCCCTAACCCTGACATTAACCATCAGACTAGTAACCACGGTAACACTTCAGTCCAGGGAGGAACACTTGTTAGGCACTCCCCTGTAGTGTGTAGCGTGTGTAGTGTGTAGCGTGTTTTTTGGTAAGAGGCTAGAGAGTTATAAGATCTTACAAGCCGTTGATCCCGGTGTTCAGCCTGGTGTTATAAGCAGCACTCAAGTTGTAAAAGAAAACCAGGGGGGGATGGTGGGTTTTATCATAATATGGGCACAATTTCAGCATCCCCACAGCCTCAGTGACTTCAGCCTCAGTGACTTCAGTGTCAGTGACTTGGTAAACATGTCATTGCATGGACATGTCATTGCATGTGTGCGTGCCCCCCCCCCTCGCCCACAGTATTTTACTCAATATGCGCAAAACTAAATGTTGAAGTAGCAGTAATACCACGTTCACTGATAAAATGACATAAGGGAGGAAAGGGGGGATGGCAGTTTTAGACGGGGGATGATTTTGACTGTTTTTATTTCAGGGGGGGATGCCATCCCACCCCCTCATCCCTCCTCAACCGGAGTACTGGTTATAACAGGTTATACTAGTTATACTGGTTATACATCCTGCAGCAGCTGACCAGCGTTAGAGGTGGTGGTTTAACAGAGAAACCCCTCCAATCTGTGGCTCTCATCCGGGGAATTGAACCGGCGACCTTGTGGTTACTGGCTAGCCTCCCTAACCTCAAGGCCAACCCATGCCCCTGCGTGTGTGTGTGTGCCTAATAACTAACAGTGCCTAACAGCTGTTCCATAACGCACCCATCCTTCATCTGACTACACACAGGCCCTCTACTTTACATTTCAACAATTTCGTTTAGTTGTTGCATGAACATTTATTAACCGTTTAGCAGACGCTTTTATCCAAAGCGACTTACAGTTAGAGATCACAGGGACAGTTTCCCGGGAGTGATTTAGGGCTAAGTGCCTTACTCAAGGGCACACGAGTGGTGGTGTTCCCCAGGTGGGATTTGAACTCATGACCTTCTGATCACCAGTCTAACTCACTACCTACTAGGCCATCACTACCCCCTATAGTCTGACATGTTAACGTTGATTTTGGAATTGTTACTATGGTTACTATCTCGCAGCTTTACATTTGGGTTGTCAAGACAGATAAGGTCACAGGTCATCCTTAAACTACAAGGTTTTTTGGGAAACTGATTTCATTGCTTTGTCATTTCTACAACCTGGATGTGTTTGATATCCTTGGGGAAAGAGTGTGAAGGAGTGTATACTTCAGAGAAGGGTAGAGAGGGAGTGTATACTTCAGAGAAGGGTAGAGAAGGAGTGTATACTTCAGGGAGAAGGGTAGTGAAGGAGTGTATACTTCAGAGAAGGGTAGAGAAGGAGTGTATACTTCAGGGAGAAGGGTAGTGAAGGAGTGTATACTTCAGAGAAGGGTAGAGAAGGAGTGTATACTTCAGGGAGAAGGGTAGTGAAGGAGTGTATACTTCAGGGAGTAGGGTAGTGAAGGAGTGTATACTTCAGAGTGAATGAGTGTATACTTCAGAGTGAAGGAGTGTATACTTCAGAGTGAAGGAGTGTATATTTCAAGGAAAATTGAATTGAATTGAATTGAATTGTCCCTTCTAAAGCAGTCTGTCATATCCTGTCTGTCATATCCTGTCTGTCATATCCTGTCTGTCATATCCTGTGTGTCTGTCTGAAAATAAACCTTATCAAAGCTAGCATGTCTGTGGTTGTGTCTCTTCAAACACCACTCTCTCCAGCTCTCAGCAGCCTCACCCTCACAGAGCATGAAGTGAGACGCGTACTGAAGGCGGTGGACCCCAGGAAAGCCTCGGGGCCGGATGGCGTCCTGGGACGGGTGCTGAGGGACTGCGCCGACCAGCTGGCCGGGGTTTTCACCAACATCTTCAACCAGTCCCTGTCCCAGGCCACCATCCCACCCTGCCTGAAAACCTCAACTATCATCCCAGTCCCGAAGAAAAGCACGGTGAGCTGCCTAAACGACTACCGCCCGGTGGCACTCACACCAATCATCATGAAGTGCTTCGAGAAACTAGTCCGGGCCCACATACTCACACACCTCCCGCCCAACCTGGATCCATACCAGTTCGCCT
>NC_137683.1:31401225-31718725 GCF_963989245.1 Nansenia antarctica | reverse complement strand
GAAACACTGGGTAGATCACACTGATACTAGGCCTGGGCGATTTTACGGTTATACCGTAATCCCAGTGGTTTATGTCAATACCGCCATAAACAATACATAAATTGCTATATATAATAAACGCCTTTATAAAAACGGCCACGCACTTTCGATACATTGTTCTCATTACCGTAATTCTTAAACTAAATGTGCTATCAGAACAATTTCAACAGTTCCATATAGGGTTATTACGGTAATTCAAAGCACGAAGCTTAGGGTATTTTACTTTTGGTCCCTTGAAAAAGAGGGGGCTACATATTAAAGAGCTGTAATTCCTAGACCCTTCCTCCAACTTTTATGTGATTACCCTCAAATTAGTGTCCAAAATATATATTGACCTACATTTAGCGTTGCTACTGTTTTCCACTTCTGATGATTACTAATTACATTTCTTCACTCTTGTTTTAATATTTTGATCATCTTTATTCGTAGGATTCCCTGCACTGTGAACTCCCCATCTGGGCAATGATGGATGCTTCTGCTTGTTCAGTGTCAGAGAGCCAGAGGACACACCTTGGGTCCCCTGATGCAGATACAGAAGGACAGAACCACCGGAAGGACAATCTTATTAGCCTCCAGCCACCACCACCACCTCCCACCCACAGTAGGAACCATCACTCTCCCAACATTAAAGAAGAGTACGACACACCGTGGTATGCCCCTCTTAAAGAGGGGCTTCGACTATCTGAAGCACCGAACGACATGGATAGTGACAGTAAAGACATGGATAGTGACAGTAAAGACATGGATAGTGACAGTAACGCCAACACAAACAAACCGAACACAAACAAAATGCCGGCCAAAAGAAAATCCTACCCTGCGGATTACAAACTGCAGGCGGTGAAATACGCAGCCGAAAACGGTAATCGAGCAGCGGGGAGAAAGTTCGGAGTGGGCGAGAAACTGGTGAGGGACTGGCGGAAAGCGGAGGTCGCTCTCACGGCCATGAAGAGGACAAAGAGAGCTAACCGCGGGCTGAGAGCCAGATGGCCAGAGCTGGAGGCACGAGTCCACCGGTGGGCCCTGGAACAACGTGCCGCCGGGAGGGGCTCGTCGGTGGCGCAGTTGCGTCTCCACGCCCGGGCGGTGGCCAAGGAGATGGAGATACACAACTTCGCCGGCGGGCCGTCCTGGTGTCAGCGCTTCATACAACGCAGCCGGCTCTCTCTCAGAGACACACCGTCGCCACGGACCACAGCGGTGTGTCAGGAACCGCAGACGGCAGACGTCCAGTCCGAGGTCGACACTTCTCAGGTAACTGAACACGGGGTAGTGGTGGTCTAGTGGATAGTGAGTTGGACTTGTGATCAGAAGGTTGTGAGTTCAAAATCCCGCCTGAAACCACACCACTACTAGTGTGTCCTTGAGCAAGGCACTTAGCCCTCAGTTACTCCAGGGGGAATGTCCCTGTAATTCGTAATTGTAAGTCGCTTTGGATTAAAAGCGTCTGCTAAATGGCAAAATTATTATTATTAATTAACACAACAACGTGTCACCGGATCGTATTATCAATCAGTTATTGTGTCCTGAGTTACTTCAGAGCTCAGTAAAGTAGCATGGATTTCTACCTTTTATCTGGAGAATGCTGATCAGAAATACACAAAGAGGGGAAAAAGGGCTATCCCAGGAATATAGAGAACACTGGTTAGATCCCACTGATACAGTTCATAGGAAACACTGGGTAGATCACACTGATACAGTTCATATAGGAAACACTGGGTAGATCCCACTGATACAGTTCATATAGGAAACACTGGGTAGATCACACTGATACTGTTCATATAGGAAACACTGGGTAGATCCCACTGATACAGTTCATAGGAAACACTGGGTAGATCACACTGATACAGTTCATATAGGAAACACTGGGTAGATCACACTGATACTGTTCATATAGGAAACACTGGGTAGATCACACTGATACAGTTCATATAGGAAACACTGGGTAGATCACACTGATACAGTTCATATAGGAAACACTGGGTAGATCCCACTGATACAGTTCATATAGGAAACACTGGGTAGATCACACTGATACAGTTCATATAGGAAACACTGGGTAGATCCCACTGATACTAGGCCTGGGCGATTTTACGGTTATACCGTAATCCCAGTGGTTTATGTCAATACCGCCATAAAAAATACATAAATTGCTATATATAATAAACGCCTTTATAAAAACGGCCACGCACTTTCGATACATTGTTCTCATTACCGTAATTCTTAAACTAAATGTGCTATCAGAACAATTTCAACGGTTCCATATAGGGTTATTACGGTAATTCAAAGCACGAAGCTTAGGGTATTTTACTTTTGGTCCCTTGAAAAAGAGGGGGCTACATATTAAAGAGCTGTAATTCCTAGACCCTTCCTCCAACTTTTATGTGATTACCCTCAAATTAGTGTCCAAAATATATATTGACCTACATTTAGCGTTGCTACTGTTTTCCACTTCTGATGATTACTAATTACATTTCTTCACTCTTGTTTTAATATTTTGATCATCTTTATTCGTAGGATTCCCTGCACTGTGAACTCCCCATCTGGGCAATGATGGATGCTTCTGCTTGTTCAGTGTCAGAGAGCCAGAGGACACACCTTGGGTCCCCTGATGCAGATACAGAAGGACAGAACCACCGGAAGGACAATCTTATTAGCCTCCAGCCACCACCACCACCTCCCACCCACAGTAGGAACCATCACTCTCCCAACATTAAAGAAGAGTACGACACACCGTGGTATGCCCCTCTTAAAGAGAGGCTTCGACTATCTGAAGCACCGAACGACATGGATAGTGACAGTAAAGACATGGATAGTGACAGTAAAGACATGGATAGTGACAGTAAAGACATGGATAGTGACAGTAAAGACATGGATAGTGACAGTAACGCCAACACAAACAAACCGAACACAAACAAAATGCCGTCAAAAAGAAAATCCTATTCTGCAGATTACAAACTGCAGGTAGTGAAATACGCAGCCGAAAACGGTAATCGAGCAGCAGAAAGAAAGTTTGGAGTGAGCGAGAAACTTGTGAGGGACTGGCGAAAAGCAGAGGTTACTCTCACTGCCATGAAGAAAACAAAGAGAGCTAACCGCGGGCTGAGAGCAAGATGGCCAGAGCTGGAGGAACGAGTCCACACAGCGGTGTGTCAGGAACTGCTGGCAGACTTCCAGTCCGAGGTCGACAGTTTTCAGGTAACTGAACACAATGTGTCACCCGATCATATTATCAACACGGACGAGGTCCCCCTCACATCTGACATCCCCATGGGCCGACGTGTCGCAGAGCAAGGGCAGAAGAGTGTAAATATAGTGACAACCGGTCATGAGAAATCACACTTCACAGTGGTATGTCCTTAATACCTGCAGGCCAGGTGTTCCCTACAATGATTGATTCTCTTAGTTTAGCTGGTGGAAGCTTGTGTTGCATGATGGGTGGTGTATAGCTTGACTCTGATCGCCTGTATTTGATTCGCACTCCACTGTGTCCCAGATGTGAAATAGGAGGTGGCCTGCAGAGATAAAATGCTGGTGGAAACCGTCACTTATTCTCTTTGTATCCATATGATGTTAGACTTGGATAAAAGTTGTTGAGGTGGACAGGGAGAGGAACGATTGAGTTTCAGTGATTTAACTGCTTTCCAATATGTAGTTGAGTCACCACCAGAATCAGAGATGGTGTTTAAATAGTAACTTGGTTTAGACTTTATAATCATGGCAGTACATCTATTTCTGAGCTGAAGGATAGTCCATCAGTACATCTGGCCTCAGGAGAAGCTTGGTTTCTGTCCTGAATTAATTCAGAGAGCTCAGTAAAGTACCATGGATGTCTACCTTTTAACTGGAGAATGCTTACAAAAATACATGTGCTAAATGTCCTATCAGAACAATTCCAACGGTTCCATATAGGGTTATTACGGTAATTCAAAGCACGAAGCTTAGGGTATTTTACTTTTGGTCCCTTGAAAAAGAGGGGGCTACATATTAAAGAGATGCAATTCCTAGACCCTTCCTCCAATTTTTATGTGATTACCCTCAAATTAAAGAGGGTATTTAGTCTGCACTTTAAGGCCATATGCATTCTATAACTGTAACTTGAATATGTTATTTGTAAACAGTAAAAATAACAACAATTCTGTCAGTGTCCAAAATATATATGCAACTTTAGCTTGGCTACTGTTTTCCACTTCTGATGTTTACTAATTACATTTCTTCACTCTTGTTTTAATATTTTGATCATCTTTATTCGTAGGATTCCCTGCACTGTGAACTCCCCATCTGGGCAATGATGGATGCTTCTGCTTATTCAGTGTCAGAGAGCCAGAGGACACACCTTGGGTCCCCTGATGCAGAGACAGAAGGACAGAACCACCGGAAGGACAATCTTATTAGGCTCCAGCCACCACCACTACCACCACCTCCCACCCACAGTAGGAACCATCACTCTCCCAACATTAAAGAAGAGTACGACACACCGTGGTATGCCCCTCTTAAAGAGAGGCGTCGACTCTCTGAAGCACCGAATGACATGGATAGTGACAGTAAAGACATGGATAGTGACAGTAACGGCAGTTCAGAGGTCAAGACTAGAGGTCAAGAGGTCGAAGAGCGCTATGGTAGGAATTCCTCTGACCAAAGGAAACATAGTTCTGGTCATGACGACATGCGCCAGTGCTACGTCCAGTGTGGGGAGAAACTAAACACGGAGGATATTGTGAAAATACGGCAGCGAATTAGAAAAGGAGGACAACACCATTGTGGTACAACTGATCAGTAAGTCATACACATGCTGTGAATCCTGTCCACAAGTAGCCTATTGTGTTCAATAATTCACCATAGGGTGCCAGGTGTACAGTATGCTAATGGTGGTCATTGAATTGATATCAGGGTTCGACAGTAACGCTTTTTTACTTGCTCGTTACTGTCGAACCCTGGATATGATGAATTATACAGCCAGGTGCATAACTGTAATCTTAGCCAAGTCATTGAATTAGCTCAGTACAACAGCAGCTAAGTCCTGTCAGTCTAGATGGGCTTTCAGTGAACTGGTTGGCTGTGAATTGACTCTGCACTGTTTGTGCCTCCATTGTTTTCTAGCTGCAGGTCCTCTTCAGCTCATGTAACCATGTATGAACCAGAGTCCACCGGATCTGGCTGTGGTTCTCCAGCCCTGAAAATCACATGGTGGGGTCCAGAGATGGTGGCAGTGAAGCTGGAGGAAGAAGATGTAGAGGAGAATGGTGTGATGGTGAAAGAAGAAGTGGAGGAGAAGAGAGTGATGGTGAAAGAAGAGGATGGAGGAGAAGAAATGAGGGAGGAGGTTAGTACTTTTTAAAAACTTATTTTTTTACGTTTTTGAATGAGCTGTCTATGGACACCTGGAAACCATCTTTTTGGAACATTTTCAAATCACACGTTTGTAAGGTTTACACATTAATCGTGAGCGTTAACATTGGCAGCCCTTATTTTAGGCCTACTTGAAATGAGAAAAGAACATTTATTTATTATTAGAGTACTTATCATTTATAATCCCTCCAGTTCAATGTGAAAATTTACAATAAATATTATTGAATTGTTCTTTATTTATCTGATTTGACATTCAGTTGTTGAACATACAGACATTGATACAACTACTAGGCTACTTATATATACAGTAGTGTTGCACGATATTCCGGTACCAACGATATACCGCGGTGCCAAAATGTCACGGTGCCTACTATACCATAAGCTTTATACAACGGTACTACCGTGGAATACTATACTACCGTGTTGAACACGGTACCAGCGGGGCAATGTGTTACCTCTATTACCAAATTCACTGGTTCTGCTAATGAGGACAAGACTGGCTCGCGACACCGTTGTGACAGATCCCAGTTTGTTTGCTCGCGCACATCTCCGCAGTCACAATATTACCATATTGACGTTATCTGGATGTCTGTCTGGGCGCGAGTAAAAAGAATTCAGCCGGTTTACGCTGATTGGTTAGTCCGCGGTGTCAATCAAAACCCATGTGGTTGTCGGGGGATACACGCCGCCGGTAACGTTACGGTACCCCCCCCCCTACTTGAACCGGAGGAAATAATAATAGCAAATCAAGAACAAGTCGTGAGTTTAGAATGATAAGGTTCTATCTCCGTTTAGAATGATAAGGTTCTATCTCCGTTTAGAATGATAAGGTTCTGTCTCCGTTTAGAATGATAAGGTTCTGTCTCCGTTTAGAATGAGAAGGTTCTGTCTCCGTTTAGAATGATAAGGTTCTATCTCTGTTTAGAATGATAAGGTTCTGTCTCCGTTTAGAATGATAAGGTTCTGTCTCCGTTTAGAATGATAAGGTTCTGTCTCCGTTTAGAATGAGAAGGTTCTGTCTCCGTTTAGAATGATAAGGTTCTATCTCTGTTTAGAATGATAAGGTTCTGTCTCCGTTTAGAATGAGAAGGTTCTATCTCCGTTTAGAATGAGAAGGTTCTATCTCCGTTTAGAATGAGAAGGTTCTATCTCCGTTTAGAATGAGAAGGTTCTATCTCCGTTTAGAATGATAAGGTTCTATCTAGGGATGCACGATATGCCTTTTTTCCAACCGATACCGATACCGATATTTACCCGCTTCTCGTGGCCGATAACCGATACCGATACCGATATTATTATTATTGTTTTATTTTTTCTTTCCTAGCCCCAGGGGAGCTCCCCCTCCCAAATTTCGTTGTTTGGTACCTGTACTATATCAATGACAATAAAGACCATTCAGATATAATTTCACAGTTGATAACCTGTAGTTCATGCACACCTGAAGGTAAGAAAGGCTATGTAGTGAGCAAAGATTGATGATTTAATATTCCATAGTGATCTCACCAAATCTAACTTACATCACTATTGTTAACACAACAAAGAGAACACTTCTGACTCTTCAAATGTTCATTTATTATTTCCTCTAACAAACTAAATCTGTTATAGACAGTGCACAATGCGTTTTTTAGCCAAGATCTGGCCTCCTTTTATGAAAACAAAAAAGGCTCACCTAAGAGTAATTAGATGCGTTGTGCGACCTCATCATTGTCCGAGTCTCTCCTAGGGTCATAGCTGTAACATACTGTGTGTTGTCTCACTACACCACACTAACACACTGATGTGATTCGCTTTCTGTATCCGTCGTGTCCCAACGGAGTTGCCGTAGGTCGCGGCCAGCAACCAGAAATAAAGTATGTCTACAGTAAAGTCGTGTCCGTGTCTGTCAAGAACATTACAATAGCGAGCAGCGGTAAAGCTGTCAATTCCCTTGTCATCCAGTACCGGGAAACCGATGTCAGGGCTATGTGGCACTAAGTCCGCCCAGCATGGTGTCGGTAAACCTGGAGACATGTCCGCGTTAGACTGTGATGGCAGCGGATCTTCTCCCGACAGGCTAGCCATGCGACTTAGCCGTCAGCGGAGAAGTTTCTTGGGGAACACTGCACAGTGGATACACTCATCGGTAGAGATAACAGCGGCCTGGGCGTGGATTAATCCCAGACACGCTGCGCACTTAGAGTGGGTGTCCCAGCTAGCCATTTACGTCTCGGCTGTGCTAGGTCCGCTAGCCTCAACGTTAGCCATTGCTGGCTAGGGGTTGTAGGCTAGCTGCTAGCAGGCCTCGCTACTTCACCCGTTAGCTTGTCAGCTATCAAGGGAAAACAGAGGGGCCAGGGGAGGGATATTACTATCTACCCGCTACAAGATGTGTCATTGTGTTGTAACTCGTAGACCTTTGCCCTCCTCTCCGAACTTTTGTCGAACATGTGTTGCAAATTGCAAACGCAATATCTGCCTCAGAAACTGTGAAGAATGTCCACACCGGGGAAGGCATGTTTCGCTCGCGTCTCGTCAAAACAAACTGCGGAAACCGGAAGCAGAGCGCGGTTGCAGAAATATTTCCGGCTTCATAATATCGGTTAAATATCGGCTAAATTTTATAAAACCGATAAATACCGATAAACATTAATGTCCCATTATCGGGCCAATAAATATCGGTGCCGATAATATCGTGCATCCCTAGTTCTATCTCCGTTTAGAATGATAAACAAGTTTCAGTTTTTAATGCATTCAGAGCATGGGGATATTTCCTATGTCATATTTTCTAATGTATCTGACAACCACTTTTATGTTGATAAAATGCAATGGACCTATCGCTAAGCCACGCCCCAAAATAGAAATTGTCCAATCATATCACAGCAAAACTATTCTACTAAAATTCTCGGCCTCGTAACATAATTGCGTCTAATTTAGTGAATCATTGACATTATGATACATTTATACATCATCACTGATCATCATCCTGCTGCTGTGTAGCCTTTGTATGAACATATACATTTACCTCATGAGCTTATTACATCTAAACTTGGAAGTAGCCCTCTATATTTTTGATATGCCAGTGTTTGCTTTTACTTTTCAAGTTCGTGAAAAAGACCCCACAGACGGACAGACATACAGACACAGAAAGACAGACAGACAGACAGACACACACACACACACACACACACACCTACTTTGCTATACTCTTGCAAAAGGCCAGTTGGTCTGTTTGATGTTTCAAACTACTTATTAATAAACATAATAAGTACAAAAATATCGGTTTCAGTACTTTTACTTACCTGTAGAGTTACAGTGTAATGCATTAAATGCATTAAACTGCAAACTGTGGTCAAGCCTGTGGTCAAGCCTGCAAACTGTGACACTTTAAATAAATGTGAAATAATACTATTGTGCAATATGACCCTAGTCGTCTATCTGTACAGTATAGTACAGTGGATAGTGTACATAGCCTTTATTTATGTAAACCAAGTGTTTTTTTTCCCCCTTTCCTAACACCAGGGGAGCCACCCCTCCTAAATTTCGTTGTTTGGTACCTGTACTGTAGCAATGACAATAAAGTCCATTGATTCATTCATTCATTCAAATGCATGTTATTCATGCACCACTCATTAAGTTATTGTAACTTGTATAAATACATTGCATGTTCATAAAAATAAAAAGTGTTACAAAAGTGCCGCGGTATCGCGATACTACTCAGTATCGTGATACTTGAGCTGGTATAGTATCGCAGGGTAAAATATTGGTATCGTGACAACACTAATATACAGGGCTTAAAGTTCTCCGGCACGGTGCCAGATTTCCGGCGCGGGGGAATTTTGATAAAAAATAAAATAAAAAATCACATGCTATTTGTTTACATCGTAATTTAAAGAGTCATCTTCAGCAAAGAGACAGTTCCGCCTACCAATGGTATCACATTGCTGAAGCCAACCAACGACTTCTAGCCAATCGGAGGCAGAGTAGTGGGGCGGGCCTTAAGAAGTTTGAATGAGTGTAATGTTAGCTTGTAGAGATGTTCGCTTTTAGCAGCCCGCTATCTCGCTAACTTTAGTAAGAGTCTATTAAAATGGAAGCCAAGTTTCTTAAACCTGGCGAAGACACAGCTATACTAGAACGAGGAGTAAGGAATAAATGGCGCTGGGCATGGATAGAGGAGAGTAGCAGGGTTTTTCCTGCATAGAGAACTATGAGGCGGCCGCCTCCGTCATAGCCGCCTCCAGCTCTCGAAAAAACTTCTGTCATTTCTAACTGCAATTGCGGCACTGCGCCGACGTGGTGGCGGGGGCGCTGTTTCACAAATAAGTTAGCTTTCGTGTTTGCTAGCGAAACAGCTGATAGTTGATGTTGACTGCTCAAGGAGAATACATATTTGAAAGTACAGAATGCCTGAGAGCCTTATATTGCATTATATTACATTATATTATATTTTGAATGGTCATCTGGTGCCTGAATATTGTTTTTTCCTTTACATATATAATGCAATTTCCACCATAAATTGATGGAGAAAGGGCACAAATTGGTGCATATCAATTCACCAGAATGCAAGAAATTAAGTGTTTGATGCTCGTTTAAGGACCCCCAGACAGCCCCGCTTCATGGGTCCCCCCCCCCGATGTCAAACACCACTGGTACCACCTCCGCCTCATTTTGAGCCAGGAAAAACCCTGAGTAGTGACGGGAAGCCTTATGGGACGTGTTGCCAAGAAGGAGAATATAAGTGATAGTGGCTTAACTCATTGACTGCCAAAGACGCCAATTGGCGTCTTATAGAATAGTAACGTTGACTGCCAAAGACGCCAATTGGCGTCTTATAGATTTATTTTTATTTTTCGCGGGGATCGCGTTATTGACATGTTCTACACCTAGCGAGTGAATTTCAGACTTGGGTGTAATGTATTTCGGTCCCAGATGGGGGCAGTAGTTCGATAAAAGCCTGGAGAAGGAAGTGGCTTGCTGTGGGTTGTAGTAATGGCGAAACGGATCAGGGTATGTGCCAAACGCGGCGCGGAGCATTGCGGCGCGGAGCATTGCGGAGCATCGCGGCCATCGCGCGACTCTTCAAACAGTTCAGAGTCGGATGATACAGAAAAAGTGCAGAAAAAAAATAAATAATAATAAATCTGCAGAAAAAGCTCGTTTTCTCTGTTTATTGGTCAAAATCAGGTGTTTTTGCTGAAACCACCCTATGTTCTACGGCCGATTTCTAAACACTCAAAGAGGCTAGAAACAAACTTTCTTTTTCTGATGAAAGAAGAGAGTCTAAAGTTTTGGTAGATATGTTCAATGTTTATGTAGTCCGAAAAGTCAATATTTGGTGGGTCTTCAAAGTTCAGTGAAAATGCCCCAAAAGTCTGGCAGTGTGGAGCTCTCCGCTCTGAACATGGCTGGCAGTCAAAGTTAATAAGTAATCAGTTTGTTCTTTTAAAGACATGTATATATTAGGGATGGACGGTTTCCAATTATTGAAACCGAAAAACCGTCAAAGACTAAAACCGGGGTTTTCCGGTTAACCCCCCCCCCCCCCAAAAAAGCGCCAATTTCAAATAATTGAGCCCTACTGCTACAATACACTCGTGTTGAACACCATTAAAACACCGTAAGCACAGTCGCAACACATTTAGGCTACTTAGTTTCACAAATATAAGTGGAAAGGCAGACTTTTGTAAGCTACACCATACATGAAAACACATGAACACTTAACACACCAGCTCCGCTGATCCAGGGTGCACGCCTGCACGGAAGATCATCTCTTGGAACAGCGTCTTCATTGAATGAACTGCTTTCTCAATATCTTGGTTCTTAGACAAAGTTTCAGCTGCTGCTCAATGTATTTAAATATTTGAATACTGCTCAATAATCACTGAAATATTAGACTTAGAATTATGCAGTGAACATACTTAAAGCTTTTCATAAAAACCACATGCCGCGAGACTGACTCGTCCTGAACTGTCGTAAGTCAATCAACAAAGAATGCCCCATCAAAATAAAAGTGCCCATGGTAGAGCTGTCAAAATAGAGCTTTCAAAATAAATGTACTAATACAGATAGAGATAAATACAGAACTACCTTTGCGTCACTAAGTGACCGCGTATCTTCTGAGACATGCGTTCTGTCATCACTTTCAGTAGCGCCTTCACACACAGTGGCGCTGTGCACTAACACTCTTGATCCGTATAGCTCTTGTTTTATTATATTGTGGTTTAGTAAATACTGTACTTGGAGTTACATTCAATGCATGATTTGTACTATAGAACATAAATAAAGTTTGGTTGATTGATTGATATCAAATCACATTCTATTTCTATAGCGCATTTCTCACAAAAGTGACCCAATGCGCTTTACAGAGAGCAGCGAAAATGATCTTATTAAATGTAAGCGAGTAATTGTAAAAAAACTTTCCTATCTACCAATAACTGACGGCAACTATCTTTCCCATAGAGTGATTCGTTACCCTTAAATATAATCCCAATTAGATATTAATCCTCAGTTATTCTTCACAACTGACCAAACCTCTCACTCATTGCGTTTACATTGTGTGTTGATTAGAAATAGCTTTCCAAAATGAGTCCATACAACAGAAGTCGTGTTTTTCTTGAACACCAACTCGTTCACGCTAGCCATTGTTTTTTTTCTCCTCACTCTCTGCTCTGAAGAGAAGCTGTCACGTGACCCGTCTTTTTAGACATGTCATTTATTTGACAAGTTATAACAAAGTTATAGTGTTTACAAAATCACTTTTATAGCATCTTCAACCACACACTCTTGTACACACTCTAGGCATGTATTATATAGCAATCTATGATATTTTGATAAAATGTAAAAAAAAAAAAAAAAAAACAGGTTTCAGACGGTTTTGATAAAAAAACGTTTCTATTTTTATAAACCCCGGTCCATCCCTAGTATATATGTTATTCTGTATTGTTATAGTGATAGTGGCTTAATAAGTGATGGAATCAGTTTGGCCTTTTAAAGACATCTAAATATATTATTTTATTTTGTGTTGAGTATAAAACAGTATTATGAATGAATGGTCTTTATTGTCATTAATACAGTACAGGTACCATACAACGAAATTTAGGAGGGGGGGCTCCCCTGGTGCTTGGAAAAAGACTAAAAACATGAGGGCCAAGGGTAAAATAAAAAAGGGAAAAGAGCTGGTTTACATAAATAAAGGCTATGTACACTATCTACTATACTATACTACTATACTATACAATAAAACACTGTGCTGTACTCTATGCTATGCTATAAATATCCAAACTTTTCCTATATCTGAACCTTATGTCCACAAGGGTTGTCATATTGCACATAGTATTGTTGCACATTCATTTAAAGTATTAAGACATATATTTTGTATTGACTATAAAATAGTATTAATGCATTTAAAGCACTGTGTGTGTGTGTGTGTGTGTGTGTGTGTGTGTGTGTGTGTGTGTGTGTGTGTGTGTGTGTGTGTGTGTGTGTGTGTCACTGAATCATAACACAAGCTAGACATTATGATGTTCCGGACCTTTGCTTGAGGACATTTTCTATAACTGGACCTTGTTGAATTTTAATTGGGAAATGTAATTGAATACCTCTGGTCTTGATGTAGAAAACGCTGTGCATCAAAATACTTAAAGTTTCTTGTTGAAGTGATGCAGGGATTATACTTCTGGCAAATAAGCATCTCTGACACACAATGGAACAGTGATCACTTATATCACATTTGCTAACATGCTGCTGGATATGTATTTTAGGGTCTGTTAGTCAATAGAACCAGGGTAGATTTCCCAGGGTTTTTCTAATGATGGCGTGTGGGTTTGGATATTAACTGTGTCAAGCTTAGGGCACGGCATACGTCTTTAAGACTATCTGATGAATGTCCCAACTGTCATTCTGATACTGTGGTTATTGCCCATTTGCAGAACTTGTCTATCAGATGTTTGGCTGTAATTTATAGTTTTACCTGATTGTGCTTCTTTTGTTTCTAGCTGCAGGTCCTCCTCAGAGCAGCAACCATGTATGAACCAGAGTCCACAGAGTCCCCCGGATCTGGCTGTGGTTCTCCAGACCTGAAAACCTCACAGTGGGGTCCAGCGATGGTGGTAGTGAAGCTGGAGGAAGAAGATGTAGAGGAGAATGGCTTGATGGTGAAAGAAGAAGAGGCCGAAGTAGAAGTGGAGATTGAAGACACGGATGGTAAGTCTTTGTTGTATAGTGGTGAGGGTCATTGCACTGCTGGAAAATCAATGCTGCCAGTGGCAAGGCAAGTTTATTTGTATGCCACATTTCATACAACAAAATTTAAAGGGCAATTTAAAGTGCTTTACATGCATTATTAAAAAATACAGCAAGAGGAACATAGCAAGAAAATTAAAATGACTGAATAAAAGCAAATATAAGAGGTAAATAGATAAAACATTTAATAAGACAATAGTTAATGGATAGAAGTGTTTGTGTTTAATCATAACTGCTGCAAAACATGAAGGTTTTCAGCTTAGATTTAAATATTTTTAGGGTGTGGGCCTGTTTGATTTCTTCAGGGAGTTTGTTCCAGGAGCATGCAGCAGCGTGACTGAAAACTGCTGCACCGTGTTTTGTTTTCACTCTTGGAATGATTAGCTGATTAGTCTCAGGTGACCTTATGGGCCTTGCAGGAATTCTTTGAGTTCAATTCTCTGAGAGACTGGTAGCCAGTGTCGGGATCTCAGGATTGTGTAATATGTTCAAACTTCTTCGTTTTTGTTAAGAACCTAGCAGCTGCGTTTTGGATGAGCTGCAGCTTACGAACAGCTCCTTTAGATAGGCCTGTTAGTAGACCATTACAATAATCAAGTCTACTCGAAACAAATGCATGGATGAGTTTTGCAAGGTCTTGCTTGGACATGAAACCTCTCATTCCTATTATGTTTTTCAGGTGATAGTAGGCTGATATAGTTATCCAGTTTATGTGGCTCTAGGACAGGGGTGGCCAACCCGCGGCTCGCGAGCCGCATGTGGCTCTTTGCCTGTCTGTGTGCGGCTCTTCAATCTATTCATTAAAAGTGCGTGGCTCACTCTCTGTGTCTCGATATACATTGTTTTCCAGAAAATGTAATCTGAATCACGTTGTGTCATGTTGGTGATTTTATCCACTCCACACAACGGTAACTCAAAATCCTCCCGGCTCCATCTCACCCCACCAGCCAGGCGCTGTAGTGGAGCGCAGGGTTGCCAGACGGGATTTGACAATTTCCAGCCCAACCAGGCTAAAAGCTGCCAAATTCACCCGTCCAGTGTGACCAAAAGTAGCCCAATCTGGCAACACTGGAGCGGGACATCGGTTCCTCAATAAACAAGCCATGAGTAACGTTAATGTTAAAATCATGTCCATGATTCTCGTTCATTCAGGTGGGTTAAACAAACTGTATAAACGCCATAATACTGTTGGTTCAAATGTAATATATTAATGAACAAGTTCATGTCATCTCATGTTCTGTCAAACATGTTCTAATGTTATTTTAGTGAAAAAACGGACCTAACGTCACCCGCGCTTGTGAAGCTAACTCTAACAAGCTAGTTAGCGAACATTAAAGATTACAACAGCTAGTTTACGTATGTCAACAATGTCTCTATTCTCAATAATTTCAGTAATAATTGTACCAAATTGGGGCCAGTAAAACTAACTTGTGTGTAAGTTATATGTGTGTGCAAGCATGTTTTGATATTGTAAATCGTCTCACTTTTAGTAGGTGAGCTGTAACAAAAATATGCCAGGGAAAAAAAGGAAAATGGACATAAAGACCTTTTTTGGTCAAAGGGCAGCAGAGATAAGTACAGGGACACAGGTGAGGTCTCACAATACTAGTGTTTTAACAGTGCAGTTAATTTAGAGTTGAGAATAGCTAAATCTGTAATGTTTTGTTTCTAAGGAGATTGAACCAGTCTGCCTGCTAGGAAAGATGTAGATTACCACCTACATACTGTAGTTGTCTCCTTTATTCATTACCTTAATGTCATATAAGTCAATTGTATAGAAACAACTCACCAAAATTTACTATTGCACAACTGATTTGGCTAAAAAAATCCACCAAGGGGGGGAAACCCCCCCTCAACCCCCCCACTCTGTACCTTGCCATACCTTGGCCTTTGCTGAAATGACAACACTGGTCTCATAGCCTATTGGAAATGTATTACATGTGTGTGTGTGTGTGTGTGTGTGTGTGTGTGTGTGTGTGTGAGAGAGAGTGAGCGCTTTTGTGAGCCCGCATGTATGATGTGGCTCTTTCTGGTACCCCAACAATTTTTTTGGCTCTTAGTCTCCGACTGGTTGGCCACCCCTGCTCTAGGAGTTTAGATCGGAGTCTAGAATTACACCAAGATTTCTGACCAGTTTTTTTGGTTTGAAGTGAGAGGAAATCAAGTTTTGCACTGACTACTCACTGATTCTTGAAATGTTGGCAAAAACATGTCCCACTAAGAAAAGTGCTAATTCTGTTCGAAATGAATAACATTTTCATTAATAATTCGGATCAAGGTTATAATCAGAGGGTGTAAGGTTCTTACAAATGTAAGGTTCTTTCATAGGTTTGTTTTTAATTTGTATGGAATTAATGATTATATGCTGGCCCATTGCCTACAAAATCAGCTGTCCGCGGATAGGATAATCATTTCAACTTGATTAAAATAATTAATTAATTATAATAATTGAATTGAATAATATTTTTACCAAATGAAAGAGTACATTGTAATATGTATTAAAAACTACAAACAGTGAATTTTGAACAATATTTACCATTATTATGTGGTTGCTCTAAATGTGTCCCACATATTCGTCACCACCGTCAGATATTTATAAAAAGCAATAAAATCAGGCAACTGCAAGGTCAACTGCATTCCTGAGGACCCCCTTTTCAAACCTTCAGCTTTACTGCATGCTTCAAGATCACTCAAGCTCCCGTAAGTTTGCTATTTTCTCTAAAACTTGTACATATATTTATTGACACTGCTACTGTCACAACCATAACATGTCAACACTGTCTCTTTTGTATAGAAAATATTAGATTAGATTATGACATAAATGTAATACTTTTTAAGAAGAGGTCTGGGGTAGCTAGCAACAGAGGGGAAACAAGATGGCTAATGTCAACAACTCACGCATAGCATGTAAAAGAGTAGGTTTTTGTCACCATCAGGTTTTCTGTCTGACGGTGGTGACAAAAACCTCCAAATGGTCCTCAAGGGAGGCTAGAATATAATATTTTACCGCAATAAATACCAATATGGCCTATAATCTTTCATTAACCTCTATTTTATTCTTATTTATGTAATCTCCCCTATATTTCATCCATACAGACCTCATGCTACTACCACCATGGATGAACTTTGGCCCGATCCTAGGGGATGAGGTGTGCCTTCTGTCTTTCTCAATTCACTGTTATAGCCAAGTTCATTTGGCTTACGTCATTGGGGATGCACATTAGTGCACCTCCTGCCTACCTACATAGCACATAGTACACCTACAATGTCCCTTGTAAGCTATGCGTCTCCAATGACCAACGCCAAATGAAAATGGCATGACGACATTTAACCAAATATATATGCCCCCGCTTTAGCTGCGTTTATAGTCATTACACTCAACTTTGACTTTATGTATTTTAGGAAGTTATGGCTAGGCAGCAGCTATCTGTGGAGGAGAGGAGGAGGAGGAGAAACAGGGAATGTCAAAAAAAGAGGAGAGAGAAAATCCAGTGAGGCAGAGTTGAAGGAGGAGTACCTCAGAACAGAAAGACAAAGATGGAAGAAGAGGGTGGAGGAAGGGAGGATAAAAACTGTCAACGACTTGAATGAAATGGAAAAGAGAAGTCAGAGAATGGCTTGGAAACATCAACAACAAAAATCAAGACAACGTGGGGGGGGGGGGGCTCATATCACCCAGTAACTCCCCCAGACAGTCCAGTGGATCAGGCCATACACGAGCCAGCTCGGAGTGGGCAGGCTATAGCAGGATACTCTAGAGCAGTGGTTCTCAACCTTTTTTGGGCCAGCGCCCCCCTGTCCATTATCCAGGCCTCTTACCGCCCCCCCCATCAAAAAAAGTAGGCTTATTTTCTTCCCTAAATATTAATGTTGACTAATATTCTGTGTTATATAATTTAAAAAGCATGTCACTGAATGCCAAATAATAGATTGGATTTAACTGGGCAGTTGGAATATCATTATCATTAGTTTACCAGAGAGCAGAAAAGCCATGTGAATGTGAATAAAAATGCTGTTTCTGAGTGTTAAACAAACTTAGACAACATCAGAGAATACAAACAGACTGCTACGGAACAGCAGCAATTTCACACATGTCCGATGCAGAACAAACAGTAGGCTGCAGAACTGTACATTACAACTAACATTGTTAGTTTTTTTAAGTGTGCTGGTGTTGCATTTCTCCAAATTGCTGTTTTATGATGCTAATATTTATTCATTTTTGATTGGACTTTGGGGGGGGGGGGGTCACAATATGGCGGCAAACGCTAGGGGGCTATTATTTTAATATTTTATTTAGTATTCTATGGTATTATTTTCATAAACT
Organism: Nansenia antarctica; assembly: GCF_963989245.1. Classification (NCBI taxonomy): domain Eukaryota; kingdom Metazoa; phylum Chordata; class Actinopteri; order Argentiniformes; family Microstomatidae; genus Nansenia; species Nansenia antarctica. Next base: position 31,700,796 of record NC_137683.1, on the reverse strand, counting down.
GACCACTTCGAATTTCTCATATCAAAACATAACAAAGTTCCAAAGTTCAGAGCTCTGCGCCCTGGGAGCGCTCAGAGATGGGCGCTCTGACTGAAAACACGGTTTTGTCCGAGCGAACTGACCGTTCGTGCATTTATGACACTGCTGACAGCTGATCAATACAAAAGACGCTGCAGCTGATGCGTTCGTTTCCAGGACATCACAAGAGGAGCAACATATCACAAAAAAGCGATCGTATTTTAGTTTGCAAACACATCGCAATGCTAACCTCAGAATGGCACTAGGGATAACATCCACAACAACACTTAACAGTAATACATTTATGTAATATACTGTAATGAACCTGCGAGGGGAGGGGACATTCGTAGCTGATTTCTCTAGGTTTGATTATTGGTAAGCGACAGAGAACTTTCAGGACTGGTTTATTACAATCGCTTTTTTGAGATAGGTTGTTCCTGCTGTGATGTTCTGGTATGGTGGTATGGTATTAGCACTCATTTTAACTAAATTAAATAAGCTGTATTGAAAGGAAGCGAACGCAACAATTACAATGAGCCCACAAACTGAAACATATGTCACTCAAGCATAGCCTACAAGGAAAACACTCATAGAAGTTGGGCATTGGTCAACATGATGTTACAGATGGGATGAACCGGGGTTCTTTCTATCGTAGACTAGCATAGTATTGCAATTTCTGCACTGTACATGAACTGTCAAGATTCTTCTACAATGCAGCTTACCCAGACACATTGGAAACTATCAAAAGCTCTGCCTTTGCTAGCTGAGTTTTTAGCTTCATCTTCTTGATGACACTCTCACTTTTATTTTTTTGGGCGCTGAGCTACGTGTGTCTGCATCACAGAGCCCGGCCAAGTTCAGAGCGCTCAGAGATGGGCACGTGTAGGGCTCTACGGCGCACTGCAACCAAACTAGCAGCTTTTTAGAAAAGGCTTCCCGCTCAGCCAATCACATTTCTACAGGGCGGTACAGGCAGCCAGCAGGGTCGAACAGTCGACCGAAACACGGTTTGTCCGAGCGAACTGACCGTTCATCGTGTATCGACATTCAGCGTTCGTGCATTTACGAATGTGCCCGTAATAACACAGCTGTTTTTCATGAGAAAAATACTTAATGCGCGAACGCCCCCCAAGAACACCTCAACGCCCCCCTTTTTTACATATCTGTTCCAGCGCCCCCCGATGTTGTCTGAACGTCCCCTGGGGGGCGGTACCGCCCCCGTTGAGAAACGATGCTCTAGAGAGATTGACAAATAATAAACTTCAAGAGGTAAACAAAGGATCGGAACAAAATGAAAAAGCGTTGTGTACGAGAACAAACTAGGAATAAACAAACAAGAATCACCAAGAAGCTGCTGCGGGGAAGCCAACTCAAAACCCCCAGAAAACCCTGCTGTTCCACAACGCACTCAAGAACAAGAACATGACTGTCAAGGCAAGGCAGGGTTCCACAGTAACGCTTGCCCGGAGCAAGTAAAAAACGAATCGCCGGGTTTGTTTGTGCGATGCGACGGGTGATCGACAGGCGCGTACGCTTTAATAATATCTTCACTCCACGATCATCTCGTCTGGTCTGGCGCCGCCGCCGTCTGTTGTTCTTCAGCTCATCACTGACATCGTCTTGAACTGGGTGCAGGAGCGCAGAAGACATGCCTCGCTTGTCTGTGAACAGCCGACAAGTTCAAAACAATCCTCCAATTTGTTAGACTCAACAACACCATTTCTCTTCTCTTAGGACTTCAGACATCAGCTATTGCTACTGGTATTTTTTACTATGATGATTATTAATGGGGAAGGGGTACTTTTATTAATGATATTGCTTAATTGTACCTTATGCTCTTTATTAAATGTTTATCACAGTGCTCACAATTGTTATTTGTTGTACCAAATTGTTAAATAAAGTTGTTAAGCAAGAAGGCATTGACTTGAGTGGTATACCTTTTGGATGTTTGGATGCATGTTGTAATGAGGCCACTGTCACCACCGTCAGTTCTAAAGTCACCACCGTCAGAGGATAGATTTAAAAGCTCTTAATACATATTAGACTAAATAACAATAAATCACTTTTTATTGTGTCTGACGTAGGGCTGCCACAAACGATTATTGTCATAGTCGATTAGTCACCGATTATTTTAACGATTAGTCGACTAATCAGATCATGAATTACAGCTTATCGCACAATTACTCAATCGCTCTTATTTAGCTATCATCTTCTAAATCAGCTTCTAAATTTAGCTTGAAGTTTTTAGTTGTTGTTGTAGGCATGTGCTAACTAAAAATAAAGACAATTAAAATGATTGTTCACTCAAAAATAGATCTTTTAATGAACTTTGCAGCTTGCAGCAGCAGCATATTTATTTCTGGCATCACTTGCACTTTCTCTCACTCAAACACTGACAGCCAGTCTGCAGTACCATAGCCAACTACTGATCCAACAAACAGAAAAGTAAACCAGATACAAAACAGGTAGTTCCCTAGTTTGAAAGGAGGAAATAAATGCATTTCTCTACCTTAGTGGGAGACCTGGCACTGGGAGGAGGCAGCTAGTTTCTAGTAGTCAGGGCTGTAGGAGCTGGTTGCAAGGTGTAGGTAGGCAGGCTTGCAAGGTGTCATCAGTCATCGAAAAGGCAATCTGCAGCCTCGAGAAACGCTTTTTTCACAATTTCGCCTTCTTTGCAATCTTGCTCCATGCAAGATCTCACCTCGTGGGGCATCAATGATCATAAGAAAGGTGAGGGATCAGCCTAGAACTACACGGCAGGACCTGGTCAATGACCTGAAGAGAGCTGGGACCACAGTCTCAAAGAAAACTATCAGTAACACACTACGCCGTCAGGGATTAAAATCCTGTAGCGCACGCAAGGTCCCCCTGCTCAAGCCAGCGCATGTCCAGGCCCATCTGAGGTTTGCCAATGAGATCCAGAGGAGGAATGGGAGAAGGTCATGTGGTCTGATGAGACCAAAATAGAGCTTTTTGGCATAAACTCCACTCGCCGTGTTTGGAGGAAGAAGAAGGATGAGTACAACCCCAAGAACACCATCCCAACCGTGAAGCATGGAGGTGGAAACATCATTCTTTGGGGATGCTTTTCTGCAAAGGGGACAGGACGAATGCACCGTATTGAGGGGAGGATGGCTGGGGCCAAGTATCGCGAGATCTTGGCCAATAACCTCCTTCCCTCAGTAAGAGCATTGAAGATGGGTCGTGGCTGGGTCTTCCAGCATGACAACGACCCGAAACACACAGCCAGGGCAACTAAGGAGTGACTCCGTAAGAAGCATCTCAAGGTCCTGGAGTGGCCTTGCCAGTCTCCAGACCTGAACCCAATAGAAAATCTTTGGAGGGAGCTGAAAGTCTGTGTTGCCCAGCGACAGCCCCGAAACCTGAAGGATCTGGAGACGATCTGTATGGAGGAGTGGGCCCAAATCCCTGTGTGCAAACCTGGTCAAGAACTACAGGAAACGTCTGATCTCTGTAATTGCAAACAAAGGTTTCTTTACCAAATATTAAGTTCTGTTTTTCTGATGTTTCAAATACTTATTTCATGCAATAAAATGTAAATTAATTACTTTAAAATCATACAATTTGATTTTCTGGAATTTATTTTTAGATTCTGTCTCTCACAGTTGAAGTGTACCTATGATAAAAAATTACAGACCTCTACATTCTTTCTAAGTGGGAAAATGTGCAAAATCAGCAGTGTATCAAATACTTGTTCTCCCCACTGTATATAATATAATATATAATATATGTGTGGTGGCCTGGGAAAACCCTTCACATGGTGGCATTTTGACATTTTCATTTTTTTATATTTCCATAAATTAGAAGTTCGCAGCTATTCATAACTGGTTGAATGACTGAGATAGCCCTTTATTTTAAAAAGTTATGAGCATTTTAATGTAGCATGTCAAAAAAAGTGAAAGGGGAGAAATCCTCCCCTTTCTCCTCCGGGTCGGGGGAGGAGCCTATGCAGATCGGTCGGTCTCGTTTGTCTGCTTGTGATGCGGTGGTAGTCTGCTCGTCTCGTCGGTATGCGAGGGACAGATCCATTTGTGTGTCTTCTAGTTAAGATTTTATTACTTTATGCTTATTGTGAGCATCAGTAAACTGGCAATAACACAGGTGGAAGTATCGTCTCTCCTTTCGCTCATGTGTGCGTGCGTTGCTTAACTGAGAATGAGACACGTTCAACGTGATGTTGTTTCGCTAGCAAACTACCCGCCACAAAAACATCAAAATAAGTACTTTCTCTTTTGTTTTCTTAAAATGTTTATTCACCATAATGTAGTATGGAGTTCAAAGTACTAGAATACCACATAATATCAAAATCGCCAAAATCGCGATTTCCATCTATATTTGCTCTTTGCCACGAACGAACGCCAGCGACATCCGACGGGTTTTCCCAGGCCACCACACATATATATATATATATATATATATATATATAAACCCCTCAAAAAAAGTTCAGAAATGTTATTTCGGTCGATTATTCCTCCCCTTTAATAATACCATTTGGTATTGTATTTTATATTGTTGGAAAGCCTGATTAGTCACCTTTACAACGAGGTACAACTTGTAAGGATCATGCATTCGTGGAATGAACAACACAGCTAAACGTGTGGGTAGCGGCCCAAAAATATTTGCCAAAATCCCCTATATTCTTCTGTTGGTATTCACTCTCGTTTTGAGTTGCTTGGTGGATTGGATGATTGCACACTCCCACAGTAATAAGGAAAAAACAACACATAGGCCCTATTGGCCATTTTTACACTTTATTCATTTTACACTGTCAGGGACCTCAGTAGCGTGTGGAAGATCCATACGCAGTCACAACAGCTTGGCACCTCCTCCTCATGCTGGTCACCAGCCTGGTCACACACTGCTGTGGGACAGCATCCCATTCCTCAACCAGGATTTGCCGCAAGTCAGCCAACATGGTTGCGTTGGTCACTCTGGCACGTACAGCACGCCCAAGCTGATCCCACAAGTGTTCAATTGGGTTGAGGTCTGGACTCACGGGAGGCCATTCCACCCTCTCCACTCCCAAATTCTGGAGGTACTCTGTGATGATCCTGGCTCTGTGGGGGTGAGCGTTGTCATCCTGGAGGATGGAGTTAGGTCCCAGATTCTGGAGATATGGGATAGCCACTGGCCCCAGAATATCATTCCTGTCAATTAGGTGCCAGTCACACACCTGTGACTGACATACACCTGCCAGCACTTGAAGCTCAAAACGAGAGTGAATACCAACCGAAGAATATTGCAGGGGATTTTGGCAAAAGATGTTGGGCCGCTACCCACACGTTTAGCTGTGTAACTCATTCCACGAATGCATGATCCTTACAAGCTGTACTTCGTTGTACAGGTGACTAATCAGGCTTTCCAACGATATAAAATACAATACCAATTGGTATTATTAAAGGGGAATAAGAATTGACTGAAATAACGTTTCCAAACTTTTTTGGAGGAGTTTATGTCGAAATAACTGTTATACTAATAACTGAATAACAAACCACTACTGAAAATGGGCAACTGACCTGGCGAACAGGAAGAAACCAGGAAGTCTAGAGAATCTAACAATCTAATAATCTAATCTAAATCTACATATAATATTAATTGTCTTTAGAGTTTTTGTTTGTTTTAGAGTGAGTTTGAGATTAATATTTGTTCGATCCAAATACTATTGGTAAATACCAAAAATATAACGTATAACGTGCTATTGGTAATTTTGCCTTTTGCTCTACAGCTTCATTTATTTTTTTGTCTTGTTGTTGTATGTACTCTAGCTTGTTTAGTATGGTTGAATACCAAATCATGTTCCTAGTGCACTGCACATGGCGAATAAAGTTGAATTTAATTGAATTTAATTATTGTACCTTTTCTCTAACAATATGTTAGAGAAACCAGACAGACACCATCTTGTTTTGCAGTATAAACTATAGTTACATCTATTTAAAATAATATCATTCTTTTTGGCAACTTTGCTCAATGTTTTGCACAAAATGTGTTTGTAACCCTGTATATGTTCCTATTCTTACAGATCAGCAAAGCTCCAACCCAGGTTCAGACAGCGAGCCCAGCTCCACCACATCAGGAAACCATAAACAACACAGGAGACACTCAGGAGAGAAAACACACCCCTGCTCCCAGTGTGGGAAGAGTTTCAGTCTGAAACAAAACCTAAGGACACATCAGAGAATTCACACAGGAGAGAAACCATACAGCTGCTCCCAGTGTGGGAAGAGTTTCAATCAGGTACAAAACCTAAGGACACATCAGAAAATTCACACAGGAGAGAAACCATACCACTGCTCCCAGTGTGGGAAGAGTTTCAATCAGGGCGATTGCCTAAAGCTTCACCAGAGAATACACTCAGGAGAGAAACCATACCAGTGCTCCCAGTGTGAGAAGAGTTTCAGTTGGGAACAAAACCTAAGGAAACATCAGATAATACACACAAGAGAGAAACCATACCAGTGCTCCCAGTGTGGGAAGAGTTTCAGTCGGAAACAAACCCTAGGGACACATCAGAGAACTCACACAGGAGAGAAACCATACCACTGCTCCCAGTGTGGGAGGAGTTTCAGTCAGGAACAATACCTAAAGAAACATCAGATAACACACACAGGAGAGAAACAATACCAGTGCTCCCAGTGTGAGAAGATTTTCAGTCAGGAACAATACCTAAAGAAACATCAGATAATACACACAGGAGATAAACCATACCACTGCTCCCAATGTGGGAAGAGTTTCAATCTGAAACAAAACCTAAGGACACATCAGAGAACTCACACAGGAGAGAAACCATACCACTGCTCCCAGTGTGGGAAGAGTTTCAATCAGAAAGAATACCTGAAGAGACACCAGAGAATACACACAGGAGAGAAACCATACCAGTGCACACCGTGTGGCAAGAGTTTCAATCTGAAACAAACCCTAAAGAGCCACCTGAGAATTCACACAAGAGAGAAACCATACCACTGCTCCCAGTGTGAGCAGAGTTTCAGTGAGGCAGGATCCCTAAAGAGCCACCAGAGAATACACACAGGAGAGAAACCATACCACTGCTCCCAATGTGGGAAGAGTTTCACTCGGCAACCAAGCCTAAGGGCACATCAGAGAATTCACACAGGAGAGAAACCATACCACTGCTCCCAATGTGGGAAGAGTTTCACTCGGCAACAAAGCCTAAGGGCACACCAGAGAATTCACACAGGAGAGAAACCATAACACTGCTCCCAGTGTGGGAAAAGGTTCAGGGATGGAAGAGACTTCAAGAAGCATCAGAGAACACACACACACAGGAGAGAACCCATACCAGTGCTCCCAGTGTGGGAAGATTTTTAGTAGTATAGGTAACCTAACAATGCGTCAGAGAATACACACAGGAGAGAAACCATACCAGTGCTCCCAGTGTTGGAAGATTTTTAGTAGTATAGGTAACCTAACAATGCGTCAGAGAATACACACAGGAGAGAAACCATACCAGTGCTCCCAGTGTGGGAAGACTTTCACTCAAGCAGGAAACCTGAAGTCACACCAGAAAAGACACACAAGAGTTTTCCCTAAATGAGCCTCTTACTGAGAAGATTACATGATATTACAGATAGATAGATCGACACAGGTCTAACAATGTACTGGCCTCCCCCTAGTTCAGCATTAGGCACGTCGATCGACCAATGAAACCGAACAATGGAATAATTCGCCCCCCAAGTCGGAAGAAGTCAAACTAAAAGTAGCTTCTTTTGCTGATCGAATACACATATTAAATTATCGTGAAACTGTTTGAAAAAATATTGATTGGCTACTTCAAAAATGTTTGAAGAAAACTCCAGCAAATCTGACTTGTCGGTCAGAAATAGTTTGACGACCGATTTGACCACTTTCTATTCTGCGCCTGGTTGCACCAAACACCACCTGCGGTCACATTTCGTCATGAGATTACTGCAGCTTGTATTCCTGTGAATATTATCTTCATTACGGACACAATCTGAATGGGCTATCCCAAGTGGTTGCATATCGATCTCTCTCTTCTCTGCCCTCTTCTCTATGCCCTTCCTGTTTTATGATTTAGTCCCCTTATTCTCAATTGTTTCTGTTATTCTAAATGTTTTCAACAGGTTGACAATGTTTAGCTGTCCACACCGAAGCTGTAGTTATGGCTTTTGATTCTGTGATGGTAGTCAGGGAGATTTATTTAATGAAAAAATGTACTGTACAGTATCGGTTACTTGCTTTGAGACTGTGCCTTTTCTGATCATTAAAGCTCTGCCTTACCACTTTTTGTTTTTCATTTAAACAACAAACAGACTTAAACCAAAAAATAAAATGAATCACAATAGTCAAAGAGAGGATGTTTGTTTCTTGACTTTGGTTAAAGCAAAATTTCACACTTCTATCTGTGCAATATCCTTAGCTTAGTAGTGAGGACAGCACAGCAACATCACAAGGATGGGAGAGAGAGGCTAGGGTACAAGGGGGGTTAGCGGTAGCGGTAGCACTAGTTGTGGTAGATCAGGGGTCCCCAAACTTTTTTCTGTGAGGGCCACATCATTTTTCCTTTCTGTGATGGGGGGCCTGGGTCCGTCTCTAACATAAAATAATATGGAACGGAGTGGAATGGAGGCGGTTGCGCAAAGCAATTGTGCGCAGGAGAGCACTGGTGGATGCGAACAAAGTCTAAACAGTTGAATTTGGATGGAATTTATACCTATAGTGATATGTCAATAATCAGTTTTACAGTCTGATACTTGAGGGAGGACCCTCATCATACACGGGGGGACCCATGAAGCAGGGCTGTCTGGGGGTCCTTAAACGAGCATCAAACACTTAATTTCTTGCATTCTGGTGAATTTAGATGCAATTTGTGCCCTTTCTGCATCAATTTATGGTGGAAATGTATTTCCAATTATTTGCGAAACAGCGCCCCCGCCACCACGTCGGTGCAATGCCGCAATTGCAGTTAGAAATTACACGTTGTTCAAAGGGCCGGTCCAAGTGTGGGGGTGGGCCGTGTTCGGCCCGCGGGCCGTAGTTTGGGGACCCCTGTAGATGGATCACTGTCGTGATGCCACCCCCTACTGTTCATGACTGGTACTACCATCACTGTCGTGATGCCACCCCCTACTGTTCATGACTGGTACTACCATCACTGTCGTGATGCCACCCCCTACTGTTCATGACTGGTACTACCATCACTGTTGTAATGCCACCCCCTACTGTTCATGACTGGTACTACCATCACTGTCATGATGCCACCCCCTACTGTTCATGACTGGTACTACCATCACTGTTGTGATGCCACCCCCTACTGTTCATGACTGGTACTACCATCACTGTCGTGATGCCACCCCCTACTGTTCATGACTGGTACTACCATCACTGTTGTGATGCCACCCCCTACTGTTCATGACTGGTACTACCATCATTGTCGTCATGCCACCCCCTACTGTTCATGACTGGTACTACCATCACTGTTGTGTTATCAGATGCATCTGTGTGGATACTGGTGATGAGATCAATGCTCCAGCACTACTCATAGAGGTGGAGGTGTCTCCCTCTAGTGTTCAGAGACAGTTAGTGATATTACCATCACTGTAAAGAGAGGCAGGAGACTGGACTGTTATGTATTCTACCCTGGCTGCTATTGCATGCTATGTTAAAACACATGACCGCCCGAGACTAACCAGCTCTTTTGCAGGGTACCATCAACACATGGACAATTATTATTGATCATTATTGAAAGAAACAGATTGAAATCATCTGCAATAATTGACCTTTATTAAAATATACAAATCTGCTCAAAAGTAATGCATGTTAATGCATGTTTTCCTCTAAACCAACATATGCAATTGGTAAATATGAACATGTTATGTCAGATTAAAAATACTGGTTATGACTAAATATAGATTTCATGGTAAAAACCAAAAAATATATATAGTTGCACAAGGTGTTCACATACTTTCAAGCATCACTGTATACCGTTAAGTTGATTAATGAATTAAGTGGAGTTCCAAAATGGATGTACGAATCCTTTGAAGCTGAGCTAAAACATCTTCATGTCTTGTTGCTAGATGTACAGTTACTCCTGGGGATCCAAATCTGACATCATGATGACATCATTCTTTCTCTTCATCAGGCTGAGCTGTTCAACACAGAAATAAAATAACATGATTTTATATCATCACTGATATTAACATTGACTGCCAAAGACGCCAATTGGCGTCTTATAGAATAGTAACGTTGACTGCCAAAGACGCCAATTGGCGTCTTATAGGAAAAAAAAAATGTTTCGCGGGGATCGCGTTATTGACATGTTCTACACCTAGCGAGTGAATTTCAGACTTGGGTGTAATGTATTTCGGTCCCAGATGGGGGCAGTAGTTCGATAAAAGCCTGGAGAAGGAAGTGGCTTGCTGTGGGTTGTAGTAATGGCGAAACGGATCAGGGTATGTGCCAAACGCGGCGCGGAGCATTGCGGCGCGGAGCATTGCGGAGCATCGCGGCCATCGCGCGACTCTTCAAACAGTTCAGAGTCGGATGATACAGAAAAAGTGCAGAAAAATAAAATAAAATAAAAAGTTCTGCAGAAAAAGCTCGTTTTCTCTGTTTATTGGTCAAAATCAGGTGTTTTTGCTGAAACCACCATATGTTCTACGGCCGATTTCTAAACACTCAAAGAGGCTAGAAACAAACTTTCTTTTTCTGATGAAAGAAGAGAGTCTAAAGTTTTGGTAGATATGTTCAATGTTTATGTAGTCCGAAAATTCAATATTTGGTGGGTCTTCAAAGTTCAGCGAAAATGCCCCAAAAGTCTGGCAGTGTGGAGCTCTCCGCTCTGAACATGGCTGGCAGTCAAAGAGTTAAATACAATGTGATATTCAATGAAACCCCTCTGTGGGCTATTCAACACCAGGTATGACTGTCTCTGTCAAAACAATTTCCCATGTTGACACAAGAGGGCAGTGTTCTCATTCTGACACCAGAGGGCAGTGTTCCCATTCTGACACCAGAGGGCAGTGTTCTCATTCTGACACCAGAGGGCAGTGTTCCCATTCTGACACCAGAGGGCAGTGTTCTCATTCTGACACCAGAGGGCAGTGTTCCCATTCTAACACCAGAGGGCAGTGTTCCCATTCTGACACCAGAGGGCAGTGTTCCCATTCTGACACCAGAGGGCAGTGTTCCCATTCTGACACCAGACAGGGGAGTGTTTAGGAGGGTCAGCTAGCTGTAGTGTAGACAGGGGAGTGTTTAGGAGGGTCTAGCTGTAGGGTTCTCACCTTACTATACAGTGGAGAAAATAAGTATTTCATCCCCTGCTAATTTTGTGAGTTTACCCCCTTACAAAGAAATGAACAGTCTATCAAATATAATCACATTATATGATTTTTTTATTTTTTTGTGTGTTTTATTGAATAAAACAAGTATTGCACCCCCTAGCAAAACATGACTCAGTACTTGGAGGAGAAACCCTTGTTGGGCAGCACAGCGGTCAGACGTTTCTTGTCGTTGGTCACCAGGTTGGTTCACATCTCAGGAGGGATGTTGGTCCACTCCTCTTTGCAGATCCTCTCCAAATCCTTAAGGTTTGGAGGCTGTCTCTTGGCAACTCGAAGCTTCAGATCCCTCCACAGATCTTCTTTAGGATTAATTAATTTAATTTTAATTTAATTTGGATTTAATTTAATTTGGATTTAATTAGGATTTTTTTTTATTTTATTAATTTGTTTAATTTAATTTAAAAAATTTTTTTTTTTAATTAATTTGGATTTAATTAGGATTAACGTCCAGAGACTGACTAGGCCACTCCATGACCATAATGTGCTTCTTCTTGAACCACTCCTTTGTTGCCTTAACCGTATGTTTTGGGTCATTGTCATGCTGGAACACCTATCCACTAACCATTTTCAGTGTCCTGGCTGAGGGAAGGAGGTTCTCACCCAAGATTTCACAGTACATGGCCCCGTTTATCCTCCCCTCGAAGCGGTGAAGTCGTCCTGTCCCCTTAGCAGAGAAACAGCCGCAAAGCACAAGGTTTCCACCGCCATGCTTGACGGTGGGGATGGTGTTCTAGGGGTCAACGTCAGTATTTTTCCTCCTCACAACACGGCGAGTCGAGTTGATGCCAAAAAGCTTGATTTTGGTCTCATCTTTCCCAAGCCTTCTTCTGAATCATCAGCTCATTGGCAAACTTCAGGGCCTGTACATGTGCCTTCTTGAGCAGGGGGACCTTGCGGGCGCTGCAGGATTAAAATCCATTACGGCGTAGTATGTTACCATGGTTACCAATGGTCATCTTGGTGACTGTGGTCCCAGCTGCCTTGAGATCATTAACAAGCTCCTCTCGTGTAGTTCTTGCGTGGAGCCCCAGACCGAGGGAGGTGGGGATGGAGGGAGGAGGGAGGTGAGGGAGGGAGGGAGGGAGGAGGGAGGGAGGAGGGAGGTGAGGGAGGGAGGGAGGGAGGAGGGAGGTGAGGGAGGGAGGGAGGAGGGAGGTGAGGGAGGGAGGTGGGGATGGAGGGAGGAGGGAGGTGGGGATGTAGGGAGGAGGGAGGTGAGGGAGGGAGGGAGGGAGGAGGGAGGGAGGAGGGAGGTGAGGGAGGGAGGTGGGGATGGAGGGAGGAGGGAGGTGAGGGAGGGAGGTGGGGATGGAGGGAGGAGGGAGGTGAGGGAGGGAGGTGGGGATGGAGGGAGGTGAGGGAGGGAGGGAGGAGGGAGGGAGGAGGGAGGTGGGGATGGAGGGAGGAGGGAGGTGAGGGAGGGAGGTGGGGATGGAGGGAGGAGGGAGGTGAGGGAGGGAGGGAGGGAGGAGGGAGGGAGGAGGGAGGTGAGGGAGGGAGGGAGGGAGGAGGGAGGTGAGGGAGGGAGGGAGGAGGGAGGTGAGGGAGGGAGGTGGGGATGGAGGGAGGAGGGAGGTGGGGATGTAGGGAGGAGGGAGGTGAGGGAGGGAGGGAGGGAGGAGGGAGGGAGGAGGGAGGTGAGGGAGGGAGGTGGGGATGGAGGGAGGAGGGAGGTGAGGGAGGGAGGTGGGGATGGAGGGAGGAGGGAGGTGAGGGAGGGAGGTGGGGATGGAGGGAGGTGAGGGAGGGAGGGAGGAGGGAGGGAGGAGGGAGGTGGGGATGGAGGGAGGAGGGAGGTGAGGGAGGGAGGTGGGGATGGAGGGAGGAGGGAGGTGAGGGAGGGAGGGAGGGAGGAGGGAGGGAGGAGGGAGGTGAGGGAGGGAGGGAGGGAGGAGGGAGGTGAGGGAGGGAGGGAGGAGGGAGGTGAGGGAGGGAGGTGGGGATGGAGGGAGGAGGGAGGTGGGGATGTAGGGAGGAGGGAGGTGAGGGAGGGAGGGAGGGAGGAGGGAGGGAGGAGGGAGGTGAGGGAGGGAGGTGGGGATGGAGGGAGGAGGGAGGTGAGGGAGGGAGGTGGGGATGGAGGGAGGAGGGAGGTGAGGGAGGGAGGTGGGGATGGAGGGAGGTGAGGGAGGGAGGGAGGAGGGAGGGAGGAGGGAGGTGGGGATGGAGGGAGGAGGGAGGTGAGGGAGGGAGGTGGGGATGGAGGGAGGAGGGAGGTGAGGGAGGGAGGTGGGGATGGAGGGAGGAGGGAGGTGAGGGAGGGAGGTGGGGATGGAGGGAGGAGGGAGGTGAGGGAGGGAGGGAGGGAGGAGGGAGGGAGGAGGGAGGTGGGGATGTAGGGAGGAGGGAGGGAGATTGATGGTCGATTCGTGTTTCTTCCATTTTCAAATAATTGCACCAACAGTGTTCTCCTTCTCACCAAGATGCTTGCCAATGGTCTTGTAGCCCATTCCAGTCTTGTGCAGGTCGACAATCTTGGCCCTGATGTCCTTAGACAACTCTTTGGTCTTGCCCATGGTGGAGAGGTTGGGATCTGATTGATTGATTGATTCTGTGGACGGGTGTCTTTTTATACAGGTAACAAATTGAGATTATGAGTACTTTTTTAAAGTGAGAGGACTAATCTGTCTGCCTCATGGTCACATAACCGGTCTGTGGGAGCCAGAATTCTTGCTGGTTGGTAAGGGGGTGAAATACTTTTTTTACTGAATAAAAGACAATTATAATTTTTTTATTCATATAATGGGATTTTCTGGGATTATTAAAAAATATTCTGTCTCTCACTGTTAAAATGAACCTACCAAAATTGTAGACTGTTCATTTCTTTGTAAGGGGGTAAACTTCCCCACTTTATATAGTTATTAAATGTGCTTGCAGGCAGTGGCCTGGGGGGGGGGTGCAAGCACACTTCACAATTTCCACAGGAATTCCACCTGTCTAGTTATATATAGTTATATTAAATCTGTATATATACATATATAATGTTATTATTCAAGTACATGAGAAAGACATCAAGTTGTCACAGACAGTCTCCCCGCATTTGGACTTTCTCCGAGTGCACCTCCGGGTATTGGGGGTATTTGACTAAAAGACACCAAACTATTGTAGAACTGAGAAGAGCTTACCAGTCACTGTGATGTTGACAGCATTGCTGTACTCTCCTGACCCAGACTCACACCAGAACACTCAACTGGCTTCGGTGTCTAAAGAGGGGAGGGTGCATGTGGGTCTAGAGGGACACCTAAACCACATCAAACTGGACCTCATCACTCTCCATCCAGTAGAGTCCCCCTCCACCTCACAGCTCACCGAGACAGCCTCACCCTGAATGAACTGAGATCTGTTGGGACTGATGGTGAGAGAGGCTGGAGGAGAGAGACCTGGGAGAGAGAGAGAGATAGAGTGAGGGGAGGAGAGAGGGTGGGGCGCAGAGAGAAAGAGAGGGGCAGAGACACATGAACACAGAGAGAGAGAGACAGAGGTTCAGAGGCACAACGTTCAGACTGAGACAGGGTCATAGTTCAGAGTTGAAACAGTAAATCAATAACTCACCTGCTACCCAGAGGAACTGTTCGCTGTAGAGCAGCGGTTCCCAACCTGTGGGCCGCGGCCCACTGGTGGTCCGCGAGAGTACTGCAAGTGGGCCGCCAAATCATGGGCAAAAAATGGTTTTATTTACATTTTTTTGTTACAAAAACTTTTAATTTTAAATAGATAAAAAATCTTGGATTGAACAGCCTTGATCGTATTGTGTGTTGTGTGCGCCGAAATTTCCATCCGAAAAGAAGAAGTCAGCTCGCTTCTTGATTGGCTACATTCCATCCCGGACTCGCGAGCAGGGTTGCCAAATGGGATAGACATTTTCCACCCTAACCACAGTCTAAAACCGCTAATTCCACCCAAAAAACCCGAGCCCATCTGGCAACCTTAGTCGGGAGTCGGGAGTTGCCCACACACATAAGGATGTTTGGTCGTAAATATTGAACACATACAACATTTACGATCTTGGTATTACCTGCTATATAAAACATCGCCGCTCGGCTTTAATGGTTTAACCGCTATTTTTTAATTTATTTTTTGCCACGCTCCCTCTAGTTTTGGGTGAAATTACGTTGTTGTTTTGAGCGCTCGTGCGCGTTTCATGCGCGTGCACGCGAAGAACAAATCGCACGCGCTCTGCTGAGTGGGCCGCGAATACTGGAGAGATCTGTAAAGTGGGCCGTGAGTACTAAAAGGTTGGGAACCGCTGCTGTAGAGTGTATAATAGACTGGGTCTCCTCTCCCAGCTCTACATAAATACTTCCCTGTGTTATTGAGACCTACAGGGCTGACAGAGTAGGAGCCTCCAGCCCCACGCTCGCTGTCTGGTAGCAGCTCTCTGTAACTCTGTCCATCATACACATCTCTGTACCAGTAGAATCTCCAACCTGTAGACGAGTCTCTAACCTCACAGCTCAGAGTCACTGAGTCTCCAACATTCAGCCACCATGCAGGAGACACACTCAGGACAGGAGAGGGTTTCCCTGTAAGAGAACAGATGTCAAAGAGTGAAATTGTAAAGTGCAAGAACACAAACACTGTCTTTGACAAATCTATTATGATTGTTAAAGTTTTTTCTCTTTCTTTGATTAACAGAGGTACACAACAATCCAACGTTCTAGATTTTCTATAAGAACATTTAATTAATGAGACTAAGAGACACTAAACTACTGTAGAACTGAGAATAACTTACGAGACACTGTGATGTTGACAGCATTGCTGTACTCTCCTGACCCAGACTCACACCAGTACACTCCAGTGTCATAGTAGGATACAGAGGGGAGGGTTAGGCAGGGGTCAGTTGATGATTCATCAGAGAGACACTCTGACAGCCTGAAACGCTCAGTGGAGCTCATCACTCTCCATCCCTCAGAGTTCCCCTGCACCTCACAGCTCACTGACACAGACTCACCCTCAAAGAACTGAGATGTGTTGTGACTGATGGTCAGAGAGGCTGGAGGAGAGACGTCTGGGAGAGAGAGAGAGAGAGAGAGAGAGAGAGAGAGAGGGGGGGGGGGGGGAAAGAAAGAGAGAGACAGGGAGAGAGAGACAGAGTGAAGGAGAGAAAGAGAGAGAGAGAGAGGGATACAGAGAGAGGGGGAGGGACACATAAAGAAAGAGAGAGACACAGACAGAGGGGGGTCAAAGTTGAGATTGAGACAGAGTCAAAGTTCAGAGTTGAAACAGTGCTTCAAACGCCTCACGTATCATAGGTGATACATGGGTTTTTGGGACCTCAATATGGGTGAACAGTTGAATGCAGTACCATGCAAATCCACTGGATGGCAGAATACAGATATCTAATTGCATACAACATGGTCTCCAGGATAAGGAGCGCATTTTTATGATGTAATGGGATTTCTAAGTAACAATAGTAAACAAGCCCAGAACGTTTTCTGTCCACATTCTTTGCTAATTTGGCAAAGGTCAAATATCAAATGATATTCTTACTGATATCCAACATGAGTATATACAGTACTTCTTTGAAGCATACTTTATATTTCATGATGTATTTTATTGTAAAAATCACGTCAGAAAGTGTGTATCAAAGTTGATACTGCAGCTATTATCTCAAAGATGAAAGTGAGATAAACTCAAAAGAAGAAGAGGACCCAACAACAACAACAACAACAACAACAACACAGGGGTAAAGAGACCACAGCAACACAACAAAGAAAGCAGCCAGGGGTAACAGGAAGAAGACTAAAGTAGAAAGGAAGGGATATCGTTGGAGAAAAGTACAATTTGAACCTCCAGCCAGCATTGAATTTGAATGTGGTGAGGAAGACTTCAAACAGTTTGTTACTGATGAAATGCTACAGGGAACTGCAGAACAGACAAACTTGTACAGTGTACAGATGGAAAATCAATCAACACAACTGCAAAAGAAAATTGAGCAGGTACTGGGTATGTACATGCACATGGGGTTAGTACAGATGCCCAATGTACGAGCCTACTGGGAAATGGAGACATGGTACCCCTCAGTGTCTGATGTGATGTCTCAAGATCGATTCCTGAAATTGCTTACACTGATTCAGTTTCAGGACAACCTCAGTGTGTCTGATGATGCGAAGAAAGACAAACTTTGGAAACTCAGGCCATGGTTGCAAAAACTACGACAACAATTCCTTTGCATACCTCTTGAGGAAGTTCATGCAGTTGATGAAATCATGATTCCATTCAAGGGGTAATCTCACCTATGTGCCTACATGCCAGAAAAACCTTAGAAATGGGAGTTCAAGATGTGGGGACGTGCTGGATTAAGTTGATACCTTTACGATCTTTATAACATTTTCGATTTTCTGTCAAGGTGCAGAAAATCCTGAAAAAGAGAAATCTGATGTTGGTGCTACTGGAGATGTTGTCCTGAATATGACTTCAACCCTTCCAGCAGGAAAAAAAACAAGGATTTTGCAGGCAACTATTTCACCGTCCGAATGAACAGGGTAAAATGCTGCAACATGATGGATGACCATGAAGGAGAAAGGAAGTGGGTCACTGGATTTCAGAGTAAACCAGGAAAATACTGTCATTGTGAGATGGTTAACAATAAAAGATGTGCACTTCTCTCATGAGTAGAGGAAACAACAAAATCGGCAGACCACTATCCTCTCCAGAAGCAAAATCTCTGACCTCCAGAGTGCTTCCTGATGTGAGGAAGGATGGCATTGATGTTTTCCCAACATGGGAAACTCGACAGAGAGCAAAAGCACTGCACCGGAAATCACTTCTCCCATGTCTACTGTGGAAAATGTAAAGTCCATCTTTGCCTGAACAAGAACAGAAACAGTTTTCTCGCCTACCACAATGCAAAGTAAAGGGTTGTAAAAAGGTTCCACTTGAAGAAAAAATGTACCCCAAAATATACCAAACCAACTGAAAAGGTCCAAATGCACTACAAGTGTTCTTTTTGCATTGCAATAATGACTCAAAATTCAAAGAATTATAATTTTCCAGCAATTATTGACAGGCTTAACTCACCTGCTACCCAGAGGAACTGATAGCTGTAGTCTGTATAATAGACTGGGTCTCCTCTCCCAGCTCTACATGAATACACCCCAGAGTGACTCAGACCAACAGAGCTGACAGAGTAGGAGCCTCCAGCCCCACGCTCGCTGTCTGGTAGCAGCTCTGGGAAGTAATACACTCCATCATACACATGTCTGTACAAGTAGAATCTCCAGCCTGTAGACGAGTCTCCAACCTCACAGCTCAGAGTCACTGAGTCTCCAACATTCAGCCACCATGCAGGAGTCACACTCACGACAGGACCTTGTCTATCTGTAAGAGAACAGGTGTGAAAGTGTGAAATTGTAAAATGCAAGAACACAAACGCTGTCTTTCACAAATCTATTATGATTTTTATTGTTTTTACTGTTGCTTTGATACACGAAGCTACACAACAATTCAGTGTTTTTGGTTTTCTATGAGAACATTTTCTTAATGAGACTAAAGGCCAATGCACACAGCGTGCGATTTCTGTTGCGCGTCAACATTCCATTTTGAAGTTTGAATGGAAGTCTATGAGAACATCGCATCTCAACACACACGGCCCCGATTTTAATCGCACGGCGAAAATTCGATTCCATTCATTTTGAATGGGACAAAGCACGCGGCGTGCGAGTTTTGTCGCACTGTCAAATTTTTGCTTTTTCCCATTCAAAATGAATGGAATCGAATTTTCGCCGTGCGATTAAAATCGGGGCCGTGTGTGTTGAGATGCGATGTTCTCATAGACTTCCATTCAAACTTCAAAATGGAATGTTGACGCGCAACAGAAATCGCACGCTGTGTGCAGAGCCCTTAAGAGACAATAACTTACCAGTCACTGTGATGTTGACATTATTGCTGTACTCTCCTGACCCAGACTCACACCAGTACACTCCAGTCTGAGGGTAGTTGGATACAGAGGCGAGGGTGCCTGTGGGTCCAGTTGATGATTGAACAGAGGGACACTCTGACAGTGAGGAGTGACCTCCTGTGGACCTCATCACTCTCCATCCAGTAGAGTTCTCCTCCACCTCACAGCTCACTGAGACAGACTCACCCTCAAAGAACTGAGATGTGTTGGGAGAGTGGGACTGACAGTCAGAGAGGCTGGAGGAGAGAGGCCTGGGAGAGAGAGAGAGAGAGAGAGAGAGAGAGAGAGAGAGAGAGAGAGAGAGAGAGAGAGGGGGAGAGTTAGAGAGAGGTAGAAATAGACAATGGGGGGGAGGGAGACAGTGTAAGAGAGGGGGAGACAGAGGGAGAGAGACAGGGAGAGAGAAAAAACAAGAGGGATGGAGACGGTGGGAGAGAAATAGAGGGATAGAAAGAGAGAGAGAAGGAGAGAGGGAGAGAGGGGGGGGGGGGGAAGAGACAGAGAGGGGGGAAATGGGAGAGAGAGAGAGTGGTAGAGAGAGGGGGAGGGGGAGGGAGAAAGAAAGAGTGAGTGAGTGAAAGAAAGAAAGAGAGAGACCAGGAGAGAGAGAGAGACAGAGCGGGGGGGGGGAAAAGAGGGGGAGAAAGAGAGAGAGGGTGAGAGAGAGGGGGGAGAGGAAGAGAGACACATAAAGACAGAGAGAGAATAACAGAGGGGGTTCAAAGTTCAGACTGAAACAGGGTCACATCTGTACAGTAACTCACCTGCTACCCAGAGGAGCTGAGGATTGCTGTAGTCTGTATAATAAAAAAATGACAACAGCAGGGGGAGACAAAAACACAACACACAACACAATACAAACAGCAGGTGTAGTATATTTTACTTGAACACACACACATACATGAATTGTATAGTATGGGCCTGTGTTATTTGCCTTTTGACTTGCATAAGTTCTGTAAGATTCTCCTGGCTGTGGGGGTTTTATTACTTTTTGTTCTGTGACTAAATGGATGACCTGAATTGACTGTACCTTAAGATGGCTTCTGACCTGAGTACTGATCCCTTTTTCACACCTCAAACATCTATGTAGTGACTGTGATAGGACCATTGTTGTAGTTGTATTTGCATACGAAAGGACATAAAGTGGAGAGCACAGGGACAGCTCTCTCTCTTATTCACCTCAGCTGACCATCAGACCACCAGCTACCAGCTCTGATATCCTGTATACCTGTACTTTGTTTCAATAAATAGTCATACCCTTTTAGACCTAATTATATATTAATATTTTCATATTCCGGAATATGGCATTCCGATACAAGAACATTTGTGGTGTTTTCATATTAAATCACAGAGCCAAAATGATATGACCATTTTAAAGAGAAGAGCTAGGGCTTTTAAATTGTATCAATATTTCTTTTATTATTTGAGAATAACTATCCTTTATCCAGCAGATTTCACACAGCAATCTTTACAAAAATCTTCTCCGGCTGCCATACTCCATCAGAAAAATGCATTTTAAACCATTTTACTTACAAGCTTGAAGGAAAGGTAGAGGGTATGAGGCATGCACAATTCTGTTGGCAATTCAGAATAGAAGACAGGTTAGAAATATCTTATATTGTTCAAGAGTAATGACCATTCTAGTGACTAGTGACATGGAGGAAAAAGAAAATCTGAATTGGGTTTTATAGGTTTTTAGTCAAGAATAAAAGTATTTTGTAATGTTTTGGCTGTAAAAATGTCAGATAATGTCCTGTGAGTAAATGCCTTTGCTCCTTTTGTCAGGATTACTTCAGCTTTCAATATCTGACATTACTGAAATGTTTTGAGGGAAGAAAAACACAAAAACGGAATTGATTTTAGAGGGTTTTTAGTGAAATATTAAATTGACTATATACAAATAATTCAAATCAAATTGTATTTGTATAGCACATTTCTTACAAGATGCAACTCAATGCGCTTCACATAATGAACATTCTCAGTCAATCAATCAATCAATCAATACTGACAGAGCCGCAAGCAGGCAAAAGTAAAAACCTGTACACTATGTAGCCAGGAAAATTCCCTTGCAGCCCTCTACACATAGAGCGACTACTAGCCAGTTTGCCTACCAGCACCCAGCGGTGGTTCGTTCTGCATCCAGCATGGGCACAGGTCCTGCCAAAAGAGAATCTCAAGCACAGTTATGATGCAACAACACAATAAAGATGACAGCAATACAACCTGATGGTGGTCCAGGTACATCCTTGTACCGGTTCCAGTACTGCTCTAGGTGCTACTGGGAGCTGACAGTGCCTCGTCAGCACCCAGGTCCTTTTTCCTGTCAACACAAATCTCAAAACACGAGTATGGTGTAATGGCCTAGTGATCCTTGTTCTATAATGAATGAATGAATGAATGGTCTTTATTGTCATTGATATAGTACAGGTATCAAACAACGACATTTGGGAGGGGGGGCTCCCCTGGTGCTAGGAAAGAAGAAAAAACTAAAAACAAACAAAAAAGCAAGAAGGGAAAGGAGCTGGTTTACATAAATAAAGGCTATGTACACTATCCACTATACTATACTGTACAAATAAAACACTGTGCTGTACTCTATGCTATGCTATACCTATTCTAACATTTCCTATTCTCTGCAACCTTATGTACCCTAGGGTTGTCATATTGCACATAGTGTTATTGCACATTCATTTAAAGTGTCGCAGTTTGCAGGCTTGAAATGTACACATTTGTGCCTCAGCACTACACCTGATTTTCAATCCAGCAGCTGCCATCAATCCGTCCAGACTGTCCAGGGCCCAGAACCTAGGTCTTTGCTGTGTTCAGGGCCTGGATGGCCCTGGGGTAGAAGCTGAGCTTCAGTCTGTTTGTCCTTGCGAACATGGTCCTGTACCGCCTGTTCGAGGGCAGCCGAGCAAAGTGTTCGTACCCAGGGTGGGATGGGTCTCTGGAGATCTTGGAGGCCTTCCTGAGGCAGCGTGTGTTGTACAGCTCTTCCAGAGAGTGGAGGGGGGCGCCGGTGATCTTCTGGGCCGTTCTCACGACTCTCTGTAGCGCATTCCTCTCTGCGGTTGTGCAGCTGGAGAACCAGTTGCAGATGCAGTAGGTGAGGATGCTCTCCACTGCGCAGCGGTAGAAGGCCACCAGCATCTCCTGTCTGATGTGGTCTTTCTTGAGGACTCTCAGGAAGAAGAGCCACTGTTGTGCCTTCTTGATGATGGCTGCTGTGTTGTTCTTCCAGGACAGGTCATCCTGTATGTGCACCCCATGGAATCGGAGGGTTGAGACTCTCTCCACGCTCCCTCCGTCGATGAGCAGGGGCTGGACCTCAGATTTTTTTCTCCTGAAGTCCACGATGATTTCCTGGGTCTTTGACTGGTTCAGCAGCAGGTTGTTAACCTTGCACAGCTTTCTCAGCTGCTCTACCTCATCCCTGTACGCCGCCTCGTCCCCCCCCGAGATGCTGTCTGTTACTGAGCTGTCCTTCAACAGGACTGTCTGTTACTGAGCTGTCCTTCAACAGGACTGTCTGTTACTGAGCTGTCCTTCAACAGGTCTGTCTGTTACTGAGCTGTCCTTCAACAGGACTGTCTGTTACTGAGCTGTCCTTCAACAGGACTGTCTGTTACTGAGCTGTCCTTCAACAGGACTGTCTGTTACTGAGCTGTTCTTCAACAGGTCTGTCTGTTACTGAGCTGTCCTTCAACAGTTCTGTCTGTTACTGAGCTGTCCTTCAACAGGACTGTCTGTTACTGAGCTGTCCTTCAACAGGTCTGTCTGTTACTGAGCTGTCCTTCAACAGGTCTGTCTGTTACTGAGCTGTCCTTCAACAGGTCTGTCTGTTACTGAGCTGTCCTTCAACAGGACTGTCTGTTACTGAGCTGTCCTTCAACAGGACTGTCTGTTACTGAGCTGTCCTTCAACAGGACTGTCTGTTACTGAGCTGTCCTTCAACAGGACTGTCTGTTACTGAGCTGTCCTTCAACAGGTCTGTATGTTACTGAGCTGTCCTTCTACAGGACTGTCTGTTACTGAGCTGTCCTTCAACAGGACTGTCTGTTACTGAGCTGTCCTTCAACAGGTCTGTCTGTTACTGAGCTGTCTGTCTGTTACTGAGCTGTCCTTCTACAGGACTGTCTGTTACTGAGCTGTCCTTCAACAGGTCTGTCTGTTACTGAGCTGTCCTTCAACAGGTCTGTCTGTTACTGAGCTGTCCTTCAACAGGACTGTCTGTTACTGAGCTGTCCTTCAACAGGTCAACTGTCTGATTAAATCCAGTCCTGGACAAACATATTGGCACCCCAGCACTTCTGTCAGATAATGCACCACCTCTCCCAGAAAATTGTTGCAATTACATATGCTTTGGTATTCACATGTTTATTTATTTTGTTTGCATTGGAACAAAACAAAAAAGCAGAGAAAAAAAGGCTAATCATTTCTTTATAATTTAGTTTTCTACTACACGCATGATTCCCTCTAAACCAACGTGGAATATGGAATTGGTCAATATAAACCTGTTCTGTCAGATAAAAAAAGACTGGTTCTGATTAAATAAAGATTTCATGGTAAAAAACAAAAAATAATGCACAAGGGGTTCACATACTTTCAAGCATCACTGTATGTGTTTGTTAGTGCAAGTGAGGTGTTACATGATGCCATAGTGCAATTCAGAAAACAAGTGTGATTACGACAGTGCTAAATTCAAACAAAGCAAGAAAAACACAGAAAACACTCCGTCTTATATCCAAAATACATTTCTATACACTTCAATTCAATTCAATGTAACTTTATTGGCCATGTGCAGTGCACTAGGAACATGACTTGGTATTCTCCATGCTGGACAAGCTACAGTACATACAACAACAAGACGACAACACAACAATACTCAAGACAATATATACAGTACAAATATGACTGAATAAATATACTGTACAACTTAGTGCAAGAACATTTAAAGTGCAAGGTGCAATGATCAGGAGTTATTGAGGAGGGCTGTGGCTTTGGGGAAGAAACTGTTCAAGTGTTGTGATGTTTTCGTCCTGGTGGCCCTGTCGCGCTGTCCAGAAGGGAGTAATGCAAACAAGCTGTGAGCTGGATGTGATGTGAGGGGTCAGAAACAATCTTGCGTACTCTCTTCAGTGATCTGGAGCTATGGATGTCTGTGATGGGAGGCAGGGGGCAGCCGATGATCCGCTCAGCTGTCTTTACGTAGCTGTACGTTGTAGCTTGGCCTTGGATCGGGAAGACGCAGAGTCGTACCAGACAGTGATGGAGGATGTTAGGATGCTCTCTATGACGGCCCTGTAGACAGTGGTGGCTGGTGCTAAACATTTTGGGTGGGGCACAGCAGTGTTTCCTCCAGGATTTTTCACATTAGTGGCGGGGGGGTCCTCTTTCGCTTTTTCGCCTTTTTCGTTTTTTTCTTCGCGTGCACGATTTTTTTCCCGCGTGCACGCGCATAAAACGCGCACTGGCGCTCAAAACAAAGACGTAATTTCACTTTACCCACGCAATACCCACTTAAACATGTGTGAGGATACGTAACGGCGTTTTGTGACAGAACTTTCACTTTCATTCATGAAATTCACCCCGTCTGTGTTACGAAGCACTTGTTACGTTTCTCTAAAGGTTCTGTATGTAAACAATAGTGTCGGGTCCAGGTGCGGTGTAAGTAAACAAAGACACGGAGATATAATAAAATAAAGACTCTCTTTACTGAGACGTATAGTTCGCAGGTACAAACATAACTTTCAGACGGAACAACAAAAAGGGGAGCAGTAGGGCTCAGCACGTATGCAATAGTAACTAAGGAACTGAGGTCAATAATAAGGTACACGGAAACTAAAGTTTGAGCAAAGGGCTCCAAAGGAGGTACAAGGTTGCACACCAGCAAACAAAGTCAAGGCTCAATCACGTTCCGAGTAACGGATACGTGAAGTGGTAATACGTACACAGGATACTGAAGCATTCCAAACGGGGTAACACAAGTGATCGACTGACAAGGGAACAGGGTAAAGGGACACACCTAAATAGCCACATACAAACATACAACAGGTGACAGGTATTAGCAATTAGTTCCAATAAAGTCCAGCCACCAGTAGGTGGTGTCGGAGAGTCGGAGACTCCCCTGGTGACAGCACTTGAATTTTGGACCATTGCGACTGACTATAGCGTCATGTACCATCAAAGGGGGGAGATGCGACATGAAATATGTCAGAATGCAGCAATATCATGCACAGATCAGCCTTATAACATGTCATGTTATATATATATAACGTTAGACAGGGAGCGCAGATGTATGTTTATGAACGATATGAGGCTGGGAGGGAAAAATCACAGTATACCCGCTAGAAAAAACTAGACTACACCACTGAAGTAGGCCTATGAGAGGACACGCACAAAACCGGCTAACGTTACTCATTAACTGTTTACACAAGTACAATCACAGTGTGATAGTCAGATGGAGCATTCGGTAAACAACAACAGCAAGGTAATGCTATCAGTTGAGTTAAAGAAAAACAGCTCTTACCTTTGAGGACACCAACATGAGCCCTGTTTACCCGTACCTCCGCCGTTCTGTTCGTGGTGATTTTAGAGGCAATAGATTATTTTTGCCCCGCGCATATTGCTATGAATAGTTCGAAGCTAGGTGCTTGCACGTTAGGTGCGAGGCTGCTCGGTTAACCCATTAGCGGGAACATTATTAGTTGCACAAAATAGGCTGATTTAATTGACCATGAACATCAGAGACAGACATTACGAATGTTCATTTAAAATACTCCGGAAGCCCGGAAGTCCGGAAAACCGGAAGTCGGAAGTCCTCAGCATAATGCATTGTCTACAATACAACCGGATATTCAGGACGCAACTTTTTGCGCCCCGGCCGAGAAATAGACACAGCCAATTGGAGCGCTGCTACAGCTCACGTGTAAGCGAAAAGTATTTGGCCTGGCATAGGCTTGCATTCGATCGGCGACCCGACTCCTCCCCCTATGTATTTTAACAGTGAATTTTACACACACACACAGATAAAATGTTTATTGTATTGGAGGATTTTTAATGAATGCTGATAGGCGCCGACAGAATATCAGCCGCATTTTGTGAATAAACAATGTTTATTTTTTTTAAAAACTTTTACAAATCGCAACTAGGAAGTGAAGGTGGGGAACTAGGAAGTGAAGGTGGGGGCAGCGCCCCAGCGCCCTCTATCGGCCAGCCGCCACTGCCTGTAGAACTCGACCAGGATGTGACGACTGATGTGGCGTCTCTTCAGCTGACGGAGGAAGAATAAGCGCTGCTGGACTTTTTTTTACTAAATGGGTGATGTTGAATGAATGAATGAATGAATGAATGAATGAATGGTCTTTATTGTCATTAATACAGTACAGGTACCATACAACGAAATTTAGGAGGGGGGGCTCCCCTGGTGCTTGGAAAAAAGACTAAAAACAAGAGGGCCAAGGGTAAAATAAAAAAGGGAAAAGAGCTGGTTTACATAAATAAAGGCTATGTACACTATCTACTATACTATACTACTATACTATACTACTATACTATACGATAAAACACTGTGCTGTACTCTATGCTATGCTATAAATATCCTAACGTTTTCCTATATCTGAACCTTATGTACACAAGGGTTGTCATATTGCACATAGTATTGTTGCACATTCATTAAAGTGTTGCAGTTTGAAGGTTTGAAATGTTCACAGTTGTATTTCAATATTGCACTTATGTTTACAATCTAGTAGCTGCCATCAAATTGTCTAGATTGTCCAGGGCCTAGAACCTAGGTCTTTGCTGTGTTCAGGGCCTGAATGGCCCTAGGGTAGTGTTGTAATGTTGTGATGTTGTTATCCCATTCTAGTTTGTTGGAGACGGTCTTGCCCAGAAACTTTAATTAATCCATTATTCATGTTTTCCTATTAGTTGCTTCATCGACCGTTTGATCTTTGAACCTTTATTTCACCTAGTAATTGAGGTGGTGTTTATAGATTATTGAAACAACAGTGTTGCCTTGACAACAGACACGTACGGCACCCAGGCCTCTCCATCATATTTGTATTTTATTTGTATATTATATTTGTATAAAAAAAATTTGGGGGGGGAGTTTGTGACATCTGATGCATCTGATATACTATAAACCATAATATAATACCTCACCGCTGGTCATCCGCTTGTTAAGTCGTGACGTGTTTCCGGGTCCAACGTTGGCTGAGGCGCTGTCTTCGAAATGCCGAAATAATAATAATAATAAATTATATTTATATAGCGCTTTTCTGAGGCTCAAATACCCTGACAATATGGAGAAAACGGGAATGTTCTGTGTCCCTTGTTGTATGAATAGATCCGAGTCTAAAAAACGATTAAACTGTCATTCTACCTCTGTAGTTCACAGGTACTCTGGTGCGGAGAATTTCTGGTTTGGACTCGGAAATGGCTAAACGTCACTTTTGACGTCAGACTTAACAAGCGGATAGGATAGACGTCAGCTATTCTCGCGAGACCAGGGAACGGGATTTGAAACGGGACGTGGAACTAAGATGGCGGATCCATAAACGCACACGGTGCTGAGACTGAAGACAACACGAGTCATTTATTAAGTTTATAACTGTGCTAGAGGGCAAACATTACAACATGTTCACTTATTACACAAAGACTGGGAAAGCGACACCAGCTTGAACAACAACGGAGGCGCCGACCTGACGGTAGGAAAAACAGTTTTGTGATTTTGTTGAATTTCGGGACATTTGGATTTCAGGAAATCTCTCCTCATCTCTCTCTCTCTCTTCGCCGGTGCCTTTAATCCCATAAACTATATATAACGTATATAAATGCATCGAAATGCGTCGAAAATGCAACATCATCAGCGACGACAACACGACCGATCACGACAGTCTGTTAACTGACAAAGCAAACCACTTTTTTCCCTCAAAGACTCACCCCGGGGACAGACAAAAGACATGGTGACCATATCTTCATGTTAGCTGGTTTATGACGGTTACAACAGAGGGTGCCATTGTTTTTAAAGATGCTAGCCAGAAATTAGCATATTAGCCAACATGTACACAAGACAACAGGCCAGTGGGTTAAACTAAAACAATAACATACTTTCATCCTTTGATTCCAAGTCCCAGAGAACAATCAACACATTGAGACTACAAGTGTGACGCGGAGGTCGACGCTCTGGCCAACGGGGACAACTTCGAGACGGTCACCTGGCTCTCCGACCGGGAGATAGTGGAGGCTCCCACACCGGGGTGGCGGGCGAGGCAGTACAGAGTCAAGGCTGTACAACCGACACATAATATACTACAAGAAGGTAACAATCTGGACTATTGTGGTGCACCACTGTGTTGGTTAGTACATTAGTACTAAGCAATCTAGGAGGACCATTAGCTGTATCGTGAGTCTCTGTGAGGCGCCCTAATGCATGGAGAGAGTTGAGATAACGGGATATGGATATGGTCAATAGGAATGCAATTACCGTACCCAGCCTTCAGGATGTGGCGGCTGCGCCCCTTGCTACTACAGTAAATCTAGTTTCATTGCAATAGGCTTTCACATGAGGCAAGTACTTGGCCAAAGGGGAATTTATACTGCAGGGAAGACTTGGCAGAGTACCAATACTCTCTCTGTCTACTCTCTCTCTCCCTCTCCACTCTCTCTTTCTCCCTCCCTCTCTCTCTCTCTCTCTCCCTCTCTCCCTCTCTCTCTCTCTCTCTCTCTCTCTCTCTCCCTCTCTCTCTCTCTCTCTCTCTCTCCACTCTCTCTTTCTCCACTCTCTCTCTCTCTCTTTCTCCCTCCCTCTCTCTCTCCCTCTCTCTCTCTCTCTCCCTCTCTCTCTTTCTCCCTCTCTCTCTTTCTCCCTCCCTCTCTCTCCCTCCCTCTCTCTCCCTCCCTCTTTCTCTCCCTTCCTCTCCCTCTCTCCTACATGGCCCCGAGGCCATTCACGCCAAACTAGTCTATTGAAAAACATTTGAGTATTCTAGTTTTCCCTTTCCCCACTATGTTACATTACATTTTTAGACACTTTTAGCAGACGCCTTTAATCCCCTCTGTCCAAGTATATGACACATGGTGTTGTGGCCAGAACGTTTGACCACCGAGCTAGCGACAGAGAGTTCACACAGGTTAGGAAAGGGCCTTTCAGTTTCACCATAGGGCATAGATAAACCTCACACATCATGAAGATATTTAATGACTAGGCCCTACGCCTCATCTTTAATAGTGTTATATTGGCTGTAACTCAACGTGTTATGGGCTCAGACACTTACTGTAAGTCTCCGTCCTCCATCCATTGTCAACGTATATGGTTCCGTGTCTTCTTGTTTGGTTTGCGTCTCGAGGCAGTTAGAAAGCGTTTTTTAAATATGTAAAAACAAAAAAGAAAGAACGCTCGATTTCAGCACTGTCCAATCAAATCAAAGTTGATTTGTCATATACAACGGGCTACGGCTGTATTCTGTGTAGCTATATGGGTCAATGACTTGATGTGCATATTTTTGTGTCATGTATATTATTTCCATTTAATTTTAATAGATTTAATAGATTAATCAATTCAAGTCACATTTTATTCTATACAACATGGTTAGTTTGAATGTATTGTCAGTACATTCTTATAATATGGATTACTTTGTGTTTTAGCATCTCAAACCCCCAAAATGTCAGGTGGCCCAACCGTCATGTAACGACTGTGGGTTATTGCATTTACTGCTGTTCTCTGGTTCATGTTCTTATACCAGTGCTCAGTATAGAGTATTTTAGATGAACATTCGTAATATAGTCTCTGATGTTCATGGTCATCTAAATCAGACTATTTTGTGAAACAAATAATGTTCCCGCTAATGGGTTAACCAAGCAGCCTCGCACCTAATGCTAGCTTTGAACTATTCATAGCAATATGCACGGGGCAAAAATAATCTATTGCCTCTAAAATCACCACGAACAGAACGGCGGAGGTACGGGTAAGCAGGGATCATGTCCAGGGCTGCCAAGTTTCACCAAAAGTTTGGAGTGAGATTTTTTGGCGGTGGAGCGACCCAAAACTGTGCACGTTTTGGCGGCAGCGGCCCCTCTCTCCCACCCAATTATTTGTGCTAGTTTCCTGCAATTTTACATGTTGTTCATAATAAACCAGCACAAGAAATGAAAATAATTAACATTTTATAAAACAAGACAAAAATTCAGACAATATATCATACTTATGAAATCTTAATGAACAAATACAGTAGCCTACAGACTCTAAAAGAAAAATGGGCCCCATCAACAGGACTCAGCCCCTTGGTCAGCAGCAGAAAGACCCGTGGTCATCATCTTATATACAGTGCATTGCTCATAGATGGCTATCATGTTATACAGTACATACTAGGGCTGCACGATTTGGGGAAAAAATCGAATTGCGATTATTTGGACAGATATCGCGATTGCGATTAATTTGCGATTATTTTTTTTTTAAATAGCAAAACAAAAAAAAAAGAAAAGTTTTTGTAAAGTGTGGCCATATCTCCGGCTAGGAAGGTCGTATCAACGTGCAGTTTGTTTGTACGTCTTCAGGGGACTTAGAGGCTCCCTCCTCTAGCACCCCCACAAGTGCTGATATAGGTTTGTGGTGTTGCCTCTGGATGTAGCGACTGTTCCACGACAGGTTGTGCACAACACCTGTTTTTGTTGCACATCAGTCGTCCTAAATCCGAAATACTTCCACACAACAGAAGTGCTGCTTTTCTTCGGGACTAAAACGTCCAACGTTGCTTCTGGTTCTGCTGAAGCCATTATCCACCATGAATGTTGCTAGCTACCGAAACGTGGGCGTTTCACGTGCGATGTTGTTGGTGTGCGTTCATTGACGTTGACGTTCATTGACGTTCACGTCCATTGTTGACGTTCATTGACGTTGACGTTCATTGACGTTCACGTCCATTGTTGACGTTCATTGTTGACGTTCATTGACGTTGACGTTCATTGACGTTGAATCCGACGCGCTGTATGACGTATCCCATACGGGTAGTGGTGGTCTAGTGAGTTGGACTTGGAAGGTTGTGTGAGTTCAAATCCCGCCTGAAACCACACCACTACTAGTGTGCCCTTGAGTAAGGCACTTAGCCCTCAGTTACTCCAGGGGGAATGTCCCTGTAATTCGTAATTGTAAATCGCTTTGGATTAAAAAGCGTCTGCTAAATAGCAAAAAAAATTAAAAAAATAAAAAAAAATCGCGGGCAAATCGCAGGCTTTGCGATTAGCTAATCGCATCATTTCAAATCGCGATTTCGATTTAAAATCGATTAATCGTGCAGCCCTAGTACATACCAGGGTTTTTCCTGGGTCAGAATGAGGCCTTGGTGGTTGATCTTGTGCGCGCGTAGCGCGACCATTTTTTTTTTGAGGGACCCCCAATTGTTGTATTGTAAATTGCAATTACTATTTATTATTACTATTGTAGGAGCCAGATATGGTCCTGTGATACGTGTTGTAATTCACTGTGTGGGCATGGGGTGGCGCTGTCACAATACCTGAGGCAGGTATATCAGGTAGCACATTTGTTGTTGTTGTCGTCAGGTGTTGACCCCGGAAGGGCAAATAGGTTTGACCGCAAGGGCGCTAAGTTTGTTATTGTTATTGTTTGTACCAGTGATTAAGCCATTGATGGCACATAGTAACACAATAAATGTTTATTATGCAGCAAACCAACGACTACCGATCTTATATAACCAACAGCAACACATCAAACTAGGACGCACGGCGCGTCAACCGGACAATCCGTCGGGTTAGCATCTCAGTAGCAAGTAGTAGACTATGCTCCTTTAACAATTATTATTAATGTACCTGGTTATGTTACAGTAGAGAAACAAATGCATTTAGTAATGACTTACGCCAAATTGGTGCAACCCAGTCCAGTAGGCTACCAGATACGATGTTGTAATGTATGCACATATTTTGCTACCACGGTTGCCAGACGGAATTGACAATGTCCAGCCCAACCGGTCTAAAAGCTGCCGAAACCCCCCGTCCAGTAGCCCAATCTGGCAACCCTGCTTGCTACGTTCTTGCAGCTCGCGTGAACACAGGTTCTTCCATCAGCGCTCGCCTGCCGCTTCGACTGCAGACTCAAGTTAACGCGCGTGCAGAAAGATGCCACGAAACTCATGTCCGGTAAAACAAATTGTTATTTCTCGCCGTGAGAAATAGAGATGCGGCGTGAGAGCGTGAGAACTGGTTGAAATGCGTGTGTCTCACGGTGATTGCGTGAGACTTGGCAGCCCTGATCATGTCGGTGTCCTCAAAGGTAAGAGTTGGTTTTCTTTAACTCAACTGATAGCATTACCTTGCTGTTGTTGTTTACCGAATACTCCATCTGACTGTCACACTGATTTTACTTGTGTAAACAGTAACGTTAGCCGGTTTTTACGTCTTTGTTTTGAGCGCCAGTGCGCGTTTTATGCGCGTGCACGCGAAAACAAATTCGAGGGTCACCGAGGGTCTTGTATCTCTGGGGGGGGGGGGGGGGTGAGTTTTGTATCTCTGGGGGGGGGGGGGGGGGGCTGATGAAAAGGTTCCTGAGAAGATCCTGAGGAACATTGGGGGCGTCTGAATCATTTGTGTTAGTCAGTGTTCCTTTCTTGCCGGGGACAGACAGACACACACAGGAGTGTTTTGGATCAGGGATTAGGGTTGTCGGTTCCCTTACATAGACTGGAGCTGATGTCCGATCTGGTGCAGGGTGAGGTTATAGTTGGTGTAAGTAAGTAAGTAAAATGTATTTATACAGCACCTTTCCCAGACCAAGGGTCACAAAGTGCTTTACATAACAAAGAAGAAACACAATAAAGCATAATAGATAGATAGATAGATAGACTTTATTTGTCATTGTTACAGTACAGGTACCAAACAACGAAATTTAGGAGGGGAGGCTCCCCTGGTGTTTAAGAAAGGAAAAAGAAACACATTTTGGAAAAAGCATAGATGCATAAAATCACAAGAAGATAAGGAGCTGGTTTACATCAATAGAGGCTATGTACACAATCCACTGTACTATACTGCACAGATAGTCAACTAGGGTTGTCATATTGCACAAGAAAGTATTTTTTCACATTTTTTTAAAGTGTCACAGTTTGCAGGCTTGAAAATGTACATGTTTGTGCCTCAGCACTAGCTGCCATTACAATCCGTCCGGACTTGTCCTGGGCCCAGAACTTAGGCCTTTTCTGTGTTCAGGGCCTTGACGGCCCTGTGGTAGAAGCTGTCCTTCAGTCTGTTTGTCCTAGCGGCCGGGGTCCTGTACCTCCTGTTCGAGGGCAGCTTGACAAAGTGTTCGTGCCCAGGGTGGGTCGGGTCCTTGGAGATCTTGGAGGCCCTCCTGAGACAGCGTGTTTCGTACAGCTCCTTCAGAGAGGGGAGGGTGGCGCCGGTGATCCCCTGTGCTGTTCTCACGACTCTCTGTAGATCGTTTCTCTCCGCTGCCGTGCAGCTGTGGTACCAGTTGGAGATGCCGAAGGTGAGGATGCTCTCCACTGCGCCGTGGTAGAAGGCCACCAGCATCTCCTGCTTGCTGTGTTGTTTCTTGAGGCATCTCAGGGTGTATAGCCGCTGTTGTGCCCTCTTGATGGTGCCTTTAGTGTTGTCCTTCCAGGCCAGGTCATCCCGTATGATGTGTCCCAGGAAACGGAGGTTTGAGACCATCTCTACGCTCTCTCCGTCGATGAGCAGGGGCAGGATCTCTGACTTTTTCCTCCTGTAGTCTACGATGAGTTCCTGGGTCTTTGACTTGTTTAGCAGCAGGTTGTTTACCTTGCACAGCTTGCTCAATTGCTCTACCTCATCCCTGTACGCCGCCTCGTCCCCCCCCGAGATACATCCCACCACGGTGGTGTCGTCTGCAAACTTAATAATAAAAGAGCGAAAGTCATAGCAGGTTAAAACAGGCAAACAAGTGAAAATAAGAACAAGTAACAAACAAGTGTACATCAACAGGACACAGACAGGCCCTAGGGGCTATCCAGAAGCCTGTCTATACAAGACAGTCTTTAGCGTTTAAAAAAAAAAAACTCGACCGAGCCAGCTGATCTAAGATCCAAGGGCAGAGCATTCCAATTCTGTAAATCTGAATAAACAATAAAATATAAAAAAAATGGTAATACCATAATGGTATATTTACAGTACATGGACAGTGGATTGAAGCATTGGAACAAACCCTCACTCATTGGAAATGTCTGTTTTTTGTAGTTGGACATACGATTTTCTTACAGGTGAGAGAGTAAGTAAAGACAGTATCTGACTGCATTGCCCACAGCAACCCAATATTCAATTAGAATGATGTTATGATTTGATATGAATTCAATGTATACCTCTTATTAAATTATAAATACTCTGGTTGTTATATTTGCCTTTTGGTTGACAGCAAAAGAGGGAGAGAGGAGGATAGAGAGGGAGAGAATGAGAGAGCAGGATGGTGTCGGCACACCAGAGAGAGAGCAAGAACCAGGTGAGAAAGTGGACATGTAGTCAAGACCACATAAGTAGCCTTGAGAACCGATGTTTCTCGAGCCTAACGGCCCTTAGGGGGCAGGAGCCTATCTCCTGTTTCTGTAGCGTGAGGCAGCTTGATGTACAAGTACAGTCAGTGTTTCCTCCAGGAATTTTTACAATGGTGGCGGATGGCCGCGGCACGAAACGTGCAAAACAACGATTATTTTTTATTTTATTTTTCTAATCACAGCCAAAACTAGAGGATGGCCCAAAAAAATTAAATATGAATATACAGAATATAAACTTGTGACTGACAGTCACATACACACACACAAAGATCATCAGCTATAATATAATACGAAGTAGGCCTACATGAGCACAAAAGCGGCTAACGTTACTGATTAACTGTTTACTGTAGTGCAGAGAGATGGTAGTCGTAGGCGGCGTATCAAATGACAAAGCTAAACGTTTAATGAAGGACATGAACGATTGTCAACAACACACTCAAGCAGTAAATAGAACAGTCTAAACAACTTGGGTACTACGGACGGAACAATAGTCTCAACCTATAGTTCCGTGCGTGAATTATGTCAACCCACCACATTACAGAAGTAAAATCACAGTCAGATGGAGCATTCGGTAAACAGCTGAGTATCAGCTGAGTTAAAGAAAACAAACTCTTACCTTTGATGAGACCCACATGAGCCCTGTTTTCCCGTACTTCTCCCGTGTGTCTCTTATTGTCCAAATGTTCCCTGAATTTTAGCTGCATGTTTTTCCAGCATGTAATTCCGTTGTCAATAAAAAAATCGTCTCCCCTTCTTTTCCCCTTGACAATACTGTGTCGTTGCTAAAGTGACGGCACATAAGAATCGTTTTTTGACTTGCTAATGTCTGCTAACGTAGCACTTGAAACTGGCGCCGTTCTCTGGACTGCAGCTGCTCCCGCGTTAGCATTAGCATTAATCTTTTCTTCTCCCTTCTCACCGTCACGAGCTCAAATGACACTTGTCGGCCGATCTAACTCTTAACACTCACTTACAGGACTTCTGACACCATGTCATGTTATTCTATTAAACATACACGTGAGTCCTTCTGTATTTCAATGTAAGTGTCTTTATTTTAACTCGCTCTGTAAGCTCTACAATACCAGTCTCTTGTTGTCTCGTGGTAACCTGCCCACCTGACCTGGGGGGTATTCCATCAACGTCGCTAAAGGAAAATCCTGGCTTATTTTTGATAACTCGCAAGATTTATCAGACTAAACCTGGATTTTCCCTTTAGCGATGTTGATGGAATACCCCCCTGATGTCACTACGGTGGCCTGTACACAATAACAATAATACCACAGTTCACATTTAGACCAATCAGGAGCCCTTGTGTCACGTCGTCAACTGAATGTCATTAATCTGATTTTGGATCAGCGGTTAGAGAGAGATGGGCGTGGATTTAGGTGCACTTTTAGTCAACATCCATTATAGCGCTGATCTAGGATCAGATATATTTTAATCAGCTAAAATGTTCAGAACTTTTTTTTTTTTTTTTGAGAGAACTTTTTTGTTTTTTGTTTGTTTTTGTGGACTGAATCAATTCGTGGCGGAGGAAATTCATTCGTGGCGGCCCGCCACCAATAAATGCATGTAGAGGAAACACTGACAGTCCATGCCACCCCCCCCAAGGCAGCAAACACCGGTGTAGATGCATACTGTATGCATAAGTGAGTGTGGTGGTGCTTATGGGGTGTCGCTACGGGACAGGTGTCGCTCTGACTGGGAGGGCAAAATCACAGTATACCCACTAGAAAAAACTAGACTACACCACTGAAGACACATATAAACGAACTAACAGGCAACAAAGGAGAAAGACACATTAATAATGATAATAACAACAATGCACACATTCACACACACAATACACACTCAACATATGCTTATACACACACGCACGCACACACACCCACACACACACACACACACACACACACACACACACACACACACACACACACAATAAATGGCTTGTGTTGACTTCAGTCTCAGCACTGTGTGGGTTTATTGATCCACCTGTTAGACTAATTATTATTGTGTACGGCAGCACTTTTGGGGGAAAAAAGGAGTTGTAACATCTGACGCATCTGATATACTATAAATCATAATATTATACCTCACCGGCCATAGGATAGACGTCAGCTATTCTCGCGAGACCAGGAAACGGGATTTGAAACGGCGGGACGTGAAACTAAAATGGCGGGTCAATAAACGCACACAGTGCTGAGACTGAAGACAACACGAGTCATTTATTAAGTTTATAACTGTGCTAGAGGGCAAACATTACAACATGTTCACTTATTACACAAAGACTGGGAAAGCGACACTAGCTTGAACAACAACGGAGGCGCCGACCTGACGGTAGGAGTTGGAGTGATTGATGAATGAAGCAGAGAGCTGCTAGATACAATGGTCAGTACAGAGCTGCAGCCGCTCATAGGTGGAGCTGCGTTAGTGATACAAGATAATTATTACATACTTATTCATTACAATCAAATACAATCATGTTCATAGATGTGGCTTTGTTTGGCTAGTTAACCAGCTCATAGGTGGAGCTGCGTTAGTGATACAAGATCATTATTAGTGTAATTATAACTTCTGATCCCCTGTATTTAATTCACACTCTACTGATTTCCAATATGTACAGGGCTTGACATTAAGCTTTTTCAGGTACAAGTGAACTTATCTTTTACTTGTCCGAGAGCTCAAGTTACTTGTCCAAATCCAAAGATTTAGAAAAAGCAATAATATGAATAATAATATATTATACTCTCACCGGCCACTTCATTAGGTACACCTTTTCAACTGCTTGTTAACGCAAATATCTAATCAGCCAATCATGTGGCAGCAACTCAATGCATTTAGGCATGTAGACATGGTCAAGACGATCTGCTGAAGTTCAAACCAGCATCAGAATGGGAAATAAAGTTGATTTAAGTGACTTTGAACCTGGCATGGTTGTTGGTGCCAGACGGGCTCTATATTATAGTGTCAATATGGACCAAAATCTCTGAGGAATGTTTCCAGCACCTTGTTGAATCTATGCCACGAAGAATGAAGGCAGTTCTGAAGGCAAAAGAGGGGGTCCAACCCCAAGGTGTGCCTAATGAAGTGGCCAGTGAGTGTATGTGTATGCAAATAACACATTTGACTACTATTGATTTGATAATGATGTATCCTTAATTTTCAAATGTATTCAATATTTTGTAATTATTTAAAAACGTAACCCCTAACCCTAACCCTTTTAGATTAAGATTGGCCACAAAAGGGATGAATATCTAGGAATATTTACAAAAAAAATTTGTAACTATAGTCTCTCTCCAGTAGCCTATCCTATATTCAAATTGAGAAATCTATCATTAGTGTCATTCTGAAGTTCGTATTGCGATGTGCTGGTCTTAAAACTTCAAACCTAAAATATACGATCGCATCGAACTACATGAAAATAAGACATAGGCATTGAGAAGAAGCGAATATGCGCATGTTCACGTGAATGGCACTAGTGACACTATGGCTGCGTTCGTAAACTCGCTCTGGAATCTGATCAGCACTCATGGAATGCCTTTTGTCCAATCACGTCTTTATGACGTTGAACGCAGTGTGCCCTCTGGCGCTCTGAGCGAATTTACGAACTATGACGATAACGAACTAGGAGAGACTGAAACAGCGAGAATGAGGCGCGGCATCGCTTTGCTTGCTATTATTTTTTACTATTCAGATAGTAGTTGGATCACCACCAGAATCAGAGATGGTGTTTAAATAGTAACTTGATTTAGACTTTATAATCATGGCAGTACATCTATTTCTGAGCTGAAGGATAGTCTATCAGTACATCTGGCTTCAGGACAAGCTTGGTCCCTTTCCTGAATTAATTCAGAGAGCTGAGGAGAATAGCCTACGAACTGGAGCTTATCTGCCACATACATACACATAGGCGGGAAAGGTGCTAGCTCTGACGCTGTAGGAACTCCCCCCGTGTGAAATACCATGTCTTGCAGCTCCAAAACTGTTTAGTCAAGCAATTTTTTTGTCCAAGCAAAATAGTATCATGTAGCACATAGCACATACTGAGTAAAGAAAGGCAACTCAGTACAATTACCCCCTGGGCCCATACTGCAAAATGTATCTATGCACTCACTGCAATGTAAGTCACTTTGGATAAATGTCTCAGTTAAATATATATATATATATATATATATAGGGCCTTTATATAATTTTTTTACATTACATTTTTGCCATTTAGCAGACACCTTTATCCAAAGCGTCTTACAAATGCATTTGACTAAGTAGCCTAAGTGAATCATCAGCAGTCATAGCAGGAAAAGGCAATCTATGGCAGTTATAGTGCTAGAAGACGGAAGATAATTACGGTAAACATATATATATATATATATATTTAGTGAACAGTAGAGAAGAGAAACTGTAAGGGGGAAGTAGGCTCCTGTCTCAGGAGGGACTGTTAAGGTGTAGCCTGAATATGTGTGTGTGTGTGTGTGTGTGTGTGTGTGTGTGTGTGTGTGTGTGTGTGTGTGTGTGTGTGTGTGTGTGTGTTTCAGAGAGGTATGGAGAACAACAGGGCTATGTCAGTCAGTATCAACCAGGTGTTTGGTCCTGCCTATCAATAGCCAGGTAGCATATCAATAGCCAGGTAGCATATCAATAGCCAGGCAGCACACCGGTCCTGCATATCAATAGCCAAGCCATGAAGTCGTCAGCCAAGTCGTTGGCCATGGCTTTGTCAGTCAGCCGGTAGCAGAGAGTTCTCATGTGACTGACTAGCAGACCCATTTCTTATCCTAATGCCTGCAGATACACAACCACATTTCCTTACAATACAGTTCATGTAGAAAAACCTGTGCATCAAAATGCTTAAAGTTTGTCTTTGAAATGATACAGGGATTAGACTTCTGGTAAATAAGAATCTCTGACCCTCAGTGGGGCAGTGACTCAGGGCCTGTGTCATTTGCTAAAACACTGCTGCATGTATATTTGAGGGTCTGTTAGTCAATAGAATATCATCCAGGGTAGATTTCCCAAGGTTTTTCAAATTATGGCGTGTGGACTTGGATATTAATTGTGTCATGCTTAGGCATAGCCTACATCTTTAAGATGATCTGCTAATGTGGTTTCTTAATTGGGAAATTGAGTCCCAACTATCATTCTGATACTGGGGTATTGCCCCTTTGCAGAACTTGTCCCATCAGATGTTTGGCTGTAATTTAGTTATAGTTATAGTTAACCCTGTTTGTGCTTCTTTTGTTTCTAGCTGCAGGTTCTCCTCAGAGCAGCAACCATGTATGAACCAGAGTCCACAGAGTCCCCCGGATCTGGCTGTGGTTCTCCAGCCCTGCAAGTCACACAGTGGGGTCCAGAGATGGTGGTAGTGAAGCTGGAGGAAGAAGATGTAGAGATGAATGTTGTGATGGTGAAAGAAGAGGATGGAGGAGAAGATGTAATGCAGAAGGGTGTGATGGTGAAAGAAGAGGACAGAGGAGGAGAAATTAGGGAGGAGGTTAGTACTTTACTACTAGAATTCCAGGTTTTTGAATGAGCTGTCTATGGAGACTTGAAAACCATCTTTTAGGAAACATTTCCAACACACTTTTGGAATGTCACCTGAATCAACCAATTGGAATCAACCACATTTCTTTTCATGTGGATGTTAGCGCCCTCTGGTGACGGGGTTCACCAGTCACACAAAAGCCAGGAAACCAAATATGCAATAAATGAATATTTATTGATAAAGCAACACAGGGAACAGAGAGGACTAACAGTGGCACCCAATACTGGATTTGGACTGGAGCTTCTCCTAACACACTTGAAAACAGACATGTGGCTTTTGGTCCTTTGACGGTAGTCAGGGATATTTATTTAATGAGAAGCTATTGAAAATAAATAGAATTATACATACTGCACACATCCAGTTTCTTGTTGAAGTGATACAGGGATTAGTTTTCTGGCAAATAAGCATCTCTGACGCACAGTGGAACAGTGATCACTTATATTACATTTGCTAGGTAGCATATCTATAGCCAGGTAGCATATCAACAGTCAGGTAGCCTATCAACAGTCAGGTAGCCTATCAACAGCCAGGTAGCCTAACAATAGCCAGGTAGCATATCAACAGCCAGGCAACACACCGGTCCTGCATATCAATAGCCAAGCCATGAAGTCGTCAGCCCAGTCGTTGGCCATGGCTTTGTCAGTCAGCCGGTAGCAGAGAGTTCTCATGTGACTGACTAGCAGACCCATTTCTTATCCTAATGCCTGCAGATACACAACCACATTTCCTTACAATACAGTTCATGTAGAAAAACCTGTGCATCAAAATGCTTCAAGTTTGTTTTTGAAATTATACAGTGATTAGACTTCTGGCAGGTAAGACTCTCTGACCCTCAGTGGGGCAGTGACTCAGGGCCTGTGTCATTTGCTAAAACACTGCTGCATGTATATTTGAGGGTCTGTTAGTCAATAGAATATCAACCAGGGTAGATTTCCCAAGGTTTTTCAAATTATGGCGTGTGGACTTGGATATTAATTGTGTCATGCTTAGGCCACGGCATAGCCTACATCTTTAAGATGATCTGCTAATAGGGGTGTAACGGATCACGGAAATTCCGTGATCCGTTCGGATCGCCCTCCACGGTTCGGAACGCATGTGTACCGCGGATCAATTGCAAAATGTTAACAAGTAATAATATTACTTAATATCTTACTTAATATCTCTTGTAAATCACAATGTAGAGTTGCCATGACGCGACACTTGCGGGCTTTGTTTTACTCTAAAGCGCAATGATAGGTTGATAATGCGAAAGAAAAAGAATCCGTTGTTTGCTCACTACACGTGTGTGTTGGAAATCCACAACAACAAGGCTGCGTTCGTAAATCCGCTCTGGAATCTGATCAGCGTTCAAGGAACGCCTCTTGTCCAATCAAATTACTTGGTCCCTTTATGACGTCGGACCCAGTGCGCGCTCCGGCGCTCTCAAAGCGAATTTACGAACGCGGCCCAAGTGTATCATGTTACGTTGTTCGGCGGAGAAGAACTCGAAATGCCTCCCTTTGGCTTTGGCTTCTCTGTCAACTATGACGGGAGGCACGAAAAAGGTAGCTCGACA
Source organism: Nansenia antarctica (assembly GCF_963989245.1). Taxonomy (NCBI): domain Eukaryota; kingdom Metazoa; phylum Chordata; class Actinopteri; order Argentiniformes; family Microstomatidae; genus Nansenia; species Nansenia antarctica. Next base: position 31,658,906 of record NC_137683.1, on the reverse strand, counting down.
ACTTCTGATAATGTAGGCATTTTTTTCATACCATGTTCAAAACAAGGGTTCACTTTATTATTTAGTTAAAAGTGGCATAAAACATGTTTATTCATCTGCTTTAAAGAGCCCAGTGATTCACTGCTGCAACCAGGCGCCTCCTCCCTCTCTCCTATCATTTAAATTGAGTGTATGTCAGTATAATTATGTAATGTTTGAGTGTAGAATATGTTATATATATTATATATATATATGTATATATATATATATTACCAGTTTTGACATCTTGAATGTTGTTGGTTTTTGTCACATAGTAAAAGTGGTGTTTTTACAGAATTCAAGGAAAAAGCAGTTTTTATCAAAACAAAAATGTTTTGTGTTGATCCGAAAAATTATCCGATCCGTGACTCAAAAACCGTGACACGATCCGATCCGTGAGTTAGGTGATCCGTTACACCCCTATCTGCTAATGTGGTTTCTTAATTGGGAAATTGAGTCCCAACTATCATTCTGATACTGGGGTATTGCCCCTTTGCAGAACTTGTCCCATCAGATGTTTGGCTGTAATTTAGTTATAGTTAAAGTTAACCCTGTTTGTGCTTCTTTTGTTTCTAGCTGCAGGTTCTCCTCAGAGCAGCAACCATGTATGAACCAGAGTCCACAGAGTCCCCCGGATCTGGCTGTGGTTCTCCAGCCCTGAAAAGCTCACAGTGGGGTCCAGAGATGGTGGTAGTGAAGCTGGAGGAAGAAGATGTAGAGATGAATGTTGTGATGGTGAAAGAAGAGGATGGAGGAGAAGATGTAATGCAGAAGGGTGTGATGGTGAAAGAAGAGGACAGAGGAGGAGAAATGAGGGAGGAGGTTAGTACTTTACTACTAGAATTCCAGGTTTTTGAATGAGCTGTCTATGGAGACTTGAAAACCATCTTTTAGGAAACATTTCCAACACACTTTTGGAATGTCACCTGAATCAACCAATTGGAATCAACCAAATTTATTTTCATGTGGATGTTAGCGCCCTCTGGTGACGGGGTTCACCAGTCACACAAAAGCCAGGAAACCAAATATGCAATAAATGAATATTTATTGATAAAGCAACACAGGGAACAGAGAGGACTAACAGTGGCACCCAATACTGGATTTGGACTGGAGCTTCTCCTAACACACTTGAAAACAGACATGTGGCTTTTGGTCCTTTGACGGTAGTCAGGGATATTTATTTAATGAGAAGCTATCGAAAATAAATAGAATTATACATACTGCACACATCCAGTAGCCAAGCAGGCAGTCTCTTTTTAGAGACTAAATGGTTGTCATCAAAATGCTTAAAGTTTCTTGTTGAAGTGATACAGGGATTAGTTTTCTGGCAAATAAGCATCTCTGACGCACAGTGGAACAGTGATCACTTATATTACATTTGCTAGGTAGCATATCTATAGCCAGGTAGCATATCAACAGTCAGGTAGCCTATCAACAGTCAGGTAGCCTATCAACAGCCAGGTAGCCTAACAATAGCCAGGTAGCATATCAATAGCCAGGCAACACACCGGTCCTGCATATCAATAGCCAAGCCATGAAGTCGTCAGCCAAGTCGTTGGCCATGGCTTTGTCAGTCAGCCGGTAGCAGAGAGTTCTCATGTGACTGACTAGCAGACCCATTTCTTATCCTAATGCCTGCAGATACACAACCACATGTCCTTACAATACAGTTCATGTAGAAAAACCTGTGCATCAAAATGCTTCAAGTTTGTTTTTGAAATGATACAGTGATTAGACTTCTGGCAGGTAAGACTCTCTGACCCTCAGTGGGGCAGTGACTCAGGGCCTGTGTCATTTGCTAAAACACTGCTGCATGTATATATGAGGGTCTGTTAGTCAATAGAATATCAACCAGGGTAGATTTCCCAAGGTTTTTCAAATTATGGCGTGTGGACTTGGATATTAATTGTGTCATGCTTAGGCCACAGCATAGCCTACATCTTTAAGATTATCTGCTAATGTGGTTTCTTAATTGGGAAATTGAGTCCCAACTATCATTCTGATACTGGGGTATTGCCCCTTTGCAGAACTTGTCCCATCAGATGTTTGGCTGTAATTTAGTTATAGTTATAGTTAACCCTGTTTGTGCTTCTTTTGTTTCTAGCTGCAGGTTCTCCTCAGAGCAGCAACCATGTATGAACCAGAGTCCACAGAGTCCCCCGGATCTGGCTGTGGTTCTCCAGCCCTGCAACTCACACAGTGGGGTCCAGCGATGGTGGTAGTGAAGCTGGAGGAAGAAGATGTAGAGGAGAATGGTGTGATGGTGAAAGAAGAAGTGGAGGAGAAGAGAGTGATGTTGAAAGAAGTGGAGGAGAATGGTGTGGTGGTGAAAGAAGAGGATGGAGGAGAAGAAATGAAGGAGGAGGGAGTGATGGTGAAACAAGAGGACAGAGGAGAAGTGGACATGGAAGACAGTGAGATAGTTGGTAAGTAGGGATGTCCCGATCCGATATTGATATCGCATATCGCCGCGATATCGGTCCTGAATGCTGGATCGCAGATCGCACCAGAAAAAAAATAGGCAGCGATCTGGGGCTCGCGATCCGGCGTGTCACTCACGTGATGACAACAGTAGTAGTCAGTGGTCACGGGCATGAGAGTTGGCTAGTAGCTACCTGTGTGTAATGAGTCTGACAATGTCATGATGCTAGCTGGTGAAATCATAAACCATTTGCTTACGTAATTTTTCGTTTGTTTACATAGTCTGAAACTACAGATGGTAAGCTTTCAAATGATGCGTAATACCGTATTTTCCGCCCTATAAGGCGCACCGGAGTATAAGGCGCACCTTCAATGAATGGCCTATCTTAGAAAATTTTTCATATACAAGGCGCACCGGCTTATAAGGCGCACCGGCTTATAAGGCGCACTGTCGTTTTTTTTTTTTGACTGGGGTTGCGTTACGCCCAAGCTCCACCTACTGCGTTGCGTCACCTCTCCATCGGTGTTGTGTCAACTTCCCGTTGTCCAAGCTCCACCTGAGCGTTGTCACCATCAACGTTCTACCTGCTCCACTGTCAAAAATATATATTTTTCCACCTCCAGTATCAGCCGTTCGTCATCCATTTTTGCAACAAGCGTCAAGGACCTGCGGTGATTCACAGCTGACTCGCGTGAATAGCAATTCGCAATAGCTGCAACCACGAGATATAGAGTAGTTAGCTACAAGCATTTTCAATCTGCTATTATCTCTATTAGTGGATTAACCGCTGTGGTGATTTAACAGCTGATAAAAATACATCAAGTAGACTACAAACAGAGCAAAACAACACCAGAAAACAACCAATAGGCTATACAATTATAACCAACAACCAATATGTGACAGCTCCTGGTGAAATGTGCAACGTACTTTTTCAGTTTTTACACATGCTTAAACTACAGATTGTAAGCTTTCAAATGATGTGTCATACATTCAAACCAGAGAAAGATTGAACACGACAGGCGTATTTGAATGTTGGTTCATCTCAAACACTGAATGGGAGAAAAGTGAATCTGACCAAACCACAACAAACGCTGCTAGCGGCTAACAGCTAACAAAACACATCGCTACGAAGGTCTAAACTGTATTTTAATAACATGACAACATACTGGGAGAACATCGACATGCTAAAAACACATAACTACACATAACTAGATGAACACACAGTTCTTGCTTTTGAACACGAGCTAAAACGAAAGTATGTTTACAAATCAACCCTCCCTTACCGGTAGCCTCCGGCAAACGAGAATAATGAATCCAATACACAAATGATAAGTGTTTAGTGATCGTTAAACTGTTGTTTATTATATCGAGTGGGTACTTTAAAACTTCAAGTTGAAAGCACCAAGAATCTCACTTTGTTCCCTCGGAAACTCTGTTTAGTCTTCTTTACTTGGGGTCTTGTGGTGTGGGACTGTGAGTAAGCACAACACCGGTGTTTACTGATTACCGTAATGCTGCAAGCGGTGTGAGTGTCCGAATTGAACAGTTGGGTGAGTACGGCATCCATTCAGAGCACATGATAGAATAACAATAGCATTCGCGGAGATTCCAAGATGGCGGCCGTCGTTTACTGATTACCGTAATGCTGCAAGCAGTGCGGCTTTGTAGTTTACCAGTCGTACTGAAACATTTTATTATTATTAAAAAACGGATTTTTACATTTTGATCCATATATAAGGCGCACCGGGTTATAAGGCGCACTGTCGTTTTTTTTTTTTTTTTGGGACTTTTAAGTGCGCCTTATAGGGCGGAAAATACGGTACATTGAAATCGGAAAAAAATTCAAGACGACACAAGTATTTGAATGTTTGTTTGTATCAATGTTTTGCTCAAGAATGGTGACTGCTAAAAACGCTGCTAACAGCTAGCTGCTAACGTTTCGTTCTAAAACGAAAGTATTGTAACGTCCCCACTTGGACAGTGGTTGAAATAATGACAGATAGCTTCTCTCATGTAATATGTGCGTTTAATTGTAAACTATCTCATACACAACTTTCTTAGTTCACCGGAGCTCTATCTCCCAACGGTCTCAACAACACACACAGCACCCGCCCCCCCCCCGTGACCTCCACCAATCACAGGGGTGCATTGGCACACAACACAGTAACAGTGCGAACATGAACATGAACTCAAGCATTAATGAACATTAATGAACAGGGTTGCTACACTATGTTTACAAGCCAGGTATCACTTACCGGTAGCCTCTGGCAACAGTGAATCCAACCCACAGATTATAAGTATTTAGTGATCGTTAAACTGTTGTATATTGTGCCCCGCGGTGGCGCAGCGGTCTAAGCAGTAGCCACTAGTGCAAGCTGCCCACCGGGGACTGGGATCGAATCCCGGTCTCGCCAGACCCGCATATGGCCAGGGCACACAGGGCCGCTCCCAAAGGGAGGTATAGGACTATTTCCGGACAAGGATCCGTCGCGCAACACCGCCCCCGGGGTGCCGGAATAACGGTGTCGGGCTCGAGGAGCCAGTCAGCTAGTCTGCCTGGCGATCTCCTCTGGGGCTGCCGGCCACGGGGTCGTATGGCGGATCCTACGCAATAGGCAGGGGATAATTGGATGCTAGGTTGGGTTCAATTGGATACCAAATTGGGTGAAAAAGGGGATAAAATCTGGAAGAAAAAATAAATAAAAATAAACTGTTGTATATTATATCGAATTGTAGGAGTTGGAGCGTACAAATGAAACGGAGACTTGGAGCCAGTATAAAGCCGACTGTGTCGGCGTTTATTTAACTGAAGACATGGCCCCCATAGCAACACACAACACTTCCTTATATGTTACCTGTAACCCCATACGTCACACCCCAGTGACCGGCGTTAAAGTGCCCGCACACAATTCCCCATAACAAAACACACAGGTGAATTATGTACATCATACATCATAGCATTGTCCGCTACAGACCTCCCCCCAGAATTCACCATAATTGAGAACAGTCACCATTGCGGGGCCCGGATCACCCGTCCAAAACGGCTCCGTAAAACCGGAGCAGGGACTGAAAGCTCAACAGGGGTCTGCTTATGAGGGACAGCAGGTGTTTTTTTAGAGGCTTTGCGGTGGCGTGGGGGCATAGCTGGAGGGCGGCCCCGCCTCGGGGGCCGAGCCAACCCCACGGGCTGGTCCAGATCCACGTGAGCTGGCTTAAGTCTGTCCACTGAGATGTAATCTGGCTTACCCCCGATGTCCACCGGAAAAGCCTTGTCTCCAGCCTCCAGAACCCGAAACGGTCCGTCATAGGGCGGTTGAAATGGCCCTCGGTGGGCGTCATGGCGGATGAACACGTACTCTGCCGTTCGCAGGCAGGGTGGCATATATGACTGGGGTAGCCCATGCTGTGAGGTGGGTACAGGTGCGAAAGCCTTGGCCTTATCCAAAAACTCGGCTCGCTGTTTGAGCGCCGACCAAGGGACCGTGGCGTTAGGGACGAAATCCCCAGGAACCCGTAGCGGCTGTCCGTAGACCAGCTCGGCGGATGACGACCGAAGGTCTTCTTTAGGGGCGGTCCTAAGGCCCAACATGACCCACGGGAGCCTGTCGACCCAATCACTGTCCTTGAGGCTAGCCCGAAGTGCAGCTTTCATAGAACGATGAAACCGCTCACACAACCCGTTGGCCTGTGGGTGATATGCGGTAGTGCGGTGTAGCTTCATCCCCAGGCCTCCGGCAACCGCACTCCAGAGCTCAGACGTGAACTGTGGCCCCCGGTCAGAAGAGACGTCAGATGGAGCACCGAACCGGGCGACCCAAGTGCCAACGAACGCCCGAGCCACCTCAGCAGCCGTGGTAGATGATAGTGGAACGGCCTCCGGCCACCGTGTGGTTCTGTCGACCATTGTGAGGAGGTAGGTGAACCCATGAGAAGGTGGCAAAGGCCCCACCAGGTCCACATTGACATGATCAAACCTCCTTTCCGGCACTGAAAAATGTGCCAGAGGGGCCTTCGTATGTCGATGCACCTTAGAACGCTGGCACATGACACAGGCATCTGCCCACTTCTGAATGTCCTTTCTAAGCCCGTGCCAGACAAACTTAGCTGCCACCAGTTTTTGAGAAGCCTTCTTCCCTGGGTGGGACAGGCCATGAATAGCGTCGAAAACCTGTCGTCTCCACTCAAGGGGCACGACGGGCCGTGGCTGCCCAGTGGACATGTCACATAGGAGTGTGGTCCCGGTGTCGTCGAAGACCACGTCCTCCAACTTAAGCCCTGTGACAGCAGTCCTGAGGGCCTGAGCCTCTTGGTCAGAGGCCTGATCGCCTGCCATGCGGGCGTAGTCAATGCCCAGGTGAACCGCACTGGCGACCGCCCGTGAGAGGCAGTCAGCAACCTGGTTGTCCTTCCCTGCAACATGTTGGATGTCGGTCGTAAACTCAGAGATGAAGGACAGTTGGCGCTGCTGACGGGCAGACCATGGCTCTGAAACCTTCGCCATCGCGAATGTCAGCGGCTTATGGTCCACGAAAGCTGTGAATGGCCTGGCCTCCAACAGAAAACGGAAGTGCCGAACGGCGAGGTAGAGGCCCAGGAGCTCCCGATCGAAGGTGCTGTATTTACGTTCGTTAGGGCGGAGCTGCCGGCTGAAAAAAGCGAGTGGCTGCCAAGCTCCCTTCACCCACTGCTCATGCACCGCCCCGACTGCATAGTCAGAAGCATCCGTGGTTACGGCAATCGGTGCATTCGGCGAGGGATGTGCCAGCATAGTTGCCCTAGCCAAAGCTCTCTTAGTCCCAGTGAAAGCATCGTCCATCTCCACCGACCAGCCGATGATGTGCTTGGCGGTCTTGCCTTTAAGAGCCTCATACAAGGGCCGCATGAACCAGGCTGCTCGGGGAACAAAGCGGTGGTAAAAGTTCACCATGCCTAAAAATTCCTGCAGGGCCTTGATTGTGAGTGGACGTGGAAAATCCACGATAGCGTTCACTTTTGAGGGCAGGGGCACTGCCCCGTCGTTAGTGATGCGGTGTCCAAGGAAATCAATTGACGTCAGTCCGAACTGGCATTTGGCTGGATTGATGATCAGGCCATGCTGGTTAAGCCTTTCAAAGAGAGTTCTTAAATGCGACACATGCTCTGCCATGGAAGCGCTGGCGATAAGAATGTCGTCCAGATAAACGAACAGGAATGGCAGGTCCCTAAGCACGGTGTCCATCAGCCGCTGAAAAGCCTGTGCCGCGTTTTTAAGACCGAACGGCATACGGAGGAACTCAAAAAGGCCGAATGGGGTGATCACTGCTGTTTTCGGGACGTCCTGTGAATGGACAGGAACCTGGTGATAGCCACGAACTAGGTCCACCTTAGAGAACACCAACCTCCCCGCCAGTCGGGCAGAAAAATCCTGAATGTGTGGGATTGGGTAACGGTCAGGGGTCGTAATGTCATTGAGACGGCGGTAATCGCCACATGGACGCCACCCACCACCAGGTTTTGGGACGATATGTAGTGGAGAAGCCCAGGGGCTGTTTGACCGGCGAATAATGCCAAGCCGCTCCATGGTGTCGAACTCCGCCTTAGCAACGTCGAGCTTAGCTGGATCCAGGCGCCGGGCACGAGCATAGACTGGTGGTCCAGTAGTGGCGATGTAATGCTCAACCCCATGCTTAGTGGAGGCTGACGAGAAAGTGGGCTCCGTAAGACTCGGGAACTCAGCTAAGAGGCGGGAAAACACATCAGCAGCAGAAAGAGCACTAGACAGTCTTGTCGTGCCCGTACCACTGAGTGCACATGCGAGGGAACTAAAAGTTTCTGCGTTGATGAGTCGTCGGTTCTTGACGTCCACCAAAAGGCCATTAGCGCAGAGGAAGTCGGCGCCAAGAAGGGGAGTAGACACAGTAGCCGTAATAAATTCCCAGTTAAAACGCTGTCCTCCGAAGCACAGTGGTATTTTCCTCATCCCAAACGTGCGGATGGGGCTGCCATTGGCAGCTTCTAGAATGGGGCCATGTTTATCGCTCTGGATCTCTATCCGTGATGCAGGCAGGACGCTCAGCTGAGCCCCTGTGTCACAGAGGAACCGCCGTCCCGAAACTGTGTCAGTAATGAACAACAAGCTACCTGAACGGCCGACACTCATGGTAGCTATCGAGCGCCGGCCCTGGCATTTCCCGATGCCTCAAAGTTGCACGGGGGGCGGCACCTCCTAGCTTTGGAGCCATATTGTGCATGGTAGTAACACAGGCCTGTGTCCTGCTGCCGTCGGCCCACAGCGGCCACCTCCACTGTGTCTCCAGGCCACGATGGGTTAACACTGGCTGAACCTCGAATTGTCATGCTGCACCGTTGCACACCAACAGAAAAAAACTTATCTGCCTCTCTATCCAAAGCACGGCTATCCTTAGTAATGGTATTAGCTAATGCAGCCCGAACCTGTAATGGTAGCTGTTGCAAGAATAGTTCATTAAAAAGAAAACACGGTCTATGATCCCCTAGAAGAGCTAGCATATAGTCCATCAACTCTGAGGGTTTAGCATCGCCGAGGCCGGGCAGAGAGAGTAGCTGGCGGGCATGTTCAGATTCAGTTAAAGTAAAAGTCTCTAGTAAGTACGCCTTTAATGCTCCATATTTATTGTGCTCAGGAGGCTGCTCGAGAATACTCACAACCCTGGCTGCTGTAGAGCTCCCGAGAGCAGAGACGACATAGTAGTATTTCGTAATGTCCGTGGTAATTCCTTTAAGCACGAACTGTGCCTCCGTCTGAGCAAACCACACTTTTGGCTGTTTCTCCCAGAACTCAGGCAACTTCATAGCGACAGCGTTCATCGCAGCCGGTGCGTTATCCATAATTGAAAAAACAAAAACAATATAATCCTTGGAAAGCGTCCCAAAGCAACGTCAGGGTCACCACTGTAGGAGTTGGAGCGTACAAATGAAACGGAGACTTGGAGCCAGTATAAAGCCGACTGTGTCTGCGTTTATTTAACTGAAGACATGGCCCCCATAGCAACACACAACACTTCCTTATATGTTACCTGTAACCCCATACGTCACACCCCAGTGACCGGCGTTAAAGTGCCCGCACACAATTCCCCATAACCAAACACACAGGTGAATTATGTACATCATACATCATAGCATTGTCCGCTACAGAATGGTACTTTAAAACTTCCATGTTGCCTGTTATGAAAAAAACAAAAAGCAGATATTGTTGACACCCCTTCGATTCTGCGACTGGTTTCTGGTCTCACCAGCAAGGGTGCTATAATTGATTAGCAATTTGTAAGAGAAGATAAATAGAATAAAAGCATGAAGGCACTAAAACTAGAAATCTGACAGTAACTAATTTTTTTTCTACAATGCTGAATGCTGTAGTTTAAATTGTTTTAACTTTAAACCAGTCGGTCACTGAGTACTGCAGAGTACTGTTTTTGTTGCTTGAATAAAGGCTGTCAGTCTTTAATAGCCAACTGTTGTTGTGGACTGGGGAAGTATTTGTTATTATTCAGGAGTAAAACAATAAATACAAATATCGGATTGATATCGGTATCGCAGATACCTGAAGCCCAGGTATCGGTATCGGTAGTGAAAAAATGGGATCGGGACATCCCTATTGGTAAGTCCTTGTTGTATAGTGGTGAGTGTCATTGCACTGCTGTAAAATCAGTGCTGCCAGTGCACTGTAAGTCAGTCAGAACCTGCATAGTCTGATAGTCCTGGTCTCTCCCCTTGTGTGGGATTGATGTATCAGGGCTGGTTCCCCAGTCTAACCTAGTCCTGACTTGCAGCCCAATTGACCAGACTTTGTCACATTTGTCTAAAGTAAGTGAGTCATCTATATCTATGATAGGACCCGGAGCCAGTCAAAAACGTTCCACTTTTTGCCTCTGAAAAACTCCCTAGTTGCTTTGGCAGTATGTTTTGCATCATCAACTTACTGTATGATGGCATCCTTTTCAGTTGATGTTTCTAAATACAATAAGTAATACTCTTAATATACATAGTCGCGTATAGTGAGTTCATGACTTACTATAGGGAAAAGATGCCCTTGAAAGGAGAAGATGAAACGGCTTGGTAAATGGTATCAACAATTTCCATTCACTTAAGCGAGACGGCTTCACTGTAAATTCCAACCTCACCACCGCAGGGTCTTTAAAAATATGTTTGTGTTCGGGTGTTTGTTTAACGTAAATGGAAGCTAATGAAACATGATATGGTCACCAATATTTGAAATCTGTTAATTTTACTGTATATATCTCGATCTTGTATATATTTTAATCTATATTGTCGAAATGACTGAACAGTTGAATACCAAAAACCATTGTAGGGTCAATCCTGTTAACTGGTGCCTTTTGGACCCGGTAACAAAACCAAAAAAAAGAAGGTATTTAATAGTATAGTTTTTAAATGTGTACCAAATGCAAAGTGGTTAAAATACAAAATAATATCTATATAAGACCCTTTTTTGTTATTTATATGATAAGGAAGACCTAAACCTATAATTGAAGCCTTTTAGAATAAACATTTTAAACATTTTACTTCAAATATGAAGTAGGATTTCCGCGCGCACTAAAAGGCTGAGTAATGTTTAACAGGACTGACCCTTTACTGAACATGGGTAACTGACCTGGCAAACGGGAAGAAAACAGGGAGCGTAGTAAGAAATGTAAATAATTATTTTAAGGATATAAATTGTCATTTTAGAGTGATTTTGAGATTCATATTTGTTCGATGCACATACTATTGTTAAATACAAAAATATATAATGATTTTACAGTTTACATTTTATTTCCCCTGAAATCATAAAAAAAAGGTTTGACCTGCCTAAATATAGAGCTGCGGAATGAAATTTACCAATATAAAACGTTATGCTATTGGTCATTTTGCCATTCAAAGAAGCGCTCTGCTCTACAGCATGATTTTGTTGTACTTGACAGACAGAATCATGTTTTTACTGTAACATGTTTTGCAGTATAAACTATAGTTGCGGTATTCAAAACCCCCATTCGATTATCTCCAATCTTTAAATAAATAAAATAATATTATTCTTTTGGGCAACTTTTCTCATTGTTTTGCACAAAATGTGTTTGTCACCCTGTATATGTTCCTATTCTTACAGGTCAGCAGAGCTCCAACCCAGGTTCAGAGAGCGGACCCAGCTCCACCACATCAGGAAACCATAAACAACACAGGAGACACACAGGAGAGAAAACACACCCCTGCTCCCAGTGTGGGAAGAGTTTTTGTTGTATAAGCAAACTAAGAAAACATGAGAGAATACACACAGGAGAGAAACTATACCAGTGCTCCCAGTGTGGCAAGAGTTTCACTCTGGCAAAAAGCCTAAAAGCACACCAGAGAATACACACAGGAGAGAAACCATACCAGTGCACACAGTGTGGCAAGAGTTTCAATGGGAAACAAACCCTAAAGAGCCACCTGAGAATTCACACAGGAGAGAAACCATACCAGTGCACACAGTGTGGCAAGAGTTACAATCAAGCAGTAAGCCTAAAGAAACACCAGAGAATACACACAGGAGAGAAACCATACCAGTGCACACAGTGTGGCAAGAGTTTCTATCATGCAGGAGACCTAAAGACACACCAGAGAATACACACAGGAGAGAAACCATACCAGTGCACACAGTGTGGCAAGAGTTTCTATCATGCAGGAGACCTAAAGAAACACCAGAGAATACACACAGGAGAGAAACCATACCAGTGCACACAGTGTGGCAAGAGTTACAATCAAGCAGCACACCTAAAGACACACCAGAGAATACACACAGGAGAGAAACCATACCAGTGCACACAGTGTGGCAAGAGTTTCTATCATGCAGCAAACCTAAAGAAACACCAGAGAATACACACAGGAGAGAAACCATACCAGTGCACACAGTGTGGCAAGAGTTTCTATCATGCAGGAGACCTAAAGACACACCAGAGAATACACACAGGAGAGAAACCATACCAGTGCTCCCTGTGTGGGAAGAGTTTCAATCATGCAGGAAACCTAAAGACACACCAGAGAATACACACAGGAGAGAAACCATACCAGTGCACACAGTGTGGCAAGAGTTTCTATCATGCAGCAAACCTAAAGAAACACCAGAGAATACACACAGGAGAGAAACCATACCAGTGCACACAGTGTGGCAAGAGTTTCTATCATGCAGGAGACCTAAAGACACACCAGAGAATACACACAGGAGAGAAACCATACCAGTGCTCCCTGTGTGGGAAGAGTTTCAATCATGCAGGAAACCTAAAGACACACCAGAGAATACACACAGGAGAGAAACCATACCAGTGCTCCCAGTGTGGCAAGAGTTTCTATCATGCAGGACACCTAAAGACACACCAGAGAATACACACAGGAGAGAAACCGTACCAGTGCACACAGTGTGGCAAGAGTTTCAAGCATGCAAAAAGCCGAAGAGCACACCAGAGAATACACACAGGAGAGAAACCATACCAGTGCACACAGTGTGGCAAGAGTTTCAGTCATGCAGGAGACCTAAAGACACACCAGAGAATACACACAGGAGAGAAGCCACACCACTGCTCCCAATGTGAGAAGAGTTTCATTAATGCAGGAGCCCTCAAGACACACGAGAGAATACACACAGGAGAGAAACCATACCAGTGCACACAGTGTGGCAAGAGTTTCAATCGTTCAGGAGCCCTAAAGACACACCAGAGAATACACACAGGAGAGAAACCATACCAGTGCACACAGTGTGGCAAGAGTTTCAATGGGAAACAAACCCTAAAGAGCCACCTGAGAATTCACACAGGAGAGAAACCATACCAGTGCACACAGTGTGGCAAGAGTTTCAGTCATGCAGCAAGCCTAAAGAATCACCAGAGAATACACACAGGAGAGAAACCATACCAGTGCACACAGTGTGGCAAGAGTTTCAATCGTTCAGGAGCCCTAAAGACACACCAGAGAATACACACAGGAGAGAAACCATACTAGTGCTCCCAGTGTGGCAAGAGTTTCAATCATGCAGCACACCTAAAGAGACACCAGAGAATACACACAGGAGAGAAACCATACTAGTGCTCCCAGTGTGGCAAGAGTTTCAATCGAGCAGGACACCTAAAGACACACCAGAGAATACACACAGGAGAGAAACCATACCAGTGCACACAGTGTGGCAAGAGTTTCAATCTGAAACAAACCCTAAAGAGCCACCTGAGAATTCACACAGGAGAGAAACCATACCAGTGCACACAGTGTGGCAAGAGTTTCAATCATGCAGGACACCTAAAGACACACCAGAGAATACACACAGGAGAGAAACCATACTAGCAGTCCACCCTGCCACCGGTCATTATAACACCACCAGAGGGCAACGATGAGCAGACCCCACCTCCGTCCGAGGAGGATCCAATGCCAGCATTGGGTCTGGACTTGAACTATGACATCAAGCTGTTCCACATGATTAACCTGGGTTTACCACCAATGACTCTGCAATGATGAATGTTTCTGCCATGGTCTGCCAGACTGATTTGCTATGAAATGTAGACCTGCTTGCATAGGAATAGAATCAGGAAGTGAAACGTTGAACACATATACTCTGAGAGAAATCAACATATCCAAGATACCCACTAGAATGGGGTTGATTGTGTTGCAAGATGTATAAGAAATGTGAGATAGGACCAATGTGATGTAGCTGAGACTTGAGATAGGATGTGTGCGCTATCTTGTTGTTGATTAAAACAATGTCTTATGTTGAACTAGGGACAGAGCTTGAGGACAAAGGAGTTCCCCTTTTACTAAAATAAGCTCACTAGGCGTAAGAGCAAGTAACTTTCCCCTTCTTGACCAGATGGTCTCCGGGAGAGGAGAACTTCCTCTTTTTAGCTAGTAGCTAATAGTTTGGAGTGATCCCAGCCAATTGGGCTGTAAAACGTAGAGGGTTTCTTACTGAATAATACTTGGTCTCAGACTTGGATTATTTTTGGAACCGCCTTCACTTGTATTGGGGAAGTGAAACGAGGCTCTGCCGAGGGCCGATGTCAACTCTGAGGATACAGGCTGGTGGCTGAAAGGAGAAATTAGGGCATCGGTCAAAGCTGAACGTTATCCATTATTTTTGTATATATATCAGATAGGCAGAGTATGGGAAGAACAAGGTTGGTCATTCATTTAATTTCCTTTTATTATTATTTTTAACATTTAGTATGACTTTTTTTTTTATACTTTTTTTTTCTTTTCTTTTTTTACATGAATAACAAAGAACAAAAAACCAGACAGGTCATTGTGGGTATCGCATTCTTACTTATGTCTTCAATAGTTTGCTTTGTGTCACAGGTTACTTTGTCCATTAGTCATAATAGATTCAGGGAATATCAGTATCACTCTCAGTCCATCTTGTCCTCAGAGGGAATCAGTAAGGTTGTACAGGAACTTTGTGTGCTCTTATTCAATCTCTGTCACAGAAGGAATAATTGAGAAAATAGATATTATTATTTTTTAAGTAAAATTAAACAGGTTGTGATCAATTATAAAAAGAAAAAACATACTGAGACCATTTGCGTTTGATATAACACAAACCCCCCATATAGAGCTAAGTTGGGGAAGAGGAGGCAGCATCTACCCCTCTGTATAATATCCATTTCGACCAATACCTATACATTTTATCAACACATAATCTCAAGGAGAAGGTGAGACTCTCCATCTCAAACATTCCCTCTATTATTGTTATCCACTCTCCTTTTGTTGGAGGATTCTTATTCAACCATTTCTTGGTATTGCTTTTTTTCTAGCTACCATTAATATTTTAAGGAGGTACTTATCTTGAGTACTAAGTGTGGTCGGTATATTACCCAAATATACAATATCGAATCTACATTCAATCTACATTCCCATTATCAAATTTATTTCTGAAATTATCTCTAGCCAATAGGATTGAATTGCTGGGCATTCCCAAAAAAATGTGATAGAAATCAGCCATTGAATTGTTGCACTCTCCAGCAATTCCCGGCTCCCGGTGTACCATTCTGTAAATATGTTCTTCTTGGGGTAATAAAAAACCTAATAATGTTCTTCCATGAAAATTCTCTCCATTGTCCAGAGCTAGAGGTGGTGGATTGTATTTTACATATGTTCAACCATTCTTCCTCAGTTAGGACTATGTTTGGACCCTTCTCCCACTTATCCCTAACATACTGTATAAGGTGGAGTGATTATTGGTGGACTGTATACTCAGATACATTCTTGACACCAGTTTCTTGTGGGTGTTGCCCTTATACGCATCAATAAAAATGTTGACTAGACTCATTTCAGAAACCTCATTATTTTTTATATTCTTATCGAAGTAATGCCTCAGTTGTAAATACCTGTAGAAATCTTGTTTCTCTAGGTTGTGATTATCAATAAGATATTGAAAGCTCTTCAAGCCTGTATTAGATGAAATTAGGCAATATGATGTAATTCCCTTCCTGGTCCATTGTTTAAATCTTGGGTCCAGCTGTCCTGGTTTAAAATCTCTATGCCACCCATCTTAGCAGCTGTGCGTCTTTTTCAAGTTTTGAGTGTTTACATTCTTTGAACCAAATATTGAGAGCAACCTTCGTCCAACTACTTAATTCATCTGAGTACACAGTCTTAGAAGTTGTATCACCCAGTAAGGATTGAAGGGGGACATTCAGTTGACTCAGTTCTATGTCTTTCCATTTTGCGTTGTAATCATCATTACACCAGCATACCAAGTATCTTAGTTGGGCTGCTTTATAATAATCCTCCAGGCAAGGGAGAGACATACCCCCCTTTTCTTTCGGTAATTGTAAGGTGTTGAATCGCACCCTAGGTTTCTGACCTTTCCACACAAACCTAGAGATCATTCGGTTCCAATCATCGAACTGTTTCTTTGGGATCTCTACTGGTAAAGATTGAAAAAATAAAGCAACCGTGGCAGAATGTTCATTTTTATAGTCTCTATTCGATCATACATACTGAGCGTTAAGGGTAGCCATCTGTCTAAATCTGTTCTAATTTCCTTCGTGAGAGGGTTGTAGTTTACATTATAAATGTTAGTTAGTTTCTTTGGTATATTAACCCCTAGATATTTAATAACAGCTGCATTCCCTTTAAAATTGAACTTTTTACGTATATTCTCCTGTGGTGAGTAATTGAAAGAAAGAGTTTGGGTTTTATGTACGTTTAATTTGTATCCCGAGTATGAGCCATACTTCACCAGACATGACATGAGTTTAGGTAGGCTGGATTTTGGGTTGGATAGAGTCACCAGTACATCATCCGCATACAGAGATATTTTATGTTCCATTTTTAAAATTGAGATTCCTGTTATGAAGACATCTTCTCTTATGGCTTGTGCAAGTGCTTCTATGAATAACGAAAAGAGGGCGGGACTTAAATTGCATCCTTGACGACAGCCACGTTCGAGGTTAACTACTTTTGATAGGCTACCATTTATTATAATTCGGGCAGTTGGTAAGTAATATAAGGATTTAAGACATCCAATAACTGCATCATCAAAGCCAAAACGCTGTAGCACCAGTTATAAGAATTCCCATCGCACTGAGTCGAAGGCCTTTTCCGCATCTAGGCTAATGGCTAGAGACTCTGATTTGCTTTTACTCATGCTATCTATCAGATATAGGGCACGTCTCACATTATCTTGCGTCTGCCTGTTCTTGATAAAACCTGTTTGGTCTGTGTCAATCAAATCAGGAAGTATGTTTTCTAGTCGTTTTGCCATTATTGATGCAAATAGTCTGTAATCTATATTTAGGACAGAGATAGGTCTATGTGAACTGCATTCCGTCTTGTCCTTTCCCGCCTTTGGGATTACAGATATTATAGACTGTTTCCAGGATACAGGAGTCTCTCCACCCTGAAGAACACAGTTGAAACATTTTTTAAGTGTAGGTATCAGTAATTCTCTAAATATTTTGTACCATTCGGCTGGAAAGCCGTCTCCTCCTGGTACCTTATTTGTTTTTAGTCTAGATATGGCATTGACTATTTCTGTTTCTGTAATTTCCTGTGTCATCAATTTATTTAGTTCTACTCCTATTGAGGGTAAATCAAGGGATTCCAAGAAGTGTTTTATGACTGAGGGTTCTGCTGCTTCAGGTTGAGAGTACAGTTCCTTATAGTATTTTTCAAAACGTTGTTGTATATCCTCTGTGGAGTAGCACATTGCATTGGTATTGGGATCTCTAATTTGAAAGATTGATCTTTAATTTTGTTGTTTACGTAATTTCCATGCCAGCAATCTTTTAGCTCTAGGCCCAACCTCATAATACTTATGTTTAATGTATTTGAGTTTAATCTCCACTTGTTCATCAAGTATCTTATTTAATCTTTGCTTTGTTGATTGTATTTGTTCTAATATTTGGGGGTTATTTAACTAAACATGTCGTTGTTCTAGGGTTTTTAATTTGTTTGTTAAGTCTGACACTTGTTTCTGCTTATTTCTTTTATTTCTGGCAGCCCACGTTATAAGTTTTCCTCTCATCACAGCTTTCTCCACGTCCCATAAAATACTTGATGATATATCCTCACTAGCGTTGAAATCCAAGTACTCCTCAATTCCCTTTTTAATATATTCCTTACACTGACAGTCGTTCAACAGGCTAGTATTAAGTCTCCAGACTGTGTTCCTGGGTTGGGCATCCAAATTCAGTCTCAAATATACACCTGCGTGATCCGACACATCTTTAACCCCTATGCTGCAATCAATAATCCTCTGCCTCTCTGAGTTAAACATAAAAAAATAGTCAACTCTGGAATGGACCGCGTGAGGATGAGAGAAAAAAGTAAATTGTTTCACTGAGGGATTGAGTTCCCTCCACACATCAAACATGCCAATCTCTTTAAGCAACTTTGCTACATGTTGATGTTGATTCAGGGTTAATTCTTTTTGTTGGGTTCGATGAATCTAGGGCAGCGTGCAGTTGCACATTCCAGTCCCCCCCACAGATCAGAGTACCAGTGACTTCTGTGGCGATTATATCGAATATTTTTTAAATAAATGAGTTGTCCCGTCCTGGTGGTCTATAAACATTAAGCAGTGTTACTTCCTTAGAATCGAGAGTCCCTTTCACCAGAACAAAACAACCGTCTTTATCGTTAATTTGCGTGGTGGCTTGGAAAGCCACTTTGTTCGGAATCAATATTGCAACACCCCCCGCACGTCCTTTGGCATAGGATGAGTAAAAAGTGTTTCTGAATCCCATCTTTTTAAGTTTGTCATGCTCCTCTCGCACCATATGAGTTTCTTGCCAAAAGATTATATGTTGATTTTCTCTTTTCATCTTAGCTATGAGTTTTCCTCTTTTAATTGGATTTTGTAACCCGTTGACATTAAGTGTAACTATCCTATATTCTTGTTGAAACATGCGATACCAAATGCGGTAAGTCTAATCCCACAGTAAACCCAAGACCTGAAAACATAACTATATACAGTAACATAAAATATGAAAAACAAAAAAGTACATTAAAAAGAAATGACTTCCATAGTTGAGGTTTTTTCTTTAAGTAACCTCAGTCGGAAAGGAAAAACCTTAGTTTCACAAAGGGCCTTTCCCGTGCAGTCTGATAGTTGTTGCCTAGTACAACAATACAGCGCACTTGTGCGTTGGGGTGACACTGTTCACCTCCCAGACATAACGGTCTATTATTTTTAAACAGTTTGGGTTATAGAATTAACATCCCAGTTAAACATTTGACTAGTAACAAATCAAAAACTTAGTGCGACATTTAAACCGGGACGTTCTCGGGACGTTCTCCCCCTCGTCGTCTGCCAGGACGTGTTGCTCAGCCTCTCCAAGTTCGCTGGGGTGTCGGGTCCCTCATCACCGGTGATCAGCCCTCTCTTCCTCAGGTCTTCCTCAGGTCTTCCTCAGGTCTTCCTCAGGTCTTCCTCAGGTCTTCCATAGCCTCTGCTGCGCTGCTGTAGGTGAGGGGGCCGTCGTTGTAGAATACGCGGAGTTTCGCCGGTGGTGGAGTCTGGAAGCGGAGTCCCTTTTCTTTGAGTAGTTTTCTGATAGGAGCGTACGCCATCCTCTTTTTTTGCGTCTCCGTGGGGTAATCTTGGTCGAAGTACACTCTTTTCCCGTCCAGGTGAACTTCTTTCTTCCTCCATGCAGTGCGGAGCACTAACTCGAGAAAGTACATTACAATGGATCGGGGGTTAGCTCCTTGCGGTGGTTTGGTTGCAAGCGCCCTGTGGCAGCGCTGAATGCCAATTTCAGTGAGGGCCAACTCCGCCTTGATAAACCCATCAATGAACAACTCCGCCTTGATAAACCCATCAATGAACAACTCCGCCTTGATAAACCCATCAATGAACTCCTCCACGTTGTCTCCTTCAGCACCCTCGGGGACGCCGTAAATGCCTATGTTGTTTCTTCGGGAGCGTGCTTCGAGGTCTGTCAATTTTGCTTGAAGTTTTTCTTGAGTGTCTAAGGCTTGTCTAGTAGTATCTAAGGCTTGTCTAGTAGTATCTAAGGCTTGTCTAGTAGTGTCTAAGGCTTGTCTAGTAGTGTCTAAGGCTTGTCTAGTAGTGTCTAAGGCTTGTCTAGTAGTGTCTAAGGCTTGTCTAGTAGTATCTAAGGCTTGTCTAGTAGTATCTAAGGCTTGTCTAGTAGTATCTAAGGCTTGTCTAGTAGTGTCTAAGGCTTGTCTAGTAGTGTCTAAGGCTTGTCTAGTAGTATCTAAGGCTTGTCTAGTAGTGTCTAAGGCTTGTCTAGTAGTATCTAAGGCTTGTCTAGTAGTATCTTAGGCTTGTCTAGTAGTGTCTAAGGCTTGTCTAGTAGTGTCTATGGCTTGTCTAGTAGTGTCTAAGGCTTGTCTAGTAGTGTCTAAGGCTTGTCTAGTAGTATCTAAGGCTTGTCTAGTAGTGTCTAAGGCTTGTCTAGTAGTATCTAAGGCTTGTCTAGTAGTATCTAAGGCTTGTCTAGTAGTGTCTAAGGCTTGTCTAGTAGTGTCTAAGGCTTGTCTAGTAGTATCCAAGGCTTGTCTAGTAGTATCTAAGGCTTGTCTAGTAGTGTCTAAGGCTTGTCTAGTAGTGTCTAAGGCTTGTCTAGTAGTATCTAAGGCTTGTCTAGTAGTGTCTAAGGCTTGTCTAGTAGTATCTAAGGCTATAAGGCTTGTCTAGTAGTATCTAAGGCTTGTCTAGTAGTGTCTAAGGCTTGTCTAGTAGTGTCTAAGGCTTGTCTAGTAGTGTCTAAGGCTTGTCTAGTAGTATCTAAGGCTTGTCTAGTAGTATCTAAGGCTTGTCTAGTAGTGTCTAAGGCTTGTCTAGTAGTGTCTAAGGCTTGACTAGTAGTGTCTAAGGCTTGTCTAGTAGTGTCTAAGGCTTGTCTAGTAGTGTCTAAGGCTTGTCTAGTAGTATCTAAGGCTTGTCTAGTAGTGTCTAAGGCTTGGCGTAGCGCTTCTGTAGCTTCGGTACTCCACTCTTCCATACCCGCCACCCGCTGCTCCGTCTCTTCCACTCTTCCCACCGCGTCCTTCAGGTCAGTGGCAATTTCAGTTAGTTTGTGGTTGATGTCGTCTCGAAAACTTGCCAAATCTCCCCTCAGGTCTTTGGCAACGGTATCTTGAAAGTTGTTTAATTCCGTTTTCACGTCTGATCGGATAGCCTTTATCTCCGCATGTATGGCGTTGATGCTAGCTTGCAAGATGTCCGCGGTCTCGTGTTCGTCCATTTCGTTGTCGTTATCCTTTCCAGATGTTTGTCTGTCACTTTTCTTAGATTTCTGGGATGATGATTCTTTTTTCTTTCGGTTAATTTCCACTTGCATATTAATTTTAAGTACAAATTGTGAAAGAAATTGAACTAGTTAAGGGGAATAAGTTGACCTGTCTGGGAGCTCTTCGTTTACACAGCCGTTTGCCTTGACGCCATACCGGAAGCCTTAGTATGACTTTTAAATTACTTGATGATTTTATTTCATTTCTTTAATTTCTTTTTTTTTATACATTTTACCCACTTATGGGATGATATATATTTATATATATATATCCATGTGCTGGCATTTTTACCATCACTTAATGAATAATAAAGTATTACTTGAGCAATTGACAAGAGGGGTTCAATGATTTGACAAGCTATTAGGATGATTATTATTAGCACTATTATAAACAAATATTATTATTAAGTTATTATTATTAATAGGGTATTTATGAATTGAAACATCTGGTGTCTTGATTACAGATGTTCAAGATGTTTTACAATTCATAAACTTGGAATTACATGCGACTGTGCAGTGGAGTGCATGTATCATTCCAAGGAGAATACAATATTTACAAATAATTAAAATAAATGAAAGAATTGATTTAGAAGGGTGAATTCAATCCTATATCAGGGTGGATTGAAGAATCACCAGAGAGGGTTTAAGGGTTAGGGTTAGGGGGTTTAAGGGTTAGGGTTAGGGGGTTTAAGGTAGCTATGACCCTCTGAGAGGGTTTAAGGTAGCCATGGTAACCCTCTGAGAGGGTTTAAGGTAGCCGTGACCCTCTGAGCGGGTTTAAGGTAGCTATGGTAACCCTCTGAGAGGGTTTAAGGTAGCCATGGTAACCCTCTGAGAGGGTTTAAGGTAGCCATGGTAACCCTCTGAGAGGGTTTAAGGTAGCCGTGACCCTCTGAGAGGGTTTAAGGTAGCCATGGTAACCCTCTGAGAGGGTTTAAGGTAGCCATGGTAACCCTCTGAGAGGGTTTAAGGTAGCCGTGACCCTCTGAGAGGTTTTAAGGTAGCCATGGTAACCCTCTGAGAGGGTTTAAGGTAGCCGTGACCCTCTGAGAGGGTTTAAGGTAGCCATGGTAACCCTCTGAGAGGGTTTAAGGTAGCCATGGTAACCCTCTGAGAGGGTTTAAGGTAGCCGTGACCTTCTGAGAGGGTTTAAGGTAGCTGTGACCCTCTGAGAGGGTTGGTCAAGGCCGGGTTATGGTTTAGAGAAGTGGTTTTCAACCCTCTTATGATTTGTACTTGATTAGTTGAATCAGGTGTGCTGGTGGTGGAACAGATCAAATATGTGGAACGGCTGGTGGTCCCCGAGGAGAGGGTTGAAAACCACTGGTTTAGAGGCCTCTGATCCTATGAAAGGGTGGGTCAAAGCCTATAAGGTATCCAGTTCTATAATGGGTAGATCAATCGTATGATCGGTTGGATTGACCTTATAATAGGTGAACTGGATATCAGGGATTAACAGGTTACTAGATTAAGGTATTACAAGGACTCAATAATCTTGCATGAACTCTCTCTAGCAGCGGGAAGACTCTGCAACCATTGATTTCATGCCGCATGACCGTAGGCAATCGATTGGAAGCTGAGTTAGAGAGGTTGTCTTGAGTCTTGACCTTTCGCTGCTCCACTACCTGGCCTTGCCCCTAGGTGGCGCTAGTGAAGGTCTTGATGACAGGCATGCTTAAGGCGAGGGTAACATTATTACTAGGTTCAAAGGTTAATAAGCTATAGTAAGCAATAGGTTCGTTTAGTCAAAAGGTTCTTGGTAGAAGGTTATGTGGCAAGATTTAGAGACAGGCACAGCATTTATTAGGAATTCCCTATGTAACAAAGGTCCCTTGTACCCTTCTTGTCAACTGTAAAACATTAGATTCAATGCACGTTATAGTTACTACTAAATGGTTAGCCTAGCCTAATGTAACCAGTGGGGTTAATTGGTAAATCACGCCCACTTGGCATATTCTCTATAAACAAGTTCAAACAAAATTCTCTCTGTGACAAGTGCCTGTGTCTTGCTCCACTCCTCCTCCGTTACCAGCTGTGGCCACTCCTACTGATTACGCACGGCTACACTCTGACTTCAGGTATGCAGCGTCTCCCTTGGTTTCCCAGTCGGCGGGCTAATGCGACAATGGGATCGAGTGGTCGAGGCAGATGGCTTGCTGTACCGCCGGCTCTTTCGTCCAGGTGGTGGGGAGGAAGTTCACCAACTACTCCTGCCGGAAAGCCTCAAGGAGGAAGTACTGAGCCAACTCCATCAGAACCATGGGCATCAGGGTATGGAGAGAACCACTGATCTGGCAAGGCAGAGATGCTACTGGCCAGGAATGGACCGGGAAATAAAGGAGTGGTGTCAGAAATGTGAGCGCTGTACCCTTGCCAAGTCCACTCAGCCCTGAAACAGGGCACCTATGGGCCACTTACTTGCTGCAAGGCCAAATCAAATCTTGGCCATTAACTTCTCCTTGCTGGAGCCTGCCAGAGATGGTAAGGAGCTGATTCTAGTGATGACTGATGTCTTTTCCAAATTTACCCAGGTTGTGCCTGCTAGAGATCAGAAAGCCACCACGGTCGCCAAGATACTAGTTCAAGAGTGGTTCTACCGCTATGGCGTCCCTGCCCGCATTCACTCTGACCAGGGAAAAAGCTTTGAAAATTCTGTGGTCTACCAGCTCTGCCACTTGTATGGCGTACAGAAGACGCGTACCACCCCTTACCACCCTGAAGGAAATGGTCAGTGTGAGAGGTTTAACCGGACCCTACACAACCTACTACGCACACTACCGCCCGAACAGAAGTGCCGTTGGCCTGATTACGTCTCCCAGTTGGTGTTTAACTACAACACCACTACTCATCAGTCAACGGGGGAGTCCCCCCACTTTCTCATGTTTGGCCAGGAACCTTTCCTTCCGGTGGACTTCCTTCTCGGCCAGGTGCCCGAACAAGAGGCTGGGAGAATGTGCGACTGGGTCAAGGAACATCGACGCCGCCTCCAGGTGGGCTTTGACTGTGCAAAGGAGAGGATGGAGACTGCTGCCATGCATAGGAGGAAGAGGCACAACCAAAAAGCACTGAGTGCTCCACTTGATATCAACCAGACGGTTTACCTGCGAGACCTTTCCATTCGTGGGCGGCACAAGATCCAGGATGCCTGGAGTCCAACACTCTATCAGGTAGTACGGGCCCCAGAACCTGGTGGGGTTGTCTATTCCATTGCCCCACTGCACGACCGCTCCCAAGTCAGACAAGTGCATAGAACTAAGCTAAAGCCAGCTCCACCTAACTCCCGGCCTCCAGCCCCAGTAAATCCACAACCTGTGGTTGAACCGCCTCCTGCCCTAGTTCCACTGCCCCCTGTGTTAGTCCCACCCGAGGATGCCCCTGGTACCAGTGCGAATGTGTTGAGGAGAACCAGTAGGTCGACCGTAGGGCAGCACAGTAACATTCACCACCTCCCACAACAGCGACTAGAGAGAGAGGCTAGGGCTTTACAGGTAGCAAGCTCTAGTAGCATAA
The DNA here is from genome assembly GCF_963989245.1 of Nansenia antarctica. Taxonomy (NCBI): domain Eukaryota; kingdom Metazoa; phylum Chordata; class Actinopteri; order Argentiniformes; family Microstomatidae; genus Nansenia; species Nansenia antarctica. The sequence continues at coordinate 31,634,222 of NC_137683.1, read as the reverse complement.
ACACAGCAATGTTTAGACCATGGGAGCCCCCTCGGTAGCGTATCGTCGGGCCGCCGATAGAAAATGGGGGGGGGGGAGGATGTAACCAGTGGGGTTAATTGGTAAATCACGCCCACTTGGCATATTCTCTATAAATAGCTTACCTGTGACAAGTGCCTGTGTCTTGCTCCCCTCCTCCTCCGTTACCAGCTGTGGCCACTCCTACTGATTACGCACGGCTACACTCTGACTTCAGGTATGCAGCGTCTCCCTTGGTTTCCCAGTCGGTAGGCTAATGTGTGTTTGGTATATGGTCATGTAGTGGTCCCTATGTAGCCTAACTCGTGATATACATGCATACATTTCAGATATCCCCGCTATTGAGCTGTCTACTCCGGTGAGGGAGTTTATTATTGTTCCCTGGCTCAAGTCACGTTTAGAGCCGTCTGGTTGCGGGCATTGATAGGCTACAGCCAAGGTAATGTGTTCTAAACACACAAACTAATATTGACAACCTGTAAAGTGACATGTTCTCTGTAAATATCCGTATCAATGTATTATGTTTATGTGATGTCTAATTGGCTAATGTCTGTATTATTGGATGTCTTTCTTTTCAGAACAGAACTACAGCTATAGCCATTGTCACTGCTGCTTTGCTTGGTTAGGATTTTGTATGACAACAGTTTTAGCTCCCCTTTAACCTTTTGAATTGTTTTTAATTATTTTGAAATGTTTGTATTTTATTTATGCTCCGCCCCGTAGTCTGGTCCAGCTAACGTGGTAGTACCACTAGCCCACCCCTGTAGGGTAGACACGCCCACCCCTGTAGGGTAGACACGCCCACCCCTGTAGGGTAGACACGCCCACCCCTGTAGGGTAGACACGCCCATTTTAAGTTAAAGGAGCACTGGAGCGAGTGATTGTGTGTGACTTCCTCTTGCATGTACTTATTTAGTGGTTTCATATAGAGTGCTGTGTGTGGCATTGCCAGTGAATCTTCTAATGCGTGCTATTGTCTATTGCTACTAGTACAGTAGGCTATTATTGTGTGCTCCACTATTGTGTGCCCTATACTGGGTTGTAATACCCCTTTATCTCCAGTTCCCCTAGATACTAAGTGGCTGTCGCTCCCAGGGGTTGGGTCTCATGCTACCTGGCTAGCTCCATTTATACTGTGGGTGTTTTAAAAGATGTATTTGTAATAAAGTGATCTTTTGTATACTTTTGTAAAACCGGGTCTGACTATTCTGTGGCCTGTACCTGCAAGAAGGGAATCCCTGTTCATGATAATCAGCCCGTCAGGCTTACCTGGTTCATATGACTAGATTCTTTAGGTGAAAGTCCTAAGGTGGCGTTGTCACACCGTGTCATTTTAGGCCCCCAGTTGGCCGGGTTACAAACATATCCTGTCTCACTCTATTGGTTTAATTGATTAATCAGCTGTGCGGTAAACTGTTGGAACACACAGTGCACAGCTGATTAATCAATTAAACCAATAGAGTGAGACAGGATATGTTCATGCAAGGTGCCTTTCAGGAAGTAGTGGAGATTGTGCACCTAGCCTATTATAGCTATATTGTTGATCTTTTATGATTTTGATAGTTTTTTCTCTTCCTTTGATAACCGGAGGTACACAACAATACAGTGTTTTAGATTTTCTATGAGAACATTTTCTTAATGAGACTAAAAGACACCAAACTACTGTAAAACTGAGAATAACTTACCAGTCACTGAGATGTTGACAGCATTGCTGTACTCTCCTGACCCAGACTCACACCAGTACACTCCAGTGTCAGAGATGGATACAGAGGGGAGGGTGCATGTGGGTCCAGTTGATGATTCAACAGAGGGACACTCTGACACCGGAGATTTATTTGACCCAAAGAAATCAAAGTCCGAAGTTTGCTCTGTGAACCTCATCACTCTCCATCCAGTAGAGCTCCCCTCCACCTCACAGCTCACTGAGACCTCAACCTTAAAGAACTGAGATGTGTTGGGACTGACGGTCAGAGAGGCTGGAGGAGAGAGGCCTGGGAGAGAGAAAGAGAGAGAGAGATAGAGAGAGAGTGTGAGGGGGAGAGAGAGAGAGGGGGGGAGACAAGAGGGAGAGAGAGAGGGAGAGGGGGAGAGGGAGTGTGGTATTTTTATCATAACCATCATATGAATGTTTCATTTTAGGCCTAGAGAGCCTGTAGGACCATAGACAGAGAAGAGAGATTCAGGTCCTGTGATCTCATCTTATTGTGAAACCACTATGTTATGAATAAGTTCATCCAGTTCATTGAGTTTATTAACTATGAAGAAAACAGAACATGCTGTTTAGATTAAAGAAATATGAAACGACCACCTAGTGATTTAAGACTTGAATATGTACATCATTTGGGACTGATAGAAAAGTCAGAGGGGCGGGGGGGGGGGGGGGAGAGATATAGAGAGCGAGAGCGAGAAAGACAGAGTGAGGGAGAGAAAGAGAGAGATTAAGGGAAACATAGAGAGAGGGGGAGGAAGAGGGGGAGAGACACACAAATACAGAGAGAGTGAGAGAGACAGAGAGAGGGGTGTCAAAGTTCAGACTGAGACAGGGTCATAGGTCAGAGTTGAAACTGTGCTTCAGTAACTCACCTGCTACCCAGAGGAGCTCAGGAGAGCTGTAGTCTGTATAAACGACTGGGTCTCCTCTCCCAGCTCTACATGAATACATCCCTGTGTGATTCAGACCTACAGAGCTGACAGAGTAGGAGCCTCCAGCCCCACGCTCGCTGTCTGGTAGCAGCTCTCTGGTGAAATGATGAGAGAGAAACTCATGAGACTCACTACATTATAAATATCACTCAAGATTACACTCACATGAACATAGATACACACACACACACAGAGATTACACTCCCATGATATGCATACAATCCTTTTCTAGTGATGAGAGAGAGAGAGAGAGGTAGAAAGAGGGAGAGAAGCAGAGAGGGAAAGAGATGTGTGTGTGTGGTCAGCTCTCCTCTCCTCTCCTCTCTTCTCCTTCCCTCCCCTTTCCTCTTCTCTCCTCTCCTCTCTTCTCCTTTCCTCTCCTCTCCTCTCCCCTCCTCCCCTCTCCTCTCTTCTCCTTCCCTCCCCTTTCCTCTTCTCTCCTCTCCTCCCCTCTCCTCACACACACACACACACACACACACACACACACACACACACACACACATTGATACCGAGTGATGTTGTAATCACTAAAAAATGTTGTTTTTGGGTACTCATGTTACCGTCACGTGACCTAATGATTACCAGATGTACTTAATAAATAAATAAACTGTAAAAAACCCTCAAATGTATAATATGTGTCATGTATCATATCATGTAAGTCTCACTGAGTCCTGTGACTTGTGTCGCCTCTATGCTGGACTGACCCAGATTCATCTGGTTCTAATGAATATGTTTCAACTGAGTATCCAAATTCTTCTTCTCCAATATCATCAGCATTACACACATGATCACACACATACAAGCACACAAACACATACACACCCATGTCACACATACACACAAACACATACACACCCATGTCACACATACACACAAACACAAGCAAACACTCACAGAAACACAAAAACAAATGCAAACAAACACAAACACACACACACACACACACACAGTACTCACAGAGTATGATGTAGAGAGAAGTGTGTTCCATCTTGTCCTGCCAGACACTGACTGTCTTCAGTCTCATAGTGACTGACTCTTAGACCAGAAACGCCCTAAAACACAGCCTGACAATCACTTATAGAGAGAGACAGAGAGAGAGGAGGAGGGAGAGAGAGACGGACAGATCGGTGGAGAGAGACAGTCAGAGAGAGAGAAAAGAGAGAGAGAGAGAGGAATAGATGGAGGGAGAGAGAGACAGACAGAGAGAGAGAAAGGAGGAGTGTGTGGGTGTATCTTAACCTCTGTTTTGAGGGACATGGCTGTATCTTATAATAAAAGGTTTGAGTCAACATCTCTGGTCATTTCTACGACTGTCTGTTACTGAGCTGTCCTTCAACAGGTCTGTCTGTTACTGAGCTGTCCTTCAACAGGACTGTCTGTTACTGAGCTGTCCTTCAACAGGACTGTCTGTTACTGAGCTGTTCTTCAACAGGTCTGTCTGTTACTGAGCTGTCCTTCTACAGGACTGTCTGTTACTGAGCTGTCCTTCAACAGGTCTGTCTGTTACTGAGCTGTCCTTCAACAGGACTGTCTGTTACTGAGCTGTCCTTCAACAGGTCAACTGTCTGATTAAATCCAGTCCTGGACAAACATATTGGCACCCCAGCACTTCTGTCAGATAATGCACCACTTCTCCCAGAAAATTGTTGCAATTACAAATGCTTTGGTATTCACATGTTTATTTATTTTGTTTGCATTGGAACAAAACAAAAAAGCAGAGAAAAAAAGGCTAATCATTTCTTTATAATTTAGTTTTTCTACTACACACATGATTCCCTCTAAACCAACGTGGAATATGGAATTGGTCAATATAAACCGGTTCTGTCAGATAAAAAAGACTGGTTCTGATTAAATAAAGATGTCATGGTAAAAAACAAAAAATAATGCACAAGGGGTTTGTCGTGTATTCTTATTGGTTATGAATCAAACAACAGCTAGTGAGTTTAAGATGATTTAATCCGAGTTACAAACAGATTCATACATACACGTGTTTAAGCTGGGGCCTGGTGACAAAAAGAGGCCGCTTCCTCCCTTCCTCGCTGGTTTTCCCTAGTTTCCTAGATCCCTCCCTCTTATGCAAATACAGTCACAGGTCATAGCCTATCACCTTATCCAGATGGCCATGAGGGCCGTCCCCTGTGATGTCACCACAGCCCCAAGTCCGAGGGGCTGGTCAGATTACAAGAACCATTGCACAACACTAGAAAATAGGATATATATAGTAGAAAATATACGACACATCCCCCCTCGGACCACCCAGAGGGTGTTCCGAAACTAAACGACCACAAAACAAAAACAAAAACACAAAACCCCACATAAAAAAAATAAAAAAATAAAAATTTTTTTTTTTTTTTTTTTTTTTTTTTTAAAGAAACAACAACAAACAGAAAAACTACACCAACACACAACACAAGAAGCACAATAACACAGACCAACCCAGGACCAGTATTAGGAACCAAAGATATCATAAACAAAAAATAGAAAACAACCAATAATAAAAAGAATTTTGAAAATAACAATCACAATTAAACTAAACACAGTTTATCATGCACAAATCAATACAGAAACTTCCAACGACCGATGTTTTCTTTGTCCTTGAAGCGTCGGGGTCAGAGGTTACTAGCACTTGTACCCAGTTGGAGAACAGCCTTTACCGCTGTCTCAGATTGATAACACTTCCATAGTCAGGAGCTTTCCATTTTCGTTGCGCTAGGAACAGAACCTCTCTCCTAGCTTTGTATAACCACCACATCACTTCTCAACTGACCTCAATCACACGATATAGAAACAAACAAACAATACACAAATAATGACATTCAGTTATCATAACACATAATTCTCCAACAGTAAGCATAGGACAAAGGGAATGCATTAATGCATAGATCTTCACCTCAGGTGAGGACTAGTCTTCTGAAAAGTTCATTAACGTGGACTGAGTGACTGATTTTCCAAAAACAGTCAATGAGGCCCTGCCTTCTAAGAAAGTCAAAAATCATGTCTGCTATAATAGGTGCTCCTATCCTAGCAAAGTAAGTTTCCCATGCCCCTAAGACCGTTTCCAGCCATGCTATCATCTGCTGTCCATTCCCGTCGTTCCCTTTGATCCGCTGCTTCACTACCCTATTCATAGTCTTTAATCTTTTCCTAACTGGTCGTCGTCCGTCAGTGTCATTGAGGTTAAGGCAGCCGCCTGGTCCCCTCCCACGCTGATCAAGGTCTGGGGAGTCGCCCTCAGCATCATCTGAAGCATGGTGCAGGCACTCGCCAGCATCCCCAGTAGCACAGGTGTCCAGGCTTTGGACACCCCCAGGCTGGACCTCCAGACTGTCAGCACTCTCTGCTTCGTTGATTTCTGGTTCATTGGCATCTGGACAGCTTTCCACTGTCCCCTCGGTTTCAGGCACTGCCGGTAATGTCACTGGCTGTAACACTGGCATTGCCACTGGCTCTGGCAACACCACAGCATCTCCTCGTAGCTCCTCCTTCTCAGGTTCTCTGGGGACCTCGGCACCTGTTGGCACAACATCCTGCCTACTCTGTACATCCACCCCCCTGTCCACCACCCGTGGCCCTATTGGGGTAGGGATATGCCCAAACACCACTGGTGTACCCACTCTGATGTTGTTTCTCCAACAGACCCCACATTGACCTAAAGCATGGTCAATCTGTTCCATCAAATATGGACTCCAAAACCCATATTTCTTGGTGATCTTGCGTCTTACCTCCCCCCTAGCCACATGTGCTAATCCATGGGCTTCCTGTATTAACATGCCTAATAAATCTGAGGGTGCTACAACCAACCCCTCATGATTCCTCCATAGACCTGTGTCATCCTGACTTGCCCCCCTTGCCAGCCAAACGCTCTTGTCTAACGTAGTTACTCTACTCTGTAACATCAATAAATCCTCAAGTGTGACCATGCCCTGTAATTGCTTTTCATGTGTGACCAGAAGACCTTTACCTGCCTTGTCTGCTCCTGTAATGGCTTTGGCTGCATCCTCTGCAGCCCTGTTACCTTGTGTGACATGTGATGAGTCAGACCTGTGTGTGGCACACTTCACTATAGCTAATTCCTTTGGCTTCATCATGGCTTGTAACAGCTTCATGATCTGTGCGTGATGCTGTATAGGCGTACCATCAGTTCTCTTAAAACCCCGCCCCCTCCATACAGCTCCATTAAAATGACAAACATTATGTGCATAGGCAGAGTCGGTGTACACTGTCACTCTCCGTCCGGTTCCCAAGTTGCATGCTTCTGTGAGGGCAATCAATTCAGCCAACTGAGCCGAGCAAGGCTGAGGAACTGCCTCAGCCTGTTCTACAATAAACTTTGAATTCTGTGCTTTAACTAAGGAATACCCAGCGCACAAAGTTTCTCCTACCCCGTAACAAGACCCATCAACCCAATAGTCTATATCAGCTCCCTTTAAAGGCAAAGCTTGTAGGTCTGTTCTATGCTTAATCACTCTGGCTGTCGATGGAATCTGAGCACCGGATGGCACCGTCACCTGACAGTCGTCAGGTGTGCATTTTACTGTACAGTTCAATTGGCATAGAGCATCTCTCCCTAGCAGCCCTGTTGGCGTGTGTTCTGACACAAGTGTTGACAGAGTTGCTCTCTGTCCCTTGTACTCTAAGTCTACAAGCTCAGTTGTAGGAATCAGCTGTTTAATTCCCTCAAATCCGATTGTCTTCACATATTCTCTAGACATAGGGAGGTGCGTGGCGCCTTCAGGCTTCTGTGTCACCACCAGCTGGCACCTCCCACTCGGATCTTCCGGGCACCCCTATAGGCCAGCTGCTGGGCCTCCGTAAGGGTTCATCACTCCTGGAGCAGGTGTAGTAGGGGGCCAATATCCTCCTCCTTGGCTCCCCCCTGCGCCCCCCTGGGGCCTGTTGCAGCAGGCACAGGCTAGATGTCCATTCTGGTCGCATTGGCATGGTTCTAGCATCTCCTTCCCTGCTGCTGTCCATCCCCCTGGTGGTGGTCCTTGGCCAGGCTGTGTGTACCTCTGGTATGGAACCGCTTGCACCCCTGGTGGCCCTTGTGGGTATGGATACCCCCCTTGTGGCCCCTGTGGGTAGGACTGGTAAGTAGCAGGATACCCCCCTTGTGGCCCCTGTGAGTAGGACTGGTAAGTAGCAGTCTGCACTCCAGGTGGCTGTTGCTGTGGGGCTAAAGCCTGCACTCCCTCTATGTTTCTCTCGCTTTCAGTCAATTGCAAATGAGTCAATATTCTGAGGGATTCTTCGTCTCGTGCCTTCTGTATCTGAATGTTCTTTCGATATAACTCAACTTGATGAGATACGTGGTCTATATAAACAGCTTTGTTCATGTGTCGTAGCCCCACCACTTCTGCTAGCTTATCCTTAACTGGGGTAGGAAGCCCTTCTTGTATTTTTTCCCTGATTATGGATTTTTCTAAGGGGTTATCTTCAGCGTCTTTCCCTGTCACACTTCTCCATTGAGAGTGCATACGGGCAATATAACCCCTGGGATTCTCATCCCCCCCCAGTGGCTTCACAATGATATTGTCTGGGTGAATGTGAGTAGGGTAGGTCTCTCTGATTGCTTTCCACAGCCTGCCTCTGTTTGCTGCGAAGAGCTCTGGATCATAAACTGATGTATTGATATATCTATGAAGTCCTGCCTTCATCAATATTTCCTGCATTGTATCCAATCCTGCAATAAAAGCTAAGAGTCTTTTCAGGTCTCCCATCGCGGCCTGCGTTCCTGTCAGTATCACGTCGACCTGTCGCGTCCACGAATGTCCTCCCTCTTGAAGAACTGGGAGTTTCTCGATCACTTCAGACAAATCTGTATGATGCCACGGATGATATTCCATCTTGTTACCCCGAATCAGCACTGGACAGTTCTTTAATGTATTTGATGACATTCGGTGACAATCTCCCTCTTTCTCCGGGCGTCTTCTCCCACCTTTCCTTTCGGCTGTGGCTATCATCTTCCTGCCCTGCGCGTTGTAGCCTCCATCTGCATTGTCGTCATCACTTGAGTCTGCACTGCCATCTTCGCTGTCATCTTCCTCGTCACTCCTGTCGTCCCCTTTTCCCCTTGGCTCCTTCTTCTTCTTCTGGGAATGATCCTCCAGTGCCTTAGCATAGGGAGGGGGACTGGGGGCAGGACACTGAGCTATTTTCTGTCCCTCTACCTTAAATAGATCTAAAATAGCTAACTCTAACTTGCGTTTCTCTGATCTAATCTTTCCTCTTTGATGTGCTTTGTGCCCATTGATAAGTATTTCCAATGTTGCAATTAATTGTAAATTAATGCTGCCCTCTTTCGGCCACGGCTGTTCAATGTATGCCCAACGGCTATTCCATTTCGTAGACATTTTGCTAATTTCCCTAACAAGAGGATTCATTTTTTCCACTACAGCCATAGGGGATAACGTAGCCAACATTCCACGATGTTCACTAATATCTTTTAACAGCTTCGTGGAATTCGACCCCATTCTACTTGGCTCAATATGCTGACAATATTCTATATTAGATAAGGTGTACGCTTCTTACAACCCACCTTATTTTGTCTTGTTTGCTAAACAAATGCTAGTCCAATATAACTGTATTAACCATCCCCACAAAAACCCTGCAACTCCAGAATAACAGACTTGCCTCTTGTGTATGTCAGTGCAGTATTAACTTAAATCTAATCTCTGTGTAAGTACTTTATACTTAAATGTGTTTCCTAATTGTTTATGAATGTATCTTAATTACTCATTCAATACTAATTACAGTTCTGGTCAACACAATTATTAAATCACAAAAGCTGGTCACACCTAAGTATTCACTGACCCACAAAAACCCTTTTACTGCTTAATTATCAATACAAACTATTCTGCTATTCTTAATCAAAAACTGTGAAAAAAGAACTTAACTTTAAATAAAAAGATGTAAAACACGAATATTAATCACAACCTGTAAAGAAATCGACTTGTCATTTGGAAGGAATAAAATGATTAATTATCAATTACAATCTGTAAGGAAATCGACTTGTTATTTGAAAGGAACATACAATCAACTATCAATTACAATCTGTAAGGAAATCGACTTGTTATTTGAAAGGAACAAAATGATCAATTCTCAATTACAATCTCTAAATTACTATTTATCTCATTCAAATATTCTACGTTCACGTTTCCCTCATAAAGATGGCGTCTAAGAATAGACTCTCTGACACACTGCAAATGGCGTCACGTTTCCCTCATAAAAATGGCGTCTAAGAATAGACTCTCTGACACACTGCAAATGGCGTCACGTTTCCCTCATAAAAATGGCGTCTAAGAATGGACTCTCTGACACACTGCAAATGGCGTCTAAGGATGGACTCTCTGACACACTGCAAATGGCGTCTAAGAATGGACTCTCTGACACACTGCAAATGGCCGCCCACACAACGGCGTCCTCTCACACAGACAAAGAGTAATGGCGTCTGCTTCTTTCTAAAGGGCTCTGCACACACTCCTGCTACAGTTCTACAATAATGCTCTTTCTTACAAAACAGACTTGTTACACTTTATCAGAACACAATTTTACACACACACTCACGATATTCCGTAATACCGCTATTAGTTACACAACTAATATTTTAACATAAAAAAGCGAATTACCAAATTCAGCCCTATATCACCAATATACCAATCTAATCGTATATTTACAAAAACGGACTTCAAAGTCCGGCTCTCACCAACCCCAGCTTAAAGATTATGAAAAGTGTGTTTCTATTCCAACAAGATTACCGTTACACAGATTCTTTTGACTATAACTTATCTGAGATTTACAGCCTATTTTAAACACACCAATCGACTAGAGAGAGATTTCTGCAGAAAATCTACCTTCTTCCTCGAATTGAAGAGTCCGCACAATACTGTAAATTAAGTTATATTATCTCCGTCGCTTGCTCGCCATCTTTGTCGTGTATTCTTATTGGTTATGAATCAAACAACAGCTAGTGAGTTTAAGATGATTTAATCCGAGTTACAAACAGATTCATACATACACGTGTTTAAGCTGGGGCCTGGTGACAAAAAGAGGCCGCTTCCTCCCTTCCTCGCTGGTTTTCCCTAGTTTCCTAGATCCCTCCCTCTTATGCAAATACAGTCACAGGTCATAGCCTATCACCTTATCCAGATGGCCATGAGGGCCGTCCCCTGTGATGTCACCACAGCCCCAAGTCCGAGGGGCTGGTCAGATTACAAGAACCATTGCACAACACTAGAAAATAGGATATATATAGTAGAAAATATACGACAGGTTCACATACTTTCAAGCATCACTGTATGTGTTTGTTAGTGCAAGTGAGGTGTTACATGATGCCATAGTGCAATTCAGAAAACAAGTGTGATTACGACAGTGCTAAATTCAAACAAAGCAAGAAAAACACAGAAAACACTCCGTCTTATATCCATAATACATTTCTATACACTTCAATTCAATTCAATTCAACTAGATTCCAAGATGGCGTCCAAATTAGCTCCCCTGGTGCTTGGAAAAAAGACTAAAAATAAGAGGGCCAAGGGTAAAATAAAAAAGGGAAAAGAGCTGGTTTACATAAATAAAGGCTATGTACACTATCTACTATACTATACTACTATACGATAAAACACTGTGCTGTACTCTATGCTATGCTATAAATATCCTAACTTTTTCCTATATCTGAACCTTATGTACACAAGGGTTGTCATATTGCACATAGTATTGTTGCACATTCATTTAAAGTGTTGCAGTTTGAAGGTTTGAAATGTTCACAGTTGTATTTCAATATTGCACTTATGTTTACAATCTAGTAGCTGCCATCAAATTGTCTAGATTGTCCAGGGCCTAGAACCTAGGTCTTTGCTGTGTTCAGGGCCTGAATGGCCCTAGGGTAGTGTTGTAATGTTGTGATGTTGTTATCCCATTCTAGTTTGTTGGAGACGGTCGTGCCCAGAAACTTTAATTAATCCATTATTCATGTTTTCCTATTAGTTGCTTCATCGACCGTTTGATCTTTGAACCTTTATTTCACCTAGTAATTGAGGGGGTGTTTATAGATTATTGAAACATTTCGAAAACAACAGTGTTGCCTTGACAACAGACACGTACGGCACCCAGGCCTCTCCATCATATTTGTATTTTATTTGTATATTATATTTGTATTAAAAAAATTTTTGGGGGGAGTTTGTGACATCTGATGCATCTGATATACTATAAATCATAATATTATACCTCACCGGCCATAGGATAGACGTCAGCTATTCCCGCGAGACCAGGGAACGGGATGTGGAACGGGATGTGGAACTAAGATGGCGAACTAAGATGGCGGATCCATAAACACACACAGTGCTGAGACTGAAGACAACACGAGTCATTTATGAAGTTTATAACTGTGCTAGAGGGCAAACATTACAACATGTTCACTTATTACACAAAGACTGGGAAAGCGACACTAGCTTGAACAACAACGGAGGCGCCGACCTGACGGTAGGAAAAACAGTTTTGTGATTTTGTTGAATTTCGGGACATTTGGATTTCAGGAAATCTCTCCTCATCTCTCTCTCTCTCTTCGCCGGTGCCTTTAATCCCATAAACGTATCTATCTATCTATATATATCTATATATAACGTATTTAATCCCGTTTCCTAATCGAAAATGCAACATCATCAGCGACGACTACACGACCGATCAGGACAGTCTGTTAACTGACAAAGCAAACCACTTTTTTCCCCTCAAAGACTCACCCCGGGGACAGACAACAGACATGGTGACCATATCTTCATGTTAGCTGGTTTATGACGGTTACAACAGAGGGTGCCATTGTTTTTAAAGATGCTAGCCAGAAATGAGCATATTAGCCAACATGTACACAAGACAACAGGCCAGTGGGTTAAACTTAAACAATAACACACTTTCGTCCTTTGATTCCAAGTCCCAGAGAACAATCAACACATTGAGACTACAAGTGTGACGCGGAGGTCGACGCTCTGGCCAATGGGGACAACTTCGAGACGGTCACCTGGCTCTCCGACCGGGAGATAGTGGAGGCTCCCACACCGGGGTGGCGGGCGAGGCAGTACAGAGTCAAGGCTGTACAACCGACACATAATATACTACAAGAAGGTAACAATCTGGACTATTGTGGTGCACCACTGTGTTGGTTAGTACATTAGTACTAAGCAATCTAGGAGGACCATTAGCTGTATCGTGAGTCTCTGTGAGGCGCCCTAATGCATGGAGAGAGTTGAGATAACGGGATATGGATATGGTCAATAGGAATGCAATTACCGTACCCAGCCTTCAGGATGTGGCGGCTGCGCCCCTTGCTACTACAGTAAATCTAGTTTCATTGCAATAGGCTTTCACGTGAGGCAAGTACTTGGCCAAAGGGGAATTTATACTGCAGGGAAGACTTGGCAGAGTACCAATACTCTCTCTGTCTACTCTCTCTCTCTCTCTCTCTCTCTCTCTCTCTCTCTCTCTCTCTCCACTCTCTCTCTCTTTCTCCCTCTCTCTCTCTCCCTCTCTCTCTCTCTCCCTCTCCACTCTCTCTCTCTCTCTCCCTCCCTCTCTCTCTCTCTCTTTCTCTCTCCCTCTTTCTCTCCCTTCCTCTCCCTCTCTCCTACATGGCCCCGAGGCCATTCACGCCAAACTAGTCTATTGAAAAACATTTGAGTATTCTAGTTTTCCCTTTCCCCACTATGTTACATTACATTTTTAGACACTTTTAGCAGACGCCTTTAATCCCCTCTGTCCAAGTATATGACACATGGTGTTGTGGCCAGAACGTTTGACCACCGAGCTAGCGACAGAGAGTTCACACAGGTTAGGAAAGGGCCTTTCAGTTTCACCATAGGGCATAGATAAACCTCACACATCATGAAGATATTTAATGACTAGGCCCTACGCCTCATCTTTAATATTGTTATATTGGCTGTAACTCAACCGTGTTATGGGCTCAGACTAGGGGTGGGCATCAATGATCGACGATCGATAATTGATCGATAAGGATCTTGGTCGATCACAAAATATTTTTTGCGATAATCATTAATATTATATATATATATTTTTAAATAATAATAATAATAATAATGGAAATGAGTTAGGCTGGCCTAACTGTCACCAGATTGCGTTAGTCTCTCACCCCTGAACATGTTAACATGATCATCTTTCTGAACAAGAACCAGTAGGCCTGCCGCCTACAGTCTCTCGCTGGAGTTTAAATTTAAGTTAAGCTGGAAGCTCTTAAGGACACTAACGTTTTCAGTCATCCTCCTATTTGTGAGTAACTGTTTTTTTACTGCTCCTATGGTGAGTTACTTATTTTCTATATTTTAATTTATAACGTAAAATGTGTTTTTAAGTTAAACAATTTAGGCTACTCACTGCCTTGTTTAAGAGGATTGTTATCTGACTGTAGTGTCTAGTTTGAATGTGAATGAATGAATGTGTGCAATACACCCCAGTAACACCCCACCCCAAGGAAAACATGCTTGTTATTTCTGCCCTAGTTTTTTTTTTTTTTATGAAAAAAAAGCTTATCAATTAATCAATAATTGATCGTTAATTCTTGTGATTATCGGAAGAAAAAAAATGATCGTTTGCCCAGCCCTAGCTCAGACACTTACTGTAAGTCTCCGTCCTCCATTGTCAACGTATATGGTTCCGTGTCTTCTTGGTCAAAAAAGAACGCTCGATTTCAGCACTGTCCAATCAAATCAAAGTTGATTTGTCATATACAACGGGCTACGGCTGTATTCTGTGTAGCTATATGGGTCAATGACGTGATGTGCATATTTTTGTGTCATGTATATTATTTCTATTTAATTTTAATAGATTTAATAGATTAATCAATTCAAGTCACATATGATTTTATTCTATTCTATACAACATGGTTAGTTTGAATGTATTGTCAGTACATTCTAATAATATGGATTACTTTGTGTTTTAGCATCTCAAACCCCCAAAATGTCAGGTGGCCCAACCGTCATGTAACGACTGTGGCAGGGTTTCCGTTAACCGGTAATTACCGGTCTTTGTCCGATAAAATCTGTTGAAGTCCGACATATTTAAACCTCTTCGGTCATATTGTCCGGTGAAAATAACCGCTAAACCCAATAGCCCATTCGGCGGTAACCCGCCCCATCTGGCAACCCTGTCTCTCAACGGCGCGAGTACCGTAGTTTAGTCAGTTACCGTAATTTAGTTTGATCTAGTCTAAATAAAACCACTGCAGTGACCGGAGTCAAGGTTATTGTTCTGCATGTTTTGGATGTGCTAGAGCACAGTGAATGACCACCGAGGGCCGTGAGATGCGGCTAGTAAAGGACGCTAGCGGCCATCTCAACCCCGTTCATTGATTGAGCCTGCCGTGCCCGTTCCAGCCCTGAGTCGGGAGATGTACTACGGGAGTAGTGCGCTACTATCGACAACCTGGGCTACTGGTACCATTAGATTAGGATTGATTAGATTAGGTTGACAATTAGGGGTGCAACGGTTCTCGGTTTTTTTACGGACGGTACGGTTTGCGTTCCACGGCTCAATTCACTAGTGAACTGTGACGGTTTTCGGTTTATGCTGCGATTTGGCTGCGTTCGTAAATTAGCTCTGAGAGCGCCGCAACAGTTTGAGGAAGCCCCGGATTCGTACAAGTCTGCGGTGTGGGGTCATTTCGCTTTTCCCGTTGAATACGACAATAAGGGGGGGGAAACAGTGGACAGAAATATTACTGTCTGCAAGCTCTGCTTAAAGCGTGTGCCATATGCAAATGGTTGCACCTCTAACATGAACCAGCATATTCGCCGCTACCACTCAACGATAACACTGACTGGGAGCAGGAAAGCCAGTCAGGTAGCGTCAGTGAGCAGACAGCAGTCTCTCTCTGATGCGTTCGGACAGACGTACACTACCACTTCAGAGAAACACAAAAAAATAACCAATGCAGTGGGGATGTTCATTGCAAAGGATTTGCAGCCCTTTTCGGTGGTTGGAGATTTGGGTTTTCGAAATCTGATAAAAACTCTCGAGCCCCGTTACAGTGTCCCCTCCCGTACATCATTCAGCACCAAAATAATCCCTGGTATTTACCAAACAACGTGCAGAGGCATTGAAGACGATTTGGCAAAAACACAGAGCTTTGCACTGACTACGGAGGGTTGGACCTCCCGGGCAACGGAGAGTTACCTCACTGTCACGGTCCACTACATGTCACCGGATTGGGAGATGAAGAGCGCAGTACTGCAAACTCGTCCACTATACGAAAGCCATACCAGCGCGCACCTGGCAGAGGAACTAACAAATGCAGTGACTGAGTGGAAGTTGGAGAGGCCAAACATAACAATTCCCGTAACAACAGACAACGCAGCAAATATCGTAAATGCGATCCATGAAGCTGGTGGACTGGGGCCACAGATCGGCTGCTTTGCGCACGTCGTAAATCTCGCCGCCAAGAAGGCAGTGGCAATAACCCCGGTGTCCCGCCTCCTGGGTAAGATCAGACATGCAGTCACTTTCTTCCACAAAAGCACCACAGCCCACCATATTCTGACAATTAAACAAGATATGTTAGATTTACCAAAACACAAATTAATCCACGATGTCGCAACTCGTTGGAATACAACACATGACATGTTGGAACGCTATGTGGAAAGTGTTACTTTTGTAGTGTGAATTTGTTTTCCTCCTGTTTGTATACGGGCTACCAGCTGTCAAGGCTAAAGTGCACTTTTACTTTCGAAAGTGTTTATTTATTTTTGGACATTTGAAAGTGTTTTTTGTTTATATACAATTATATATACATTATATACATAACATATACATGTGTATGTTAAAGTTCCATATTATGTATAAGCAAAATAAAGTAAAGTAACAGTTTGTAAATAAATAGTAGCATTTGTTTCTGAACCGAACCGTACCGAAAACCGTGACCCAAAATACCGAACCGTACCGAACCGTGGGCCAACTGAACCGTTGCACCCCTATTGACAATACCACACTACATTTGAGTTTAGGGATATCAATGTTATATATTTGTGTATGTTTTATCTTTATGTATTAAATGTTATAATTGTTTCACATTTGAGACCTGTCTTCCCCCACTCAGTTATTCAGTCGGTGTCCATCATTTTAGTCTATCTATAGTGTTAGAGTTTAATTTGTGCCACTAAGGTGAAATAGTCCATGGGTGTGTATCCCCCCCCGATACATCCTCCCCATTCTCATACTCCCGAGTCCGAGAAAGTATGATTTGACAGGCAGCTAGACTTAATGCCTTCCCAATCAGCGAGACGTGGTTATAGAAATTACGTTGTTTTATTGATAAAAAGGGTAAAACTGGAAAGAGAATATAAAAAACTTACATTACTGTCGTGAAACTATTTAACACACTTCAGTTAACGTAATGTCCGTTCATTGATCGATCGATGCAGTCCGTTCAAATAGCCATCAAAAGCTAAACTAGGCATACTTAAAATTACCAATTACATACTCAAATCCCATTAATGCAATTGAAATAAACATCTTAAAGTAGCCTACAGTCATAATTCAAAGTAGCAGGCTGGTGACTAGGCTGCCCAGTGTGGCGCGCGTGCAGCCCTGGACATATTATGCCATAGTAGCGCATGCGAATCATGAAAGCCTATATTATTATATAGTTCGCGATCTAATCGTATCGGATGAGAAATGGACATTAAATGGCCTATATAGGCTACACAACAGCTAATCACCGCGACAAACACCTATATTATATTCTAATATGATGACCGGAATTTTTCCCGTTTGTCCGACAAATTGAAATCTTCCCGGACACGTTGACCGGCACCACATTTTTCTAACGGAAACCCTGGACTGTGGGTTATTGCATTTACTGCTGTTCTCTGGTAGGGCTGCACGATTTGGGGAAAAAATCGAATTGCGATTATTTGGACAGATATCGCGATTGCGATTAATTTGCGTTTTTTTTTTTTTCTAAATAGCAAAAAAAAAAAAAAAGGGGGAGTTTTTGTAAAGTGTGGCCATATCTCCGGCTAGGAAGGTCGTATCAACGTGCAGTTTGTTTGTACGTCTTCAGGGGACTTAGAGGCTCCCTCCTCTAGCACCCCCACAGCCCGAGCTACGAGTGAAAGAACTAAACTTACATTGGGTTGCTTTAAAATCAAGCTTCAGATTAAAACATGTGATGGAGCATTACTAACCTGACTCAGGTGGTTTGTTTCACACAACCATCTAGGAAAGCTTAATTGGAAGCTGTTTGGAAAAGGGCAGGTACTTTCAAAAAATACTTGGCAGGTGATTGGATGAATATCACCTATTTTCAGAGAGCATTACCACATGATACCATCAAACTATTAACTGCTCTAATTCTAATGCAAGGATGAGAACTTAAAAGATATGAATTGTATATATGATAACCTCATCTCATCTAGACAGGTGGCTACTTTCTAAGATGATCCAGTTATTAAAATGATCATTTGGGGATACACTGTGACTATAACTGAAAGGACCACATCTAGATGACTCGGTCAACAGTCGAACTGATGAATGATAGAATGGTGGTCTCTGACTATGGAGCACAGACACACGTCACCGTGACTTAGGAATCTGTGACATACTTCAGCCCAAGGCTAGGCTAGGCTAACCTCTGCGTCTTTAAAGCCGGCTGGTATGAACGAATGGTATGAGGTTATGCATACAGGACACATTCATGTTTGACAACAGAACAGTTAACTTCCATGTATCCATAAGCCTGCTATACTATATAAACACCAACCCGCAGGTTGCTGAGACTGTCAACTCTGTGTCTGTACTTTAACGCCGGGTTAGCATGAGTAGCTAAGCTAAGCTACCGTCTCAAAGACTACAAGTTAGCTAAGCTAAGTTTAAGGCTGGACTAACAGCACCGACATGCACTTGGCTGGTACAGTTAGTATAGTGAAATTGTACACTTACCTGTCGCAATTATAACATACTAACGTTTATCATACGTCCAGTAAGCCATGTGGTGTCTAATTGTCTCCGTTACGTTAGCCCAACGTCTCATAATAATTGGACTGACTGTCGTGACACAACCTATGCCTGCGTTCGTAAATTCGCTCTGAGAGCGCCGGGTTCAAAGTCATAAAGAGACCAAGTAATTTGATTGGACAAGAGGCATTCCATGAGTGCTGATCAAATTTCCAAAAGAGGTTTTAATCTCAATGTGACTTCCTGGTAAAATAAAGGTTTAAAAAAAATAAAATAAATCGCAGGCAAATCGCAGGCTTTGCGATTAGCTAATCGCATCATTTCAAATCGCGATTTCGATTTAAAATCGATTAATCGTGCAGCCCTATTCTCTGGTTCATGTTCTTATACCAGTGCTCAGTATAAAGTATTTTAGATGAACATTCGTAATATAGTCTCTGATGTTCATGGTCATCTAAATCAGACTATTTTGTGAAACAAATAATGTTCCCGCTAATGGGTTAACCAAGCAGCCTCGCACCTAACGCTAGCTTTGAACTATTCATAGCAATATGCGCGGGGCAAAAATAATCTATTGCCTCTAAAATCACCACGAACAGAACGGCGGAGGTACGGGTAAGCAGGGATCATGTCCAGGGCTGCCAAGTTTCACCAAAAGTTTGGAGTGAGATTTTTTGGCGGTGGAGCGACCCAAAACTGTGCACGTTTTGGCGGCAGCGGCCCCTCTCTCCCACCCAATTATTTGTGCTAGTTTCCTGCAATTTTACATGTTGTTCATAATAAACCAGCACAAGAAATGAAAATAATTAACATTTTATAAAACAAGACAAAAATTCAGACAATATATCATATTTATGAAATCTTAATGAACAAATACAGTAGCCTACAGACTCTAAAAGAAAAATGGGCCCTATCAATAGGACTCAGCCCCTTGGTCAGCAGCAGAAAGACCCGTGGTCATCATCTTATATACAGTGCATTGCTCATAGATGGCTATCATGTTATACAGTACATACCAGGGTTTTTCCTGGGTCAGAATGAGGCCTTGGTGGTTGATCTTGTGTGCGCGTAGCGCGGCCATTTTTTTTTTGAGGGACCCCCAATTGTTGTATTGTAAATTGCAATTACTATTTATTATTACTATTGTAGGAGCCAGATATGGTCCTGTGATACGTGTTGTAATTCACTGTGTGGGCATGGGGTGGCGCTGTCACAATACCTGAGGCAGGTATATCAGGTAGCACATTTGTTGTTGTTGTCGTCAGGTGTTGACCCCGGAAGGGCAAATAGGTTTGACCGCAAGGGCGCTAAGTTTGTTATTGTTATTGTTTGTACCAGTGATTAAGCCATTGATGGCACATAGTAACACAATAAATGTTTATTATGCAGCAAACCAACGACTACGGATCTTATATAACCAACAGCAACACATCAAACTAGGACGCACGGCGCGTCAACCGGACAATCCGTCGGGTTAGCATCTCAGTAGCAAGTAGTAGACTATGCTCCTTTAACAATTATTATTAACTCTTTGACTGCCAGCCATGTTCAGAGCGGAGAGCTCCACACTGCCAGACTTTTGGGGCATTTTCGCTGAACTTTGAAGACCCACCAAATATTGACTTTTTGGACTACATAAACATTGAACATATCTACCAAAACTTTAGACTCTCTTCTTTCATCAGAAAAAGAAAGTTTGTTTCTAGCCTCTTTGAGTGTTTAGAAATCGGCCGTAGAACATAGGGTGGTTTCAGCAAAAACACCTGATTTTGACCAATAAACAAAGAAAACGAGCTTTTTCTGCAGAACTTTTTTTTTTTTTTTTTTTTCTGCAGAGAAGCAAATTCAAGCAAAACGGTGACTGACGTCCACATATTTTAGTTTTAGTGACACCTCAAACATCTGAAAAGTTGTTTACTTCTATGAAACAATAAAAACAACACAGGAAAAAAGGCTTTTGATGACAAAATAACTACATTTATTCACAGATTTAGAACATTTAGAACATAATACAAAACATAACAAAATAATCTATTTACATGTGTGTGAACTATTTACAGGTGTGTACGTGTGTGTAAACTTATTTACAGATGTGTGTGTATGTGTGTGTGTAAACGTATTTACAGATGTGTGTGTGTGTGTGTGTGTGTGTGTGTAAACTTATTTACAGATATGTGTGTGTGTGTGTGTGTGTGTGTGTGTGTGTCTCTATGCACACAATCATATTTTTTTTCTGTGTGGTAGGCTGTGAAGCACTCTCCTGAGTGCAGGGGTACATGGCAGGACCTGCACCACATTCTGGTCTCTCTCCTTTTACCCCTTCGAACGCAGACCCTACATTTTCTTGCTGGCTTTGTGTTATTGCTGGTGGGCCTTAATTTTTCCAACTCATGCCTGGCCATCCGGCCATCCAGCCTGCTGTCTGGGTCTCTCTGTCTTGCGGCCCTGGTTTGTCGGACCTCCTCTTCCTCCTCTTCCTCCTCCTCCTCCTCCCCCCCCTCCTCCTCTCTCCCCCTCCTCCCCCTCCTCCTCTCTCCTCCTCTTCCTCCCCCTCCTCCTCCTCTCTCCTCCTCCTCCTCCTCCTCCTCCTCCTCCTCCTCCGCTACATAGGTTTTTTCAGTCCACGACCTCGCCACCCTCCTCATGAACTCCAAGTGTGTTTTGCACTTCCCCGGGTTCCTGGCCTTGTACAGCACATATGCATTGAACACACACAGCTGAAATAAGTATGCCACAAACTTCTTTGACCAGTTGAGTGTTTTCCGTATGAATGGGTAATATGCAATGTTCTGGTCAAGTTTGTCCACCCCATTCATGCAGGCATTGTATGCCACAACACACTGCGGTTTGAGCTGACCCACCTTCTCCTTCTTCCCTTTCTGCCACACCTCCACCCTCTGCATGCTGTCATGGTGGCAGGTTGTCACCATCCTCACCAGACGCTTGTCCTGCCATGCCATAACCAGCACCCTGCCATTGTGCCGCACCACCCTCCCCTCCACACCCAAGTCGTTCTTTGTCGGCTCCCTTATGATCTGCGGTTCCCCCCTGTTTTTTCGCAGTGTTCCGCAGACGTTGGTGTTGGCTTTGATCAACTGCTCACAAAGTTGAACAGAGTTGTAGAAGTTGTCCATGTAAAGTGTGTATCCGTGTCCTGTGAGACGGTCAAGGAGGGAGAACACTGTGTCTGGGAGTGTGTTATGCTGGCCAACATAAGGCTTAATGTTAAAACAATACCCAGTATAAGAGTCACACAGTATGTAGGATTTAATTCCATACTTCACCGGCTTCTGAGGGTTATACACTTTGAATGATAGGCGGCCACGCCACTGCATCATTCCTTCATCAATGCAGATACTTTCAAAGGGCTGATACAGCTCTTTGAATTTGGCTACAACATGATCTAAAATAGGACGCACTTTATACATTTTATCTGTGGCGTCCTGTGATGCATTATTGTTGTAGTGGAGGAACTTCCAGATGAGCTGATACCTGTTCCTGGACATGGTTTTATTGAAGTATGGAGTGGCGTCCTGTGGATCCACACTCCAATACATTTCTATTTTTGGCTTTTTTATGTAACCGGTGATGAAAGTGAGTCCAAAGAATCGTTTCAGTTCTGGGACTGTCACCGGTTTCCATGACCTCCCTCTGGAGTGTCGGGATGTGTCGGGATGTGCCTGTAAAAACTGCTTGGCATACAGGTTGGTTTGATCTGCAATGTGCTGCACCAGCTCATCAGGAATGAGCAGCTCCAGGAAATCAACCGGCCGGTCAGATTTCAGCTCTGCAGCAGCATTCTGGGGTCCAGGGGTTGCCGTGAATGGAACCTTTGTGGGTTGCCAGTCACCGTCACCCCAACCAGCAGCTTTCTCTGAAGACAGCCGTCTCCTTGCAGCAAACCCACTGGTTGAGGCACGTCCTCTGCTTGATTCAGGAACTGTAAAATATTGAAATATATACCATTTTATACAAAATATATATATACAAAAGGCATGTTTTATTGCTTTGTAATGATGTAGTGTAATAGTGTAATAGTAATAGTAATAGTGTTATACTGCTCTAGTGATGGTTAAAGTTTCAGCACAACACACACAGGTAGACATCAACACAGAGAGGTCACACACAGGTCATCAACACACACATCAACACACAGAGGGAGACTTCAAAGACACAGGTCACACACAGGTCATCAACACAGACATCAACACACAGAGGGAGACTTCAAAGACACAGGTCACACACAGGTCATCAACACACACATCAACACACAGAGGTATACTTCAAAGACACAGGTAAACATCAACACAGAGGTAGACATCAACACAGGTAGACATCGCACACACACACACACGCGCGCGCGTGAAACAGAGCCTCTCTGACCTGAGGCAAGGCAAATTTATTTGTGTAGCACATACATGTAGACCCAAGGTTACCCATAACTACCTCATAACTAATATGAGCCTTACATCACATTACCCATAAACATCCCCTCTTCATCGCCCTCATATCTGCACACACACACACACACACACACACACACACACACACACACACACTCACACACACTCACACATACAGGCACACACACACACACACACACATACAGGCACACACGCACACACACACACACACACACACAGGCACACACACACACACACACACAGGCACACACACACACACACACACACACTCACACATACACATACACACACACGGTTTGTAAAGAATACAAAAAGAAAAACAAATTCATTCATTCATTCATTCAACAGTTTTACCGTTTTTGCTCTCCACCCGCGGGGATCCGCGCTGATCTGGAGAGGAGCCCCTGCTACTATCCGATCGGGAAGGCAACCACTCTTCTTTCGTGTAACGTCAGAGGTCCAACTCGGTGTCGCGTAGCCATGCCCGCATCTCTGGTTCTAGGTCGAAGAGGCTGGCTTCTGAGGGTGGTCTATATAAGGGGCAGATGGTGATTATGTGGTCGGCGGTCTGCTCTGGGTCACCGCACTCGCATGCCGCACTGTCCGCCAGGCCCCACGCCAGGCCCCACTCGTCTGAATCGGGGTCTGGTTCAGAATCGTCCGACTCTGAACTGTTTGAAGAGTCGCGCGATGGCTGCGCTGCTCCGCAATGCTCCGCGCCGCGTTTGGCACATCTCCTATACCAGATCTCGCCGCGTTTGGCACATCTCCTATACCAGATCTGCTTGACCTGATCTGCACCACACTCCTTGCAGATCCACTGCCAGACAAGCTCTGTGCCAGTGTCAACTGCTTATAATGCTTGTCGCCTGAACCTCTCGTCTTCGCTCTCCTCTTCGCCATTACTACAACCCACAACAAGCCACTTCCTTGTCCAGGCTTTTTATAGCTGAGCTAAATCGAACTACTGCCCTCATCTGGGACCGAAATACATTACACCCAAGTCTGTAATTCACACACTAGGTGTAGAACATGTCAATAACGCGATCCCCGCGGAAATTTTTTTTTTTTCTATAAGACGCCAATTGGCGTCTTTGGCAGTCTACGTTACTATTAGAGATGCTCCGATCAGGGTTTCTGGTGCCGATCACTGGAATCAGTGATCTGCCGATCCGATATCACCGATCACCGATCACAGCGTCGAAAATGGCAATTGAAGCATTCTATTTATTGTGTAGCATTATTTATGTTTTTAATTATTCTTAACACCATTGACATTGTATATTAAGTATTCAAATGAAATTAGGAGATGAGAAAGTATCATGAATTGACGACCATCTGTTTTATTGAATTCACAACCACCTGTAGCTTACTTCAGGAAAAACAAATAAAATGTGACGCGATCTGGTGGAATGATCAAAGAGGGGGCAAAGTCATTTTTCTGTTTTTTACATATGCTTAAACTACAGATTGTAAGCTTTCAAATGATATGTCATACATAGACATCGGGAAAAAATGTAAGACAACATGAGTATTTGAAACTTGTTAACCCTGAAAACTAAATCCTGAGAAAAAGCCCTTCAAAGATTTGGGACTTTTTCACACCTTCACACAGGCAGGTAATGGGCGGTAACAATAGCTGGTCAACCCCACCCCCAACCACTCCCCCTCTAGCTTGACAGCTATCAGCTGTCAATACTGGTCACTGGGTCAGACAGCTATAGTTATACAGCTATAACATTATTACCTAGCAAGGTATTACCTAAGCTAATTACCCAGCTTATTATTATTTATGGTTGTTGTAACTGTTATAGTTAGTCTTGTAATGATACAAAAAAGTATTCAATCAGAATCAGAATTTATTTTACAGTACACAAGCATAGGTAGGATAAAGATATCACTGTAAATATTGTGTCATACACAGAATATGGGCACACTTCACAAACACGTCACGTCATGTCGACCAAAGCACATCTAATAAAAAAAAATATATATGGGCACACTTCACAAACACTTCACACCAATATTGCACGTCACGTCATGTCGACCAAAGCACATCTAATAAAAATAAAAATATATGGGCACACTTCACACCAATATTGCACGTCACGTCATGTCGACCAAAGCACAAAAAAAGTGTACCAAATCACAGTACTGCAATCAGAATGAACCATGTAAAAAAAGTAGGAGTAAAAAAGTGGCACGTTATTACAGTGATAAAATGCTCCTATCCGAGGCACAGAGTTACAGCTCAAATCTAGACTTTATAAAATAACATCAGGCATGACTAATATTAAGGAGGAAAAAGCAGAACAATACTGCGGCAAGCTGTGCAAAGTACAATCAGTGTGCAATTCCTGCATTCCTCCTGTGTGTTTGTCCTGCAGCTACAAACGGACAGCCTTTTTCTGAGGTGCCTTTTTCAGAGGTGCTGTGGAGTCTGGTGGGCAGGGGCATGTAGTGTCTTTCGCCTCATCAGTACAGAATTCTCTGATCTTGTCAAAAAGGTACTTCTGTCTGGCCACGTCAAGTCCGGGTGGGGCTTGCACAGGAAGATCACCTCTGGGGGGCTTGACATCAGTGTGTTTCAGTAGCTGAAACTCGACTTGTTCTGCCCCGTCGTGTTCCCAGGCTATAACCACGCCAGGTTTCCGAGCATCAAAGCTGCAACAGAATGAAGACAATGCATTAAATGATTGCCCACAGTAAATGATATTATATGACCGCCATACTATGTTCATAAAATGAAATAGGTAAATACATGACAATGAATTACCTGAAGTGCTGGTAACTCTTAATCTGTGGGAGCTTTCGGAAGTAGGCACCCAGATGCTTTTGCCAGTCGTAGGTTTGAACCAGCACGGTGCCATTCTCCAGGCCTACAAGCTGGGGGATGTTGACGTGTTTCACTGGAGAGCTGGCCCTCACGACTTTAACAATGTCATCCAAAGTGTCCACTCTGGTCTTCCTGAAGCACTGCTTGATAAGGCCAAAGCACCAGTCGGGGCCAAACTTGGTGTGGCCTGCAATCAGGAAGTGGAGGGCCAGTGTCTTGTGAAGGCCATGCATGGTCCGCCACGCACAGTACCACAGCATGAAGTTGTTCTTGTTTTGGCCACTGCAGTTGTCACAGTTCAGGTCCACGTATGTTTCTCCAACTCCATACTTCTCGAAGAAGTGATGCAGGTAATTGATGACTGCGTTGCTGCCCTTACTTGATGACATCCCTTCATCGATGAGGTAGTTCACCTGCCTAGGCATCCCTTCGCAGGAGACACCAAAGATGCCGCACTTGCGTGGAGTCAGAAAGTACATGGGCCCTGGTTGATGAGGGTCAGAGGGGTAGTGGACCTAAGAAAGAGAGGCAAAAGAGGAAGAGAAGAAAAAGATTAGATGCAGTGAAAAGTAACATCACAGAGGTGTGTGTGTGGGTAAATGAAATTCAATCAACCAAATCAACAGTGTCATAGGATGAAGTTATTCTCACCTGTTGTGCAAAATCAAAACTGTAGTGCATTGTGATTTCCTTGCTTGCTGGTGTGGAGGGGCCAAGAGAGAGCTGCAATTCCTCACAGACCTCCGCACATGCAATATTCATTTTCTGGTAGAAAGAACGCTCCATTGCAACACGGTCTAGATGCTTCTCCTGCTTCTTCAGCTTGGCTGATTTCACCACATCCGGCAGATTGGCACTTCGTAACACTTGGTAGTTGTTCCTCTGGCACTCCCAGCACAGATCTGTCCGGGGTTTGGTGCTGGTTATTTGAGGGAGCAATTCCTTCCACAGCTTTCGGAAGCCTTGCGCACTAACAACACGTTGCTCTGCAAAAGAAGATTTTATGAGTATGAGTATGAGTATGAGTCTCAATGAATGTGCCTTTTTTTAAACAAACCCCCCCATTGTATTGGCAATAGCAACTTCAGGCTCATGAATCTGAATTTGTTAATTGCACATTAGCATGGCTATCACAGTGTATACACAGGGCCTGGCTGTTAACACAGCCATCAGTCAAGTCATTTTAAAAAGTTGTTTTAGCATATTTAACACAATGTAACATATTTTACATTATGTTACATTTCTGTAATCTTGGATTGTAGTCCCACACACACATTTTACATACCAGATTTTTGCAGAGCATCATTGTAGAGACGCCAGACGGAGGTTTTGGTGACATTGGACGGCAGCAGTTTAGCACTGTAGTCCCTGTGTCCAGGGTGTCTGCCAGGTAGAATAATGGCGTGATCTTCAGCGTAGTTGTTGATGAATGTCACGACTGCATCGACGTCATCTTTTGTGTGAAAGTTTTTGTTTTTTCGACATGTCTTTCTCTCGCGTGGCAGAGCACCGTGCTCCTGGTACCATTGGGAAATGGTATGGAGAGTTCGGCTGCTTATCCTGAGCAGAAAAAACAACAGAACGTATAAATAATAGACTAATAGCTATAGATAATGTCTGCTAGCTAGCATGGCTAACGCCACGATACATACTAGGTCATTTTAACTACTAACAGTAACAGCACAGTAGAATCTGATGTCTGCTAGCATGGCTAACGCCACGATACATGCTAGGTCATGTTAACTACTAACAGTAACAGAACGTATAAATAACAGCACAGTAGAAATAGCTGATGTCTGCTAGCATGGCTAACGCCACGATACATGCTAGGTCATGTTAACTACTAACAGTAACAGAACGTATAAATAACAGCACAGTAGAAATAGCTGATGTCTGCTAGCATGGCTAACGCCACGATACATGCTAGGTCATTTTAACTACTAACAGTAACAGAACGTATACATTTTAAAAAGCTTACCCCAATACGAAGCAGTAGGTGTCACGGCAGACGTTCGTCCCCTGAATGGAGTATGATACCCTTTTTTAGGCAGTTTTTTGAGACCTTGAGTCAAAATAGAACGATTCATTGACGTCAAGAGACCACCCATAACCAGCAAGTCTTTGTTCTCTGGATCCAAAGATGCTGTATTCAACCGCGTCTCGTAGATCAGTTCAGAAGACAGTCTTTTGCTGCAAGAGATTCTCGGTCGAGCATTGTCTGTGCGACTACGCTGGCATTTGCACTCAAATCGTTTGATTTTGTCCAATTCTGAGTCTTGCTCGGTAAACTCATTTTCAACATTCTCGTCAGACCAATCTTCGGCGAGATCACTTATCTCAGATCGTGGTTGAAGCGAGTCTTCTTCTTCGCTATCGGAATCCGAGGAGGACAGAGGATCTGAATCGCCTCCGTGCATGTAGTCAGCAATGAACGAGGTCATAAATTCTCCATTGTCGATCCTTCTACCGGCAGCAGAAATTCGGTTGATCTCATCGGCGAGCATTTGTGATTCCATCTTGCAGTCACACAGCAGTAAGCAGAATACAGTACACAGACCAGCATGTGGCTTTTTATCCCTCCCCCTCGCCCAGCTATTGGCTACGCCGATTGAGCTCACAGCCATTCACACCGATTGTTGTTGTTAGCTGGGCTCACGTTCCCGCCCCCAAGTTCTCAGAAACATTCAGGCGGAAAATAAGCTTATTTTGTTGATTAAGTACACGTATTTAACTATCGTAAAACTGCTCGAAAAAATAACGAGTGGGTAGTTCAAAACCTTAACTTGTGTCTGGTGACAAAAAAACGAAATCAGATTATTATTATTTTTTTACAAAAACGCTACTTTGAAGCCTTTGCCCTTTGCGCCCGGTTCGCACTTCGATGACGTCATGCCACAAATGTGAAAATAAAAATCATAATAAATAAAATGTACACTGTCACATCAAATGTGCAACATTCCACTCGAATGAGAGGAACTAGGGGCTCTTAGAGAACTTGCTTATACTGTAGCTTTCCTGAGGAACAATAAACATACCCAAACTAAACTGCAACATAAACAGGCTATAGCCAAATATAAAATACTGTTTCAAGTCAGTCAGTTTCAAGTCATATTTAGGAGGAGATAAGACAGCAAGTCAGCAATAATCAATAAAACAAAAAAACAAAACATTGCACCTAAGGAGATTTCAGACTCAAACCTTACTTCTGATTAAGCAGCATCACTGGCAGATTAGCCTTGAGAAATACAAGCATCTCAGCGTTTTTGGCACTCAGCCTGTTCCTCTTATCATCTAAAATATGTCCTGCTATGCTGAAAAGTCGCTCGCTATCTACACTTGTGCAAGGTGCACAGAGGAAGACCTAAAACTCACGCGCTAATAGTTGTTGCTATGGGCCAAGTGACTTCCTGCTCGCGGGGTCACATGACGTCGCTGAACACTACCTACACTACGCTCGTGAAGTCGCGCTGGAACTCTGACCAGCACTCGTGGAACGCCTCTCGTCCAATCAAAGCACTCGGTCCCTTTATGACGTCGAGCCCAGTGTGCGCTTCGGCGCTCTCTGAGCGAATCGTCGAACCACTACCTACACTACGCTCGTGAAGTCGCGCTGGAACTCTGACCAGCACTCGTGGAACGCCTCTCGTCCAATCAAAGCACTCGGTCCCTTTATGACGTCGAGCCCAGTGTGCGCTTCGGCGCTCTCTGAGCGAATCGACGAACGCAGCAAATGCCGTATGATATTCGTGGTATTGAAAGACCTTGCGTGCGTCCCTCCGCGAGGTATTTCTTTTGAGCAGACATTACAAACGGCATATTTGTTGTCTCTTTCCGACACTGTGTAATATTTCCAGACTGGCGACGCCATTTTGTAAACTGATCGGTCGTGTTTGATCGGCCGTTTTGAGAACTCCGATCAAAACCGATCAAGGCCATATCGGCCGATACCGATCGGCGCCGATCAGATCGGAGCATCACTAGTTACTATTCTATAAGACGCCAATTGGCGTCTTTGGCAGTCAATGAGTTAATGTACCTGGTTATGTTACAGTAGAGAAACAAATGCATTTAGTAATGACTTACGCCAAATTGGTGCAACCCAGTCCAGTAGGCTACCAGATACGATGTTGTAATGCAGCGGTTCCCAAACTTTTTCAATCAGGCCCCCCTTGGGTAATTGGAAATATTTTCGAGCCCCCCCTAACCCGGTCCCCACCTAGATTGATATAATTAATTGTATAAAGTTGTACAAACATTACATTTTCTCTTCTAATAATAACAAGACACATATATCCAACTATAGTTTTATATTTTATTATGGGTTGAAAAGGAACATAAGTGCTTGGCAAATGATCCTGTGCCACTGAAATATTCAACATATCAACATTAACTAATTTCTACTGCATCACTATTCTTACTCTACACATTCCTATCACAATTACGATCAATGACTTGTGTGTGCTTGCTTTGCCTTGCAAATCTTCTCAAAGCGGGGTTGTTGTTTTGAGACTGCCACTCTCAGTTCATTCTCAATGTTCAACTTCGACCTGTATTTGCTTTTGATAGCAGCAACAGCAGAAAAGCCTATCTCACACAGGTACGATGTTGCAAAAGGCAGCAGTATTCCCACAGTTTTTTTTTTATTAGTTTTTTTTAATTTATTTCTGCGCCCCCCCTGCAGTACCCCCGCGCCCCACTAGGGGGCGCGCCCCACAGTTTGGGAAACGCTGTTGTAATGTATGCACATATTTTGCTACCACGGTTGCCAGACGGAATTGACAATGTCCAGCCCAACCGGTCTAAAAGCCGCCGAAACCCCCCGTCCAGTGTGACCAAAAGTAGCCCAATCTGGCAACCCTGCTTGCTACGTTCTTGCAGCTCGCGTGAACACAGGTTCTTCCATCAGCGCTCGCCTGCCGCTTCGACTGCAGACTCAAGTTAACGCGCGTGCAGAAAGATGCCACCAAACTCATGTCCGGTAAAACAAATTGTTATTTCTCGCCGTGAGAAATAGAGATGCGGCGTGAGAGCGTGAGAACTGGTTGAAATGCGTGTGTCTCACGGTGATTGCGTGAGACTTGGCAGCCCTGATCATGTCGGTGTCCTCAAAGGTAAGAGTTGGTTTTCTTTAACTCAACTGATAGCATTACCTTGCTGTTGTTGTTTACCGAATACTCCATCTGACTCACACTGATTTTACTTGTGTAAACAGTAACGTTAGGCGGTTTTTACGTCTTTGTTTTGAGCGCCAGTGCGCGTTTTATGCGCGTGCACGCGAAAACAAATTCGAGGGTCACCGAGGGTCTTGTATCTCTGGGGGGGGGGGGGGGGGGGGTTTGTATCTCTGGGGGGGGGGGGGGCTGATGAAAAGGTTCCTGAGAAGATCCTGAGGAACATTGGGGGCATCTGAATCATTTGTGTTAGTCAGTGTTCCTTTCTTGCCGGAGACAGACACACACAGGAGTGTTTTGGATCAGGGATTAGGGTTGTCGGTTCCCTTACATAGACTGGAGCTGATGTCCGATCTGGTGCAGGGTGAGGTTATAGTTGGTGTAAGTAAGTAAGTAAAATGTATTTATACAGCACCTTTCCCAGACCAAGGGTCACAAAGTGCTTTACATAACAAAGAAGAAACACAATAAAGCATAATAAAAGAGCGAAAGTCATAGCAGGTTAAAACAGGCAAACAAGTGAAAATAAGAACAAGTAACAAACAAGTGTACATCAACAGGACACAGACAGGCCCTAGGGGCTATCCAGAAGCCTGTCTATACAAGACAGTCTTTAGCGTTTTTTTAAAAAAAACCTCGACCGAGCCAGCTGATCTAAGATCCAAGGGCAGAGCATTCCAATTCTGTAAATCTGAATAAACAATAAAATATAAAAAAATGGTAATACCATAATGGTATATTTACAGTACATGGACAGTGGATTGAAGCATTGGAACAAACCCTCACTCATTGGAAATGTCTGTTTTTTGTAGTTGGACATACGATTTTCTTACAGGTGAGAGAGTAAGTAAAGACAGTATCTGACTGCATTGCCCACAGCAACCCAATATTCAATTAGAATGATGTTATGATTTGATATGAATTCAATGTATACCTCTTATTAAATTATAAATACTCTGGTTGTTATATTTGCCTTTTGGTTGACAGCAAAAGAGGGAGAGAGGAGGATAGAGAGGGAGAGAATGAGAGAGCAGGATGGTGTCGGCACACCAGAGAGAGAGCAAGAACCAGGTGAGAAAGTGGACATGTAGTCAAGACCACATAAGTAGCCTTGAGAACCGATGTTTCTCGAGCCTAACGGCCCTTAGGGGGCAGGAGCCTATCTCCTGTTTCTGTAGCGTGAGGCAGCTTGATGTACAAGTACAGTCAGTGTTTCCTCC
The DNA here is from genome assembly GCF_963989245.1 of Nansenia antarctica. Lineage (NCBI taxonomy): Eukaryota > Metazoa > Chordata > Actinopteri > Argentiniformes > Microstomatidae > Nansenia > Nansenia antarctica. Next base: position 31,601,953 of record NC_137683.1, on the reverse strand, counting down.
AGGAATTTTTACAATGGTGGCGGATGGCCGCGGCACGAAACGCGCACGCGCGCTCAAAACAACGATTATTTTTTATTTTATTTTTCTAATCACAGCCAAAACTAGAGGATGGCCCAAAAAAATTAAATATGAATATACAGAATATAAACTTGTGACTGACAGTCACATACACACACACAAAGATCATCAGCTATAATATAATACGAAGTAGGCCTACATGAGCACAAAAGCGGCTAACGTTACTGATTAACTGTTTACTGTAGTGCAGAGAGATGGTAGTCGTAGGCGGCGTATCAAATGACAAAGCTAAACGTTTAATGAAGGACATGAACGATTGTCAACAACACACTCAAGCAGTAAATAGAACAGTCTAAACAACTTGGGTACTATGGACGGAACAATAGTCTCAACCTATAGTTCCGTGCGTGAATTATGTCAACCCACCACATTACAGAAGTAAAATCACAGTCAGATGGAGCATTCGGTAAACAGCTGAGTATCAGCTGAGTTAAAGAAAACAAACTCTTACCTTTGATGAGACCCACATGAGCCCTGTTTTCCCGTACTTCTCCCGTGTGTCTCTTATTGTCCAAATGTTCCCTGAATTTTAGCTGCATGTTTTTCCAGCATGTAATTCCGTTGTCAATAAAAAAATCGTCTCCCCTTCTTTTCCCCTTGACAATACTGTGTCGTTGCTAAAGTGACGGCACATAAGAATCGTTTTTTGACTTGCTAATGTCTGCTAACGTAGCACTTGAAACTGGCGCCGTTCTCTGGACTGCAGCTGCTCCCGCGTTAGCATTAGCATTAATCTTTTCTTCTCCCTTCTCACCGTCACGAGCTCAAATGACACTTGTCGGCCGATCTAACTCTTAACACTCAGTCACTTACAGGACTTCTGACACCATGTCATGTTATTCTATTAAACATACACGTGAGTCCTTCTGTATTTCAATGTAAGTGTCTTTATTTTAACTCGCTCTGTAAGCTCTACAATACCGGTCTCTTGTTGTCTCGTGGTAACCTGCCCACCTGACCTGGGGGGTATTCCATCAACGTCGCTAAAGGAAAATCCTGGCTTATTTTTGATAACTCGCGAGATTTATCAGACTAAACCTGGATTTTCCCTTTAGCGATGTTGATGGAATACCCCCCTGATGTCACTACGGTGGCCTGTACACAATAACAATAATACCACAGTTCACATTTAGACCAATCAGGAGCCCTTGTGTCACGTCGTCAACTGAATGTCATTAATCTGATTTTGGATCAGCGGTTAGAGAGAGATGGGCGTGGATTTAGGTGCACTTTTAGTCAACATCCATTATAGCGCTGATCTAGGATCAGATATATTTTAATCAGCTAAAATGTTCAGAACTTTTTTTTTTTTTTTTGAGAGAACTTTTTTGTTTTTTGTTTGTTTTTGTGGACTGAATCAATTCGTGGCGGAGGAAATTCATTCGTGGCGGCCCGCCACCAATAAATGCATGTAGAGGAAACACTGACAGTCCATGCCACCCCCCCCAAGGCAGCAAACACCGGTGTAGATGCATACTGTATGCATAAGTGAGTGTGGTGGTGCTTATGGGGTGTCGCTACGGGACAGGTGTCGCTCTGACTGGGAGGGCAAAATCACAGTATACCCACTAGAAAAAACTAGACTACACCACTGAAGACACATATAAACGAACTAACAGGCAACAAAGGAGAAAGACACATTAATAATGATAATAACAACAATGCACACATTCACACACACAATACACACTCAACATATGCTTATACACACACGCACGCACACCCACACACACACACACACACACACACACACACACACACACAATAAATGGCTTGTGTTGACTTCATTCTCAGCACTGTGTGGGTTTATTGATCCACCTGTTAGACTAATTATTATTGTGTACGGCAGCACTTTTGCGGGAAAAAAGGAGTTGTAACATCTGACGCATCTGATATACTATAAATCATAATATTATACCTCACCGGCCATAGGATAGACGTCAGCTATTCTCGCGAGACCAGGAAACGGGATTTGAAACGGCGGGACGTGAAACTAAAATGGCGGGTCAATAAACGCACACAGTGCTGAGACTGAAGACAACACGAGTCATTTATTAAGTTTATAACTGTGCTAGAGGGCAAACATTACAACATGTTCACTTATTACACAAAGACTGGGAAAGCGACACTAGCTTGAACAACAACGGAGGCGCCGACCTGACGGTAGGAGTTGGAGTGATTGATGAATGAAGCAGAGAGCTGCTAGATACAATGGTCAGTACAGAGCTGCAGCCGCTCATAGGTGGAGCTGCGTTAGTGATACAAGATAATTATTACATACTTATTCATTACAATCAAATACAATCATGTTCATAGATGTGGCTTTGTTTGGCTAGTTAACCAGCTCATAGGTGGAGCTGCGTTAGTGATACAAGATCATTATTAGTGTAATTATAACTTCTGATCCCCTGTATTTAATTCACACTCTACTGATTTCCAATATGTACAGGGCTTGACATTAAGCTTTTTCAGGTACAAGTGAACTTATCTTTTACTTGTCCGAGAGCTCAAGTTACTTGTCCAAATCCAAAGATTTAGAAAAAGCAATAATATGAATAATAATATATTATACTCTCACCGGCCACTTCATTAGGTACACCTTTTCAACTGCTTGTTAACGCAAATATCTAATCAGCCAATCATGTGGCAGCAACTCAATGCATTTAGGCATGTAGACATGGTCAAGACGATCTGCTGAAGTTCAAACCAGCATCAGAATGGGAAATAAAGGTGATTTAAGTGACTTTGAACCTGGCATGGTTGTTGGTGCCAGACGGGCTCTATATTATAGTGTCAATATGGACCAAAATCTCTGAGGAATGTTTCCAGCACCTTGTTGAATCTATGCCACGAAGAATGAAGGCAGTTCTGAAGGCAAAAGAGGGGGTCCAACCCCAAGGTGTGCCTAATGAAGTGGCCAGTGAGTGTATGTGTATGCAAATAACACATTTGACTACTATTGATTTGATAATGATGTATCCTTAATTTTCAAATGTATTCAATATTTTGTAATTATTTAAAAACGTAACCCCTAACCCTAACCCTTTTAGATTAAGATTGGCCACAAAAGGGATGAATATCTAGGAATATTTACAATTTTTTTTTGTAACTATAGTCTCTCCCCAGTAGCCTATCCTATATTCAAATTGAGAAATCTATCATTAGTGTCATTCTGAAGTTCGTATTGCGATGTGCTGGTCTTAAAACTTCAAACCTAAAATATACGATCGCATCGAACTACATGAAAATAAGACATAGGCATTGAGAAGAAGCGAATATGCGCATGTTCACGTGAATGGCACTAGTGACACTATGGCTGCGTTCGTAAACTCGCTCTGGAATCTGATCAGCACTCATGGAATGCCTTTTGTCCAATCACGTCTTTATGACGTTGAACGCTGGCGCTCTGAGCGAATTTACGAACTATGACGATAACGAACTAGGAGAGGCTGAAACAGCGAGAATGAGGCGCGGCATCGCTTTGCTTGCTATTTTCTTTTTACTATTCAGATAGTAGTTGGATCACCACCAGAATCAGAGATGGTGTTTAAATAGTAACTTGATTTAGACTTTATAATCATGGCAGTACATCTATTTCTGAGCTGAAGGATAGTCTATCAGTACATCTGGCTTCAGGACAAGCGTGGTCCCTTTCCTGAATTAATTCAGAGAGCTCAGGAGAATAGCCTACGAACTGGAGCTTATCTGCCACATACATACACATAGGCGGGAAAGGTGCTAGCTCTGACGCTGTAGGAACTCCCCCCGTGTGAAATACCATGTCTTGCAGCTCCAAAACTGTTTAGTCAAGCAATTTTTTTGTCCAAGCAAAATAGTATCATGTAGCACATAGCACATACTGAGTAAAGAAAGGCAACTCAGTACAATTACCCCCTGGGCCCATACTGCAAAATGTATCTATGCACTCACTGCAATGTAAGTCACTTTGGATAAATGTCTCAGTTAAATATATATATATATATAGGGCCTATATATAATTTTTTTACATTACATTTTTGCCATTTAGCAGACACCTTTATCCAAAGCGTCTTACAAATGCATTTGACTAAGTAGCCTAAGTGAATCATCAGCAGTCATAGCAGGAAAAGGCAATCTATGGCAGTTATAGTGCTAGAAGACGGAAGATAATTAAACATATATATATATATTTAGTGAACAGTAGAGAAGAGAAACTGTAAGGGGGAAGTAGGCTCCTGTCTCAGGAGGGACTGTTAAGGTGTAGCCTGTGTGTGTGTGTGTGTGTGTGTGTGTGTGTGTGTGTGTTAGGGCTGCACGATTTGGGGAGAAAATCGAATTGCGATTATTTGGACAGATATCGCGATTGCGATTAATTTGCGATTATTATTTTTTAAAATAGCAACAAAAAACAAAAACAAAAAAAAGGGGAGTTTTTGTAAAGTGTGGTCATATCTCCGGCTAGGAAGGTCGTATCAACGTGCAGTTTGTTTGTACGTCTTCAGGGGACTTAGAGGCTCCCTCCTCTAGCACCCCCACAGCCCGAGCTACGAGTGAAAGAACTAAACTTACATTGGGTTGCTTTAAAGTTGGGTTGCTTTAAAATCAAGCTTCAGATTAAAACATGTGATGGAGCATTACTAACCTGACTCAGGTGGTTTGTTTCACACAACCATCTAGGAAAGCTTAATTGGAAGCTGTTTGGAAAAGGGCAGGTACTTTCAAAAAATACTTGGCAGGTGATTGGATGAATCTATCTATCACCTATTTTCAGAGAGCATTACCACATGATACCATCAAACTATTAACTGCTCTAATTCTAATGCAAGGATGAGAACTTAAAAGATATGAATTGGGACAACATATTTATTTATGTTTTTTTTAAACAGCAACACCATTTTGTTTCTCTCAACAAGTGTCTTTTTTTTTTACGTTCATTGACGTTGAATCTGACGCGCTGTATGACGTATCCCATACGGGTAGTGGTGTTTCTCAACCCTCTCCTCGGGGCGCCCCAGCCGCTCCACATATTTGATCTGTTCCACCACCAGCACACCTGATTCAACTAATCAAGTCCAAAGCAATTATGATTTGGACTTGATTAGTTGAATCAGGTGTGCTGGTGGTGGAACAGATCAAATATGTGGAGCGGCTGGGGCGCCCCGAGGAGAGGGTTGAGAAACACATAGTGAGTTGGACTTGTGATCGGAAGGTTGTGAGTTCAAATCCCGCCTGAAACCACACCACTACTAGTGTGCCCTTGAGTAAGGCACTTAGCCCTCAGTTACTCCAGGGGGAATGTCCCTGTAATTCGTAATTGTAAATCGCTTTGGATTAAAAAAGCGTCTGCTAAATGGCAAAAAATAAAAATAAAAAAAATAAATAAAAAAAAATCGCAGGCAAATCGCAGGCTTTGCGATTAGCTAATCGCGTCATTTCAAATCGCGATTTCGATTTAAAATCGATTAATCGTGCAGCCCTAGTGTGTGTGTGTGTGTGTGTGTGTGTGTGTGTGTGTGTGTTTCAGAGAGGTATGGAGAACAACAGGGCTATGTCAGTCAGTATCAACCAGGTGTTTGGTCCTGCCTATCAACAGCCAGGTAGCATATCAACAGCCAGGTAGCATATCAATAGCCAGGTAGCATATCAATAGCCAGGCAACACACCGGTCCTGCATATCAATAGCCAAGCCATGAAGTCGTCAGCCAAGTCGTTGGCCATGGCTTTGTCAGTCAGCCGGTAGCAGAGAGTTCTCATGTGACTGACTAGCAGACCCATTTCTTATCCTAATGCCTGCAGATACACAACCACATTTCCTTACAATACAGTTCATGTAGAAAAACCTGTGCATCAAAATGCTTAAAGTTTGTCTTTGAAATGATACAGTGATTAGACTTCTGGTAAATAAGAATCTCTGACCCTCAGTGGGGCAGTGACTCAGGGCCTGTGTCATTTGCTAAAACACTGCTGCATGTATATTTGAGGGTCTGTTAGTCAATAGAATATCATCCAGGGTAGATTTCCCAAGGTTTTTCAAATTATGGCGTGTGGACTTGGATATTAATTGTGTCATGCTTAGGCATAGCCTACATCTTTAAGATGATCTGCTAATGTGGTTTCTTAATTGGGAAATTGAGTCCCAACTATCATTCTGATACTGGGGTATTGCCCCTTTGCAGAACTTGTCCCATCAGATGTTTGGCTGTAATTTAGTTATAGTTATAGTTAACCCTGTTTGTGCTTCTTTTGTTTCTAGCTGCAGGTTCTCCTCAGAGCAGCAACCATGTATGAACCAGAGTCCACAGAGTCCCCCGGATCTGGCTGTGGTTCTCCAGCCCTGAAAAGCTCACAGTGGGGTCCAGAGATGGTGGTAGTGAAGCTGGAGGAAGAAGATGTAGAGATGAATGTTGTGATGGTGAAAGAAGAGGATGGAGGAGAAGATGTAATGCAGAAGGGTGTGATGGTGAAAGAAGAGGACAGAGGAGGAGAAATTAGGGAGGAGGTTAGTACTTTACTACTAGAATTCCAGGTTTTTGAATGAGCTGTCTATGGAGACTTGAAAACCATCTTTTAGGAAACATTTCCAACACACTTTTGGAATGTCACCTGAATCAACCAATTGGAATCAACCACATTTCTTTTCATGTGGATGTTAGCGCCCTCTGGTGACGGGGTTCACCAGTCACACAAAAGCCAGGAAACCAAATATGCAATAAATGAATATTTATTGATAAAGCAACACAGGGAACAGAGAGGACTAACAGTGGCACCCAATACTGGATTTGGACTGGAGCTTCTCCTAACACACTTGAAAACAGACATGTGGCTTTTGGTCCTTTGACGGTAGTCAGGGATATTTATTTAAGGAGAAGCTATTGAAAATAAATAGAATTATACATACTGCACACATCCAGTTTCTTGTTGAAGTGATACAGGGATTAGTTTTCTGGCAAATAAGCATCTCTGACGCACAGTGGAACAGTGATCACTTATATTACATTTGCTAGGTAGCATATCTATAGCCAGGTAGCATATCAACAGCCAGGTAGCATATCAACAGCCAGGTAGCCTATCAATAGCCAGGTAGCATATCAACAGCCAGGCAACACACCGGTCCTGCATATCAATAGCCAAGCCATGAAGTCGTCAGCCCAGTCGTTGGCCATGGCTTTGTCAGTCAGCCGGTAGCAGAGAGTTCTCATGTGACTGACTAGCAGACCCATTTCTTATCCTAATGCCTGCAGATACACAACCACATTTCCTTACAATACAGTTCATGTAGAAAAACCTGTGCATCAAAATGCTTAAAGTTTGTTTTTGAAATTATACAGTGATTAGACTTCTGGCAGGTAAGACTCTCTGACCCTCAGTGGGGCAGTGACTCAGGGCCTGTGTCATTTGCTAAAACACTGCTGCATGTATATTTGAGGGTCTGTTAGTCAATAGAATATCAACCAGGGTAGATTTCCCAAGGTTTTTCAAATTATGGCGTGTGGACTTGGATATTAATTGTGTCATGCTTAGGCCACGGCATAGCCTACATCTTTAAGATGATCTGCTAATAGGGGTGTAACGGATCACGGAAATTCCGTGATCCGTTCGGATCGCCCTCCACGGTTCGGAACGCATGTGTACCGCGGATCAATTGCAAAATGTTAACAAGTAATAATATTACTTAATATCTTACTTAATATCTCTTGTAAATCACAATGTAGAGTTGCCATGAAAAGATAGACGCGACACTTGCGGGCTTTGTTTTACTCTAAAGCGCAATGATAGGTTGATAATGCGAAAGAAAAAGAATCCGTTGTTTGCTCACTACACGTGTGTGTTGGAAATCCACAACAACAAGGCTGCGTTCGTAAATCCGCTCTGGAATCTGATCAGCGTTCAAGGAACGCCTCTTGTCCAATCAAATTACTTGGTCCCTTTATGACGTCGGACCCAGTGTGCGCTCCGGCGCTCTCAAAGCGAATTTACGAACGCCGCCCAAGTGTATCATGTTACGTTGTTCGGCGGAGAAGAACTCGAAATGCCTCCCTTTGGCTTTGGCTTCTCTGTCAACTATGACGGGAGGCACGAAAAAGGTAGCTCGACAACTTCTGATAATGTAGGCATTTTTTTCATACCATGTTCAAAATAAGGGTTCACTTTATTATTTAGTTAAAAGTGGCATAAAACATGTTTATTCATCTGCTTTAAAGAGCCCAGTGATTCACTGCTGCAACCAGGCGCCTCCTCCCTCTCTCCTATCATTTAAATTGAGTGTATGTCAGTATAATTATGTAATGTTTGAGTGTAGAATATGTTATATATATTATATATATATGTATGTATATATATATATATATATATATTACCAGTTTTGACATCTTGAATGTTGTTGGTTTTTGTCACATAGTAAAAGTGGTGTTTTTACAGAATTCAAGGAAAAGCAGTTTTTATAAAAACAAAAATGTTTTGTGTTGATCCGAAAAATGATCCGATCCGTGACTCAAAAACCGTGACACGATCCGATCCGTGAGTTAGGTGATCCGTTACACCCCTATCTGCTAATGTGGTTTCTTAATTGGGAAATTGAGTCCCAACTATCATTCTGATACTGGGGTATTGCCCCTTTGCAGAACTTGTCCCATCAGATGTTTGGCTGTAATTTAGTTATAGTTATAGTTAACCCTGTTTGTGCTTCTTTTGTTTCTAGCTGCAGGTTCTCCTCAGAGCAGCAACCATGTATGAACCAGAGTCCACAGAGTCCCCCGGATCTGGCTGTGGTTCTCCAGCCCTGCAAGTCACACAGTGGGGTCCAGAGATGGTGGTAGTGAAGCTGGAGGAAGAAGATGTAGAGATGAATGTTGTGATGGTGAAAGAAGAGGATGGAGGAGAAGATGTAATGCAGAAGGGTGTGATGGTGAAAGAAGAGGACAGAGGAGGAGAAATGGGGGAGGAGGTTAGTACTTTACTACTAGAATTCCAGGTTTTTGAATGAGCTGTCTATGGAGACTTGAAAACCATCTTTTAGGAAACATTTCCAACACACTTTTGGAATGTCACCTGAATCAACCAATTGGAATCAACCAAATTTATTTTCATGTGGATGTTAGCGCCCTCTGGTGACGGGGTTCACCAGTCACACAAAAGCCAGGAAACCAAATATGCAATAAATGAATATTTATTGATAAAGCAACACAGGGAACAGAGAGGACTAACAGTGGCACCCAATACTGGATTTGGACTGGAGCTTCTCCTAACACACTTGAAAACAGACATGTGGCTTTTGGTCCTTTGACGGTAGTCAGGGATATTTATTTAATGAGAAGCTATCGAAAATAAATAGAATTATACATACTGCACACATCCAGTAGCCAAGCAGGCAGTCTCTTTTTAGAGACTAAATGGTTGTCATCAAAATGCTTAAAGTTTCTTGTTGAAGTGATACAGGGATTAGACTTCTGGCAAATAAGCATCTCTGACGCACAGTGGAACAGTGATCACTTATATTACATTTGCTAGGTAACATATCAATAGCCAGGTAGCCTAACAACAGTCAGGTAGCCTATCAACAGCCAGGTAGCCTAACAATAGCCAGGTAGCATATCAACAGCCAGGCAACACACCGGTCCTGCATATCAATAGCCAAGCCATGAAGTCGTCAGCCAAGTCGTTGGCCATGGCTTTGTCAGTCAGCCGGTAGCAGAGAGTTCTCATGTGACTGACTAGCAGACCCATTTCTTATCCTAATGCCTGCAGATACACAACCACATGTCCTTACAATACAGTTCATGTAGAAAAACCTGTGCATCAAAATGCTTAAAGTTTGTCTTTGAAATGATACAGGGATTAGACTTCTGGTAAATAAGAATCTCTGACCCTCAGTGGGGCAGTGACTCAGGGCCTGTGTCATTTGCTAAAACACTGCTGCATGTATATTTGAGGGTCTGTTAGTCAATAGAATATCATCCAGGGTAGATTTCCCAAGGTTTTTCAAATTATGGCGTGTGGACTTGGATATTAATTGTGTCATGCTTAGGCCACAGCATAGCCTACATCTTTAAGATTATCTGCTAATGTGGTTTCTTAATTGGGAAATTGAGTCCCAACTATCATTCTGATACTGGGGTATTGCCCCTTTGCAGAACTTGTCCCATCAGATGTTTGGCTGTAATTTAGTTATAGTTATAGTTAACCCTGTTTGTGCTTCTTTTGTTTCTAGCTGCAGGTCCTCCTCAGAGCAGCAACCATGTATGAACCAGAGTCCACAGAGTCCCCCGGATCTGGCTGTGGTTCTCCAGCCCTGAAAAGCACACAGTGGGGTCCAGAGATGGTGGCAGTGAAGCTGGAGGAAGAAGATGTAGAGATGAATGTTGTGATGGTGAAAGAAGAGGATGGAGGAGAAGATGTAATGCAGAAGGGTGTGATGGTGAAAGAAGAGGACAGAGGAGGAGAAATTAGGGAGGAGGTTAGTACTTTACTACTAGAATTCCAGGTTTTTGAATGAGCTGTCTATGGAGACTTGAAAACCATCTTTTAGGAAACATTTCCAACACACTTTTGGAATGTCACCTGAATCAACCAATTGGAATCAACCACATTTCTTTTCATGTGGATGTTAGCGCCCTCTGGTGACGGGGTTCACCAGTCACACAAAAGCCAGGAAACCAAATATGCAATAAATGAATATTTATTGATAAAGCAACACAGGGAACAGAGAGGACTAACAGTGGCACCCAATACTGGATTTGGACTGGAGCTTCTCCTAACACACTTGAAAACAGACATGTGGCTTTTGGTCCTTTGACGGTAGTCAGGGATATTTATTTAATGAGAAGCTATTGAAAATAAATAGAATTATACATACTGCACACATCCAGTTTCTTGTTGAAGTGATACAGGGATTAGTTTTCTGGCAAATAAGCATCTCTGACGCACAGTGGAACAGTGATCACTTATATTACATTTGCTAGGTAGCATATCTATAGCCAGGTAGCATATCAACAGCCAGGTAGCATATCAACAGCCAGGTAGCCTATCAATAGCCAGGTAGCATATCAACAGCCAGGCAACACACCGGTCCTGCATATCAATAGCCAAGCCATGAAGTCGTCAGCCCAGTCGTTGGCCATGGCTTTGTCAGTCAGCCGGTAGCAGAGAGTTCTCATGTGACTGACTAGCAGACCCATTTCTTATCCTAATGCCTGCAGATACACAACCACATTTCCTTACAATACAGTTCATGTAGAAAAACCTGTGCATCAAAATGCTTAAAGTTTGTTTTTGAAATTATACAGTGATTAGACTTCTGGCAGGTAAGACTCTCTGACCCTCAGTGGGGCAGTGACTCAGGGCCTGTGTCATTTGCTAAAACACTGCTGCATGTATATTTGAGGGTCTGTTAGTCAATAGAATATCAACCAGGGTAGATTTCCCAAGGTTTTTCAAATTATGGCGTGTGGACTTGGATATTAATTGTGTCATGCTTAGGCCACGGCATAGCCTACATCTTTAAGATGATCTGCTAATAGGGGTGTAACGGATCACGGAAATTCCGTGATCCGTTCGGAACGCATGTGTACCGCGGATCAATTGCAAAATGTTAACAAGTAATAATATTACTTAATATCTTACTTAATATCTCTTGTAAATCACAATGTAGAGTTGCCATGAAAAGATAGACGCGACACTTGCGGGCTTTGTTTTACTCTAAAGCGCAATGATAGGTTGATAATGCGAAAGAAAAAGAATCCGTTGTTTGCTCACTACACGTGTGTGTTGGAAATCCACAACAACAAGGCTGCGTTCGTAAATCCGCTCTGGAATCTGATCAGCGTTCAAGGAACGCCTCTTGTCCAATCAAATTACTTGGTCCCTTTATGACGTCGGACCCAGTGTGCGCTCCGGCGCTCTCAAAGCGAATTTACGAACGCGGCCCAAGTGTATCATGTTACGTTGTTCGGCGGAGAAGAACTCGAAATGCCTCCCTTTGGCTTTGGCTTCTCTGTCAACTATGACGGGAGGCACGAAAAAGGTAGCTCGACAACTTCTGATAATGTAGGCATTTTTTTCATACCATGTTCAAAATAAGGGTTCACTTTATTATTTAGTTAAAAGTGGCATAAAACATGTTTATTCATCTGCTTTAAAGAGCCCAGTGATTCACTGCTGCAACCAGGCGCCTCCTCCCTCTCTCCTATCATTTAAATTGAGTGTATGTCAGTATAATTATGTAATGTTTGAGTGTAGAATATGTTATATATATTATATATATATGTATGTATATATATATATATATATATTACCAGTTTTGACATCTTGAATGTTGTTGGTTTTTGTCACATAGTAAAAGTGGTGTTTTTACAGAATTCAAGGAAAAAGCAGTTTTTATAAAAAACAAAAATGTTTTGTGTTGATCCGAAAAATGATCCGATCCGTGACTCAAAAACCGTGACACGATCCGATCCGTGAGTTAGGTGATCCGTTACACCCCTATCTGCTAATGTGGTTTCTTAATTGGGAAATTGAGTCCCAACTATCATTCTGATACTGGGGTATTGCCCCTTTGCAGAACTTGTCCCATCAGATGTTTGGCTGTAATTTAGTTATAGTTATAGTTTACCCTGTTTGTGCTTCTTTTGTTTCTAGCTGCAGGTTCTCCTCAGAGCAGCAACCATGTATGAACCAGAGTCCACAGAGTCCCCCGGATCTGGCTGTGGTTCTCCAGCCCTGAAAAGCACACAGTGGGGTCCAGAGATGGTGGCAGTGAAGCTGGAGGAAGAAGATGTAGAGATGAATGTTGTGATGGTGAAAGAAGAGGATGGAGGAGAAGATGTAATGCAGAAGGGTGTGATGGTGAAAGAAGAGGACAGAGGAGGAGAAATGAGGGAGGAGGTTAGTACTTTACTACTAGAATTCCAGGTTTTTGAATGAGCTGTCTATGGAGACTTGAAAACCATCTTTTAGGAAACATTTCCAACACACTTTTGGAATGTCACCTGAATCAACCAATTGGAATCAACCAAATTTATTTTCATGTGGATGTTAGCGCCCTCTGGTGACGGGGTTCACCAGTCACACAAAAGCCAGGAAACCAAATATGCAATAAATGAATATTTATTGATAAAGCAACACAGGGAACAGAGAGGACTAACAGTGGCACCCAATACTGGATTTGGACTGGAGCTTCTCCTAACACACTTGAAAACAGACATGTGGCTTTTGGTCCTTTGACGGTAGTCAGGGATATTTATTTAATGAGAAGCTATCGAAAATAAATAGAATTATACATACTGCACACATCCAGTAGCCAAGCAGGCAGTCTCTTTTTAGAGACTAAATGGTTGTCATCAAAATGCTTAAAGTTTCTTGTTGAAGTGATACAGGGATTAGTTTTCTGGCAAATAAGCATCTCTGACGCACAGTGGAACAGTGATCACTTATATTACATTTGCTAGGTAGCATATCTATAGCCAGGTAGCATATCAACAGTCAGGTAGCCTATCAACAGTCAGGTAGCCTATCAACAGCCAGGTAGCCTAACAATAGCCAGGTAGCATATCAATAGCCAGGCAACACACCGGTCCTGCATATCAATAGCCAAGCCATGAAGTCGTCAGCCAAGTCGTTGGCCATGGCTTTGTCAGTCAGCCGGTAGCAGAGAGTTCTCATGTGACTGACTAGCAGACCCATTTCTTATCCTAATGCCTGCAGATACACAACCACATGTCCTTACAATACAGTTCATGTAGAAAAACCTGTGCATCAAAATGCTTCAAGTTTGTTTTTGAAATGATACAGTGATTAGACTTCTGGCAGGTAAGACTCTCTGACCCTCAGTGGGGCAGTGACTCAGGGCCTGTGTCATTTGCTAAAACACTGCTGCATGTATATATGAGGGTCTGTTAGTCAATAGAATATCAGGGATTAAAGTTCTCCGTCGCTACGACGGATTTCCGTCAATTTTTTCCAAGTCGCGACGGATTTCCGTCAATTGGCTACATTATGTCCAGTGTACTAGAACCACTCTACTACGGAGTGTTTGTCCGTGAATAACACCGGCTATGCCCCGGGGTAGAAACACAAGACTATGGCTGGATAAGGTCTACAGGTCTCCACGGTAATTTTAAGCCGTCAACCAGCCCGCTACGACCACGGGAAGTCATGTTAAAAGTGAAGTTACTTCTGTTAAACTGGCGCTAAGCTAACATCGCTAGTCGCTAACTCCCTCCTGGCCTTAAAGAGACAAGCGCCCTTTTCTCATCTCAATCTCAAAGAGCTTCATTAGCTCACCACATCTACACATTTGGTCCCACACACTCCAGATTTGAACCCAAGGTTCTACCCAGGGTTAGTTACCCCTGGTAGAAAGCCCTTTGCTCTCAGACCTTCAGAACCCATTGAAAGTAGTGGAGGTACTCCAGAAGTCCAAATGCATCTCTAACCCTAGGAAACCCTAGGAAGCCCTAACCCTAATGGCATGAAAATGCAACATGTTGTACTCCCTGTACCCCTGTACGTGTGAGAACATGTCTTTTTACACTAGGCACTTCACATCAAGCATTAGAGCTCCCTACAGGTTCCCGCTAGCTCGCGTGCAAGGCCTCCCAGGAATGGCCTAGGACTCTGAAAGTTGATTTGGTACAATGTAGGGATACAATCAAGGAGTGTGTAGAGTTTGGTGACTGTGACTCTTTCCATGCCCGTTCCCTGGGCCCAAACGTACGCCAGCAGCAGCCACCCACTTTAATGAAGGCTTTTCCGGCCTAGTGGTTAAAGGAAGGTTAAAGGACTTTAGCTCAGCAACCACAAGTGCCACAGACACGGTTCAGATATTTTACGAATCGGCTCGGCCCCACCGACAGGCCACACCCACTTTCATACAAGCCACTCCCCCTAATTGTCTAAGCCACACCCATTATCTGATTATTTGTATGTCAGAGTCAACCCTTGCAATAAGTATCAATTTTATTTCATGAATTGAAAACAGCATTGATATCACATAAATCAGAATCAGAATCAGAAGACTTTTATTGCCATGACATGTAAACATGTTAGGAATTTGGTTTGGAACAATGCAGCACGGTTTACAGCAGGACAGGTGCAAGACAGGACAAGACAGTGCAAACCAACATCGAAGTGCAAGAGTCATAATTAATATAAATATAAAGTGCAGAGATCAAGTGTTCAAGTGTTCATATCCAGACAGTCCAGTGGGGGTGGAGGGAGGGTAGATAGATAGATAGGGGGTCAGGTCAGGGGGGGGGGGGGGGGGGCAGCGGCATTTAGGAGCCGGATGGCTGTGGGGAAAAAGCTGTTTGTATGTCGGGCCTTCACAGTTTTTAGGGACCGCACCCTCCTGCCTGAGGGGAGCGGGGCGAAGAGACCGTGTCCTGGGTGTGCGGGGTCAGCCATGATCTTCCTGGCCCTCCCCAAAGCCCTACTTTTAAACAGGGCCTCAAGGGGGGGCAAAGGGCAGCCAATCACCCTCTCCGCCGAGCGCATCACATAAAAGCAAACTGGCAATAGAAAAGCTGTTCAAAAGAATCTTCTTCCCTTAAAACGCTAACGTTATAAAATACAAACATATAGTGGAGGTTAAAATGAGAATATGACTTGGCTTGAACAAATTTTCAGTCAGGAGATTTTTTTTTGCTTTAATCCCTGGAATATCAACCAGGGTAGATTTCCCAAGGTTTTTCAAATTATGGCGTGTGGACTTGGATATTAATTGTGTCATGCTTAGGCCACAGCATAGCCTACATCTTTAAGATTATCTGCTAATGTGGTTTCTTAATGGGGAAATTGAGTCCCAACTATCATTCTGATACTGGGGTATTGCCCCTTTGCAGAACTTGTCCCATCAGATGTTTGGCTGTAATTTAGTTATAGTTATAGTTAACCCTGTTTGTGCTTCTTTTGTTTCTAGCTGCAGGTTCTCCTCAGAGCAGCAACCATGTATGAACCAGAGTCCACAGAGTCCCCCGGATCTGGCTGTGGTTCTCCAGCCCTGCAACTCACACAGTGGGGTCCAGCGATGGTGGTAGTGAAGCTGGAGGAAGAAGATGTAGAGGAGAATGGTGTGATGGTGAAAGAAGAAGTGGAGGAGAAGAGAGTGATGTTGAAAGAAGTGGAGGAGAATGGTGTGGTGGTGAAAGAAGAGGATGGAGGAGAAGAAATGAAGGAGGAGGGAGTGATGGTGAAACAAGAGGACAGAGGAGAAGTGGAGATGGAAGACAGTGAGATAGTTGGTAAGTAGGGATGTCCCGATCCGATATTGATATCGCATATCGCCGCGATATCGGTCCTGAATGCTGGATCGCAGATCGCACCAGAAAAAAAATAGGCAGCGATCTGGGGCTCGCGATCCGGCGTGTCACTCACGTGATGACAACAGTAGTAGTCAGTGGTCACGGGCATGAGAGTTGGCTAGTAGCTACCTGTGTGTAATGAGTCTGACAATGTTATGATGCTAGCTGGTGAAATCATAAACCATTTGCTTACGTAATTTTTCGTTTGTTTACATAGTCTGAAACTACAGATGGTAAGCTTTCAAATGATGCGTAATACATTGAAATCGGAAAAAAATTCAAGACGACACAAGTATTTGAATGTTTGTTTGTATCAATGTTTTGCTCAAGAATGGTGACTGCTAAAAACGCTGCTAACAGCTAGCTGCTAACGTTTCGTTCTAAAACGAAAGTATTGTAACGTCCCCACTTGGACAGTGGTTGAAATAATGACAGATAGCTTCTCTCATGTAATATGTGCGTTTAATTGTAAACTATCTCATACACAACTTTCTTAGTTCACCGGAGCTCTATCTCCCAACGGTCTCAACAACACACACAGCACCCGCCCCCCCCCCCGTGACCTCCACCAATCACAAGGGTGCATTGGCACACAACACAGTAACAGTGCGAACATGAACATGAACTCAAGCATTAATGAACATTAATGAACAGGGTTGCTACACTATGTTTACAAGCCAGGTATCACTTACCGGTAGCCTCTGGCAACAGTGAATCCAACCCACAGATTATAAGTATTTAGTGATCGTTAAACTGTTGTATATTGTGCCCCGCGGTGGCGCAGCGGTCTAAGCAGTAGCCACTAGTGCAAGCTGCCCACCGGGGACTGGGATCGAATCCCGGTCTCGCCAGACCCGCATATGGCCAGGGCACACAGGGCCGCTCCCAAAGGGAGGTATAGGACTATTTCCGGACAAGGATCCGTCGCGCAACACCGCCCCCGGGGTGCCGAAATAACGGTGTCGGGCTCGAGGAGCCAGTCAGCTAGTCTGCCTGGCGATCTCCTCTGGGGCTGCCGGCCACGGGGTCGTATGGCGGATCCTACGCAATAGGCAGGGGATAATTGGATGCTAGGTTGGGTTCAATTGGATACCAAATTGGGTGAAAAAGGGGATAAAATCTGGAAGAAAAAATAAATAAAAATAAACTGTTGTATATTATATCGAATTGTAGGAGTTGGAGCGTACAAATGAAACGGAGACTTGGAGCCAGTATAAAGCCTACTGTGTCGGCGTTTATTTAACTGAAGACATGGCCCCCATAGCAACACACAACACTTCCTTATATGTTACCTGTAACCCCATACGTCACACCCCAGTGACCGGCGTTAAAGTGCCCGCACACAATTCCCCATAACAAAACACACAGGTGAATTATGTACATCATACACAGGGGTGCACATAACTGGTGCGCCAGTGCGCATGCGTCGCCAAAATGCATTCTGCGCGGCAGATCAGCCGCATGAACGCGCTCTTGCGCACCAACAGCTGGAAGCGCTGGGAGAGGAATTTACTTCCTCAAAATCCAACTGCTGACTGCTGACTGCTGCATCACTGCAAGCCCCACTAAGTAACTATTTGCCGTCCCCTCAGCCGAAGGCCCGACGAGTAATCCATCACAACAGTCGACCGACGACGACCACGGCGACTCCCCTCACGAAAACATTCGGAAAGTATCGTAACTCGTACTTTCATTCCGCGTATCGCGTATCGCACGGTTATCACGGTTATCACGCCGACACGTGAAAATTCTGTCCCGAACGACTCGTCGCTAAAAGGAAAAACAACACCAAGGGACTTCACGTTTCTTTTCTCTGAAGCTTTCAAACGTTCAGACGTTTGTTTTACAGCTTCATTATCGCACCTAGACCCCTGACCCAGGGAATATGGTTGGGAATTCTATTAGAAGAAAAAAAAAAGACTTTGTTGCACAATCAAAATAATGAGCTATTTAAAGTGATAGCCTACAACATCCTCTACCATGGTTGAAATTGAGGACAGTAATAACAGCAGTCAAGAGAGCAGTGATGATGATGATTAAGCTTGTAGCATAAATAAATGCTTAGGCTGTAACTTTTTGTTGAAAAGTTGATTTCAGTGTTTACAGAACAGAGCAGTGCTTAAAGAGATGTCAGTTGATTTCATTGTGTTTAAAGAACAGACATTCAGTTAGTGCTTAAAGAGATGTCAGTTGATTTCATTGTGTTTAAAGGAGTCTGACAGACTTTCATGCTTAAAGAGCAGTCATTTGATTTTGCATTTGTTTCTTTTGTTTTGCACACAATAATTAGTTCGTTCATCTTTATTTATGAATAAATGTCGTTTTGCTAATATAAGTTATCCATGTATCCCTTTTTTATCCATCCCATGGGACGGGTCGTGACTCGCGAGCTCGGGGAGCACCAAGCAGCATCCCTAGGTGCTCCTCTGAGCACTGGCCCCAAAAAGTTATGTGCACCCCTGATCATACATCATAGCATTGTCCGCTACAGACCTCCCCCCAGAATTCACCATAATTGAGAACAGTCACCATTGCGGGGCCCGGATCACCCGTCCAAAACGGCTCCGTAAAACCGGAGCAGGGACTGAAAGCTCAACAGGGGTCTGCTTATGAGGGACAGCAGGTGTTTTTTTAGAGGCTTTGCGGTGGCGTGGGGGCATAGCTGGAGGGCGGCCCCGCCTCGGGGGCCGAGCCAACCCCACGGGCTGGTCCAGATCCACGTGAGCTGGCTTAAGTCTGTCCACTGAGATGTAATCTGGCTTACCCCCGATGTCCACCGGAAAAGCCTTGTCTCCAGCCTCCAGAACCCGAAACGGTCCGTCATAGGGCGGTTGAAATGGCCCTCGGTGGGCGTCATGGCGGATGAACACGTACTCTGCCGTTCGCAGGCAGGGTGGCATATATGACTGGGGTAGCCCATGCTGTGAGGTGGGTACAGGTGCGAAAGCCTTGGCCTTATCCAAAAACTCGGCTCGCTGTTTGAGCGCCGACCAAGGGACCGTGGCGTTAGGGACGAAATCCCCAGGAACCCGTAGCGGCTGTCCGTAGACCAGCTCGGCGGATGACGACCGAAGGTCTTCTTTAGGGGCGGTCCTAAGGCCCAACATGACCCACGGGAGCCTGTCGACCCAATCACTGTCCTTGAGGCTAGCCCGAAGTGCAGCTTTCATAGAACGATGAAACCGCTCACACAACCCGTTGGCCTGTGGGTGATATGCGGTAGTGCGGTGTAGCTTCATCCCCAGGCCTCCGGCAACCGCACTCCAGAGCTCAGACGTGAACTGTGGCCCCTGGTCAGAAGAGACGTCAGATGGAGCACCGAACCGGGCGACCCAAGTGCCAACGAACGCCCGAGCCACCTCAGCAGCCGTGGTAGATGATAGTGGAACGGCCTCCGGCCACCGTGTGGTTCTGTCGACCATTGTGAGGAGGTAGGTGAACCCATGGGAAGGTGGCAAAGGCCCCACCAGGTCCACATTGACATGATCAAACCTCCTTTCCGGCACTGAAAAATGTGCCAGAGGGGCCTTCGTATGTCGATGCACCTTAGAACGCTGGCACATGACACAGGCATCTGCCCACTTCTGAATGTCCTTTCTAAGCCCGTGCCAGACAAACTTAGCTGCCACCAGTTTTTGAGAAGCCTTCTTCCCTGGGTGGGACAGGCCATGAATAGCGTCGAAAACCTGTCGTCTCCACTCAAGGGGCACGACGGGCCGTGGCTGCCCAGTGGACATGTCACATAGGAGTGTGGTCCCGGTGTCGTCGAAGACCACGTCCTCCAACTTAAGCCCTGTGACAGCAGTCCTGAGGGCCTGAGCCTCTTGGTCAGTGGCCTGATCGCCTGCCATGCGGGCGTAGTCAATGCCCAGGTGAACCGCACTGGCGACCGCCCGTGAGAGGCAGTCAGCAACCTGGTTGTCCTTCCCTGCAACATGTTGGATGTCGGTCGTAAACTCAGAGATGAAGGACAGTTGGCGCTGCTGACGGGCAGACCATGGCTCTGAAACCTTCGCCATCGCGAATGTCAACGGCTTATGGTCCACGAAAGCTGTGAATGGCCTGGCCTCCAACAGAAAACGGAAGTGCCGAACGGCGAGGTAGAGGCCCAGGAGCTCCCGATCGAAGGTGCTGTATTTACGTTCGTTAGGGCGGAGCTGCCGGCTGAAAAAAGCGAGTGGCTGCCAAGCTCCCTTCACCCACTGCTCATGCACCGCCCCGACTGCATAGTCAGAAGCATCCGTGGTTACGGCAATCGGTGCATTCGGCGAGGGATGTGCCAGCATAGTTGCCCTAGCCAAAGCTCTCTTAGTCCCAGTGAAAGCATCGTCCATCTCCACCGACCAGCCGATGATGTGCTTGGCGGTCTTGCCTTTAAGAGCCTCATACAAGGGCCGCATGAACCAGGCTGCTCGGGGTACAAAGCGGTGGTAAAAGTTCACCATGCCTAAAAATTCCTGCAGGGCCTTGATTGTGAGTGGACGTGGAAAATCCACGATAGCGTTCACTTTTGAGGGCAGGGGCACTGCCCCGTCGTTAGTGATGCGGTGTCCAAGGAAATCAATTGACGTCAGTCCGAACTGGCATTTGGCTGGATTGATGATCAGGCCATGCTGGTTAAGCCTTTCAAAGAGAGTTCTTAAATGCGACACATGCTCTGCCATGGAAGCGCTGGCGATAAGAATG
The DNA here is from genome assembly GCF_963989245.1 of Nansenia antarctica. Taxonomy (NCBI): domain Eukaryota; kingdom Metazoa; phylum Chordata; class Actinopteri; order Argentiniformes; family Microstomatidae; genus Nansenia; species Nansenia antarctica. The sequence goes on along the minus strand of NC_137683.1, from coordinate 31,580,915 downwards.
TCGTCCAGATAAACGAACAGGAATGGCAGGTCCCTAAGCACGGTGTCCATCAGCCGCTGAAAAGCCTGTGCCGCGTTTTTAAGACCGAACGGCATACGGAGGAACTCAAAAAGGCCGAATGGGGTGATCACTGCTGTTTTCGGGACGTCCTGTGAATGGACAGGAACCTGGTGATAGCCACGAACTAGGTCCACCTTAGAGAACACCAACCTCCCCGCCAGTCGGGCAGAAAAATCCTGAATGTGTGGGATTGGGTAACGGTCAGGGGTCGTAATGTCATTGAGACGGCGGTAATCGCCACATGGACGCCACCCACCACCAGGTTTTGGGACGATATGTAGTGGAGAAGCCCAGGGGCTGTTTGACCGGCGAATAATGCCAAGCCGCTCCATGGTGTCGAACTCCGCCTTAGCAACGTCGAGCTTAGCTGGATCCAGGCGCCGGGCACGAGCATAGACTGGTGGTCCAGTAGTGGCGATGTAATGCTCAACCCCATGCTTAGTGGAGGCTGACGAGAAAGTGGGCTCCGTAAGACTCGGGAACTCAGCTAAGAGGCGGGAAAACACATCAGCAGCAGAAAGAGCACTAGACAGTCTTGTCGTGCCCGTACCACTGAGTGCACATGCGAGGGAACTAAAAGTTTCTGCGTTGATGAGTCGTCGGTTCTTGACGTCCACCAAAAGGCCATTAGCGCAGAGGAAGTCGGCGCCAAGAAGGGGAGTAGACACAGTAGCCGTAATAAATTCCCAGTTAAAACGCTGTCCTCCGAAGCACAGTGGTATTTTCCTCATCCCAAACGTGCGGATGGGGCTGCCATTGGCAGCTTCTAGAATGGGGCCATGTTTATCGCTCTGGATCTCTATCCGTGATGCAGGCAGGACGCTCAGCTGAGCCCCTGTGTCACAGAGGAACCGCCGTCCCGAAACTGTGTCAGTAATGAACAACAAGCTACCTGAACGGCCGACACTCATGGTAGCTATCGAGCGCCGGCCCTGGCATTTCCCGATGCCTCAAAGTTGCACGGGGGGCGGCACCTCCTAGCTTTGGAGCCATATTGTGCATGGTAGTAACACAGGCCTGTGTCCTGCTGCCGTCGGCCCACAGCGGCCACCTCCACTGTGTCTCCAGGCCACGATGGGTTAACACTGGCTGAACCTCGAATTGTCATGCTGCACCGTTGCACACCAACAGAAAAAAACTTATCTGCCTCTCTATCCAAAGCACGGCTATCCTTAGTAATGGTATTAGCTAATGCAGCCCGAACCTGTAATGGTAGCTGTTGCAAGAATAGTTCATTAAAAAGAAAACACGGTCTATGATCCCCTAGAAGAGCTAGCATATAGTCCATCAACTCTGAGGGTTTAGCATCGCCGAGGCCGGGCAGAGAGAGTAGCTGGCGGGCATGTTCAGATTCAGTTAAAGTAAAAGTCTCTAGTAAGTACGCCTTTAATGCTCCATATTTATTGTGCTCAGGAGGCTGCTCGAGAATACTCACAACCCTGGCTGCTGTAGAGCTCCCGAGAGCAGAGACGACATAGTAGTATTTCGTAATGTCCGTGGTAATTCCTTTAAGCACGAACTGTGCCTCCGTCTGAGCAAACCACACTTTTGGCTGTTTCTCCCAGAACTCAGGCAACTTCATAGCGACAGCGTTCATCGCAGCCGGTGCGTTATCCATAATTGAAAAAACAAAAACAATATAATCCTTGGAAAGCGTCCCAAAGCAACGTCAGGGTCACCACTGTAGGAGTTGGAGCGTACAAATGAAACGGAGACTTGGAGCCAGTATAAAGCCGACTGTGTCTGCGTTTATTTAACTGAAGACATGGCCCCCATAGCAACACACAACACTTCCTTATATGTTACCTGTAACCCCATACGTCACACCCCAGTGACCGGCGTTAAAGTGCCCGCACACAATTCCCCATAACCAAACACACAGGTGAATTATGTACATCATACATCATAGCATTGTCCGCTACAGAATGGTACTTTAAAACTTCCATGTTGCCTGTTATGAAAAAAACAAAAAGCAGATATTGTTGACACCCCTTCGATTCTGCGACTGGTTTCTGGTCTCACCAGCAAGGGTGCTATAATTGATTAGCAATTTGTAAGAGAAGATAAATAGAATAAAAGCATGAAGGCACTAAAACTAGAAATCTGACAGTAACTAATTTTTTTTCTACAATGCTGAATGCTGTAGTTTAAATTGTTTTAACTTTAAACCAGTCGGTCACTGAGTACTGCAGAGTACTGTTTTTGTTGCTTGAATAAAGGCTGTCAGTCTTTAATAGCCAACTGTTGTTGTGGACTGGGGAAGTATTTGTTATTATTCAGGAGTAAAACAATAAATACAAATATCGGATTGATATCGGTATCGCAGATACCTGAAGCCCAGGTATCGGTATCGGTAGTGAAAAAATGGGATCGGGACATCCCTATTGGTAAGTCCTTGTTGTATAGTGGTGAGTGTCATTGCACTGCTGTAAAATCAGTGCTGCCAGTGCACTGTAAGTCAGTCAGAACCTGCATAGTCTGATAGTCCTGGTCTCTCCCCTTGTGTGGGATTGATGTATCAGGGCTGGTTCCCCAGTCTAACCTAGTCCTGACTTGCAGCCCAATTGACCAGACTTTGTCACATTTGTCTAAAGTAAGTGAGTCATCTATATCTATGATAGGACCCGGAGCCAGTCAAAAACGTTCCACTTTTTGCCTCTGAAAAACTCCCTAGTTGCTTTGGCAGTATGTTTTGCATCATCAACTTACTGTATGATGGCATCCTTTTCAGTTGATGTTTCTAAATACAATAAGTAATACTCTTAATATACATAGTCGCGTATAGTGAGTTCATGACTTACTATAGGGAAAAGATGCCCTTGAAAGGAGAAGATGAAACGGCTTGGTAAATGGTATCAACAATTTCCATTCACTTAAGCGAGACGGCTTCACTGTAAATTCCAACCTCACCACCGCAGGGTCTTTAAAAATATGTTTGTGTTCGGGTGTTTGTTTAACGTAAATGGAAGCTAATGAAACATGATATGGTCACCAATATTTGAAATCTGTTAATTTTACTGTATATATCTCGATCTTGTATATATTTTAATCTATATTGTCGAAATGACTGAACAGTTGAATACCAAAAACCATTGTAGGGTCAATCCTGTTAACTGGTGCCTTTTGGACCCGGTAACAAAACCAAAAAAAAGAAGGTATTTAATAGTATAGTTTTTAAATGTGTACCAAATGCAAAGTGGTTAAAATACAAAATAATATCTATATAAGACCCTTTTTTGTTATTTATATGATAAGGAAGACCTAAACCTATAATTGAAGCCTTTTAGAATAAACATTTTAAACATTTTACTTCAAATATGAAGTAGGATTTCCGCGCGCACTAAAAGGCTGAGTAATGTTTAACAGGACTGACCCTTTACTGAACATGGGTAACTGACCTGGCAAACGGGAAGAAAACAGGGAGCGTAGTAAGAAATGTAAATAATTATTTTAAGGATATAAATTGTCATTTTAGAGTGATTTTGAGATTCATATTTGTTCGATGCACATACTATTGTTAAATACAAAAATATATAATGATTTTACAGTTTACATTTTATTTCCCCTGAAATCATAAAAAAAAGGTTTGACCTGCCTAAATATAGAGCTGCGGAATGAAATTTACCAATATAAAACGTTATGCTATTGGTCATTTTGCCATTCAAAGAAGCGCTCTGCTCTACAGCATGATTTTGTTGTACTTGACAGACAGAATCATGTTTTTACTGTAACATGTTTTGCAGTATAAACTATAGTTGCGGTATTCAAAACCCCCATTCGATTATCTCCAATCTTTAAATAAATAAAATAATATTATTCTTTTGGGCAACTTTTCTCATTGTTTTGCACAAAATGTGTTTGTCACCCTGTATATGTTCCTATTCTTACAGGTCAGCAGAGCTCCAACCCAGGTTCAGAGAGCGGACCCAGCTCCACCACATCAGGAAACCATAAACAACACAGGAGACACACAGGAGAGAAAACACACCCCTGCTCCCAGTGTGGGAAGAGTTTTTGTTGTATAAGCAAACTAAGAAAACATGAGAGAATACACACAGGAGAGAAACTATACCAGTGCTCCCAGTGTGGCAAGAGTTTCACTCTGGCAAAAAGCCTAAAAGCACACCAGAGAATACACACAGGAGAGAAACCATACCAGTGCACACAGTGTGGCAAGAGTTTCAGTCATGCAGTAAGCCTAAAAGCACACCAGAGAATACACACAGGAGAGAAACCATACCAGTGCACACAGTGTGGCAAGAGTTTCAGTCATGCAGTAAGCCTAAAGAAACACCAGAGAATACACACAGGAGAGAAACCATACCAGTGCACACAGTGTGGCAAGAGTTTCTATCATGCAGGAGACCTAAAGACACACCAGAGAATACACACAGGAGAGAAACCATACCAGTGCACACAGTGTGGCAAGAGTTTCAGTCATGCAGTAAGCCTAAAGAAACACCAGAGAATACACACAGGAGAGAAACCATACCAGTGCTCCCAGTGTGGCAAGAGTTACAATCAAGCAGCACACCTAAAGACACACCAGAGAATACACACAGGAGAGAAACCATACCAGTGCACACAGTGTGGCAAGAGTTTCTATCATGCAGCAAACCTAAAGAAACACCAGAGAATACACACAGGAGAGAAACCATACCAGTGCACACAGTGTGGCAAGAGTTTCAGTCAAGCAGTAAGCCTAAAGAAACACCAGAGAATACACACAGGAGAGAAACCATACCAGTGCACACAGTGTGGGAAGAGTTTCAATCAAGCAGGAAACCTAAAGAAACACCAGAGAATACACACAGGAGAGAAACCATACCAGTGCACACAGTGTGGCAAGAGTTTCAATCAAGCAGGAGACCTAAAGAAACACCAGAGAATACACACAGGAGAGAAACCATACCAGTGCACACAGTGTGGCAAGAGTTTCAGTCAAGCAGCACACCTAAAGACACACCAGAGAATACACACAGGAGAGAAACCATACCAGTGCACACAGTGTGGCAAGAGTTTCTATCATGCAGCAAACCTAAAGAAACACCAGAGAATACACACAGGAGAGAAACCATACCAGTGCACACAGTGTGGCAAGAGTTTCAATTGTTCAGGAGCCCTAAAGACACACCAGAGAATACACACAGGAGAGAAACCATACCAGTGCACACAGTGTGGCAAGAGTTTCAGTCAAGCAGTAAGCCTAAAGAAACACCAGAGAATACACACAGGAGAGAAACCATACCAGTGCACACAGTGTGGCAAGAGTTTCAGTCAAGCAGTAAGCCTAAAGAAACACCAGAGAATACACACAGGAGAGAAACCATACCAGTGCACACAGTGTGGCAAGAGTTTCTATCATGCAGGAGACCTAAAGACACACCAGAGAATACACACAGGAGAGAAACCATACCAGTGCTCCCAGTGTGGCAAGAGTTTCAATCGAGCAGGACACCTAAAGACACACCAGAGAATACACACAGGAGAGAAACCATATCAGTGCACACAGTGTGGCAAGAGTTTCAATCTGAAACAAACCCTAAAGAGCCACCTGAGAATTCACACAGGAGAGAAACCATACCAGTGCACACAGTGTGGCAAGAGTTTCAATCATGCAGGACACCTAAAGACACACCAGAGAATACACACAGGAGAGAAACCATACTAGCAGTCCACCCTGCCACCGGTCATTATAACACCACCAGAGGGCAACGATGAGCAGACCCCACCTCCGTCCGAGGAGGATCCAATGCCAGCATTGGGTCTGGACTTGAACTATGACATCAAGCTGTTCCACATGATTAACCTGGGTTTACCACCAATGACTCTGCAATGATGAATGTTTCTGCCATGGTCTGCCAGACTGATTTGCTATGAAATGTAGACCTGCTTGCATAGGAATAGAATCAGGAAGTGAAACGTTGAACACATATACTCTGAGAGAAATCAACATATCCAAGATACCCACTAGAATGGGGTTGATTGTGTTGCAAGATGTATAAGAAATGTGAGATAGGACCAATGTGATGTAGCTGAGACTTGAGATAGGATGTGTGCGCTATCTTGTTGTTGATTAAAACAATGTCTTATGTTGAACTAGGGACAGAGCTTGAGGACAAAGGAGTTCCCCTTTTACTAAAATAAGCTCACTAGGCGTAAGAGCAAGTAACTTTCCCCTTCTTGACCAGATGGTCTCCGGGAGAGGAGAACTTCCTCTTTTTAGCTAGTAGCTAATAGTTTGGAGTGATCCCAGCCAATTGAGCTGTAAAACGTAGAGGGTTTCTTACTGAATAATACTTGGTCTCAGACTTGGATTATTTTTGGAACCGCCTTCACTTGTATTGGGGAAGTGAAACGAGGCTCTGCTGAGGGCCGATGTCAACTCTGAGGATACAGGCTGGTGGCTGAAAGGAGAAATTAGGGCATCGGTCAAAGCTGAACGTTATCCATTATTTTTGTATATATATCAGATAGGCAGAGTATGGGAAGAACAAGGTTGGTCATTCATTTAATTTCCTTTTATTATTATTTTTAACATTTAGTATGACTTTTTTTTTATACTTTTTTTTCTTTTCTTTTTTTACATGAATAACAAAGAACAAAAAACCAGACAGGTCATTGTGGGAATCGCATTCTTACTTATGTCTTCAATAGTTTGCTTTGTGTCACAGGTTACTTTGTCCATTAGTCATAATAGATTCAGGGAATATCAGTATCACTCTCAGTCCATCTTGTCCTCAGAGGGAATCAGTAAGGTTGTACAGGAACTTTGTGTGCTCTTATCCAATCTCTGTCACAGAAGGAATAATTGAGAAAATAGATTTTTTTTATTTTTTTAAGTAAAATTTAACAGGTTGTGATCAATTATCAAAAGAAAAAACATACTGAGACCATTTGCGTTTGATATAACACAAACCCCCCATATAGAGCTAAGTTGGGGAAGAGGAGGCAGCATCTACCCCTCTGTATAATATCCATTTCGACCAATACCTATACATCTTATCAACACATAATCTCAAGGAGAAGGTGAGACTCTCCATCTCAAACATTCCCTGTATTATTGTTATCCACTCTCCTTTTGTTGGAGGATTCTTATTCAACCATTTCTTGGTTATTGCTTTTTTTCTAGCTACCATTAATATTTTAAGGAGGTACTTATCTTGAGTACTAAGTGTGGTCGGTATATTACCCAAATATACAATATCGAATCTACATTCAATCTACATTCCCATTATCAAATTTATTTCTGAAAGTATCTCTAGCCAATAGGATTGAATTGCTGGGCATTCCCCAAAAAATGTGATAGAAATCAGCCATTGAATTGTTGCACTCTCCAGCAATTCCCGGCTCCTGGTGTACCATTCTGTAAATATGTTCTTCTTGGGGTAATAAAAAACCTAATAATGTTCTTCCATGAAAATTCTCTCCATTGTCCAGAGCTAGAGGTGGTGGATTGTATTTTACATATGTTCAACCATTCTTCCTCAGTTAGGACTATGTTTGCTTCCTTCTCCCACTTATCCCTAACATACTGTATATGGTGGAGTGATTCTTGGTGGACTGTATACTCAGATACATTCTTGACACCAGTTTCTTGTGGGTGTTGCCCTTATACGCATCAATAAAAATGTTGACTAGACTCATTTCAGAAACCTCATTATTTTTTATATTCTTATCGAAGTAATGCCTCAGTTGTAAATACCTGTAGAAATCTTGTTTCTCTAGGTTGTGATTATCAATAAGATATTGAAAGCTCTTCAAGCCTGTATTAGATGAAATTAGGCAATATGATGTAATTCCCTTCCTGGTCCATTGTTTAAATCTTGGGTCCAGCTGTCCTGGTTTAAAATCTCTATGCCACCCATCTTAGCAGCTGTGCGTCTTTTTCAAGTTTTGAGTGTTTACATTCTTTGAACCAAATATTGAGAGCAACCTTCGTCCAACTACTTAATTCATCTGAGTACACAGTCTTAGAAGTTGTATCACCCAGTAAGGATTGAAGGGGGACATTCAGTTGACTCAGTTCTATGTCTTTCCATTTTGCGTTGTAATCATCATTACACCAGCATACCAAGTATCTTAGTTGGGCTGCTTTATAATAATCCTCCAGGCAAGGGAGAGACATACCCCCCTTTTCTTTCGGTAATTGTAAGGTGTTGAATCGCACCCTAGGTTTCTGACCTTTCCACACAAACCTAGAGATCATTCGGTTCCAATCATCGAACTGTTTCTTTGGGATCTCTACTGGTAAAGATTGAAAAAATAAAGCAACCGTGGCAGAATGTTCATTTTTATAGTCTCTATTCGATCATACATACTGAGCGTTAAGGGTAGCCATCTGTCTAAATCTGTTCTAATTTCCTTCGTGAGAGGGTTGTAGTTTACATTATAAATGTTAGTTAGTTTCTTTGGTATATTAACCCCTAGATATTTAATAACAGCTGCATTCCCTTTAAAATTGAACTTTTTACGTATATTCTCCTGTGGTGAGTAATTGAAAGAAAGAGTTTGGGTTTTATGTACGTTTAATTTGTATCCCGAGTATGAGCCATACTTCACCAGACATGACATGAGTTTAGGTAGGCTGGATTTTGGGTTGGATAGAGTCACCAGTACATCATCCGCATACAGAGATATTTTATGTTCCATTTTTTAAATTGAGATTCCTGTTATGAAGACATCTTCTCTTATGGCTTGTGCAAGTGCTTCTATGAATAACGAAAAGAGGGCGGGACTTAAATTGCATCCTTGACGACAGCCACGTTCGAGGTTAACTACTTTTGATAGGCTACCATTTATTTTAATTCGGGCAGTTGGTAAGTAATATAAGGATTTAAGACATCCAAAAACTGCATCATCAAAGCCAAAACGCTGTAGCACCAGTTATAAGAATTCCCATCGCACGAGTCGAAGGCCTTTTCCGCATCTAGGCTAATGGCTAGAGACTCTGATTTGCTTTTACTCATGCTATCTATCAGATATAGGGCACGTCTCACATTATCTTGCGTCTGCCTGTTCTTGATAAAACCTGTTTGGTCTGTGTCAATCAAATCAGGAAGTATGTTTTCTAGTCGTTTTGCCATTATTGATGCAAATAGTCTGTAATCTATATTTAGGACAGAGATAGGTCTATGTGAACTGCATTCCGTCTTGTCCTTTCCCGCCTTTGGGATTACAGATATTATAGACTGTTTCCAGGATACAGGAGTCTCTCCACCCTGAAGAACACAGTTGAAACATTTTTTAAGTGTAGGTATCAGTAATTCTCTAAATATTGTGTACCATTCGGCTGGAAAGCCGTCTCCTCCTGGTACCTTATTTGTTTTTAGTCTAGATATGGCATTGACTATTTCTGTTTCTGTAATTTCCTGTGTCATCAATTTATTTAGTTCTACTCCTATTGAGGGTAAATCAAGGGATTCCAAGAAGTGTTGAGGGAATCAAGGGATTCCAAGAAGACTGAGGGTTCTGCTGCTTCAGGTTGAGAGTACAGTTCCTTATAGTATTTTTCAAAACGTTGTTGTATATCCTCTGTGGAGTAGCACATTGCATTGGTATTGGGATCTCTAATTTGAAAGATTGATCTTTAATTTTGTTGTTTACGTAATTTCCATGCCAGCAATCTTTTAGCTCTAGGCCCAACCTCATAGTACTTATGTTTAATGTATTTGAGTTTAATCTCCACTTGTTCATCAAGTATCTTGTTTAATCTTTGCTTTGTTGATTGTATTTGTTCTAATATTTGGGGGTTATTTAACTCAACATGTCGTTGTTCTAGGGTTTTTAATTTGTTTGTTAAGCCTGACACTTGTTTCTGCTTATTTCTTTTATTTCTGGCAGCCCACGTTATAAGTTTTCCTCTCATCACAGCTTTCTCCACGTCCCATAAAATACTTGATGATATATCCTCACTAGCGTTGAAATCCAAGTACTCCTCAATTCCCTTTTTAATATATTCCTTACACTGACAGTCGTTCAACAGGCTAGTATTAAGGCCCAATCCCAATTCACCCCTAGCCCTTCGTTTTCACCCCTATGGCTCGATTTGCGCGTTCACGTTTAGGGCGAGGGCTGTCTCAATTCATATTTCGTCGAGGGCTAGGGGTAAGGGGGAGGGCTAACTATTACTTCGTTTCGAGGGATTTCAGGACCAGACTAGCTTCGAAGGGCTAACGGTACGCTACCCCTTGATACCAGGATGCATTGCGAATCATCTACAGAAATCTTATGTCGCTCTATTCAATGCGGAAATGTCATTTTACTTTCTCTGTAATTACTTATTAATAAAGATTTGAAAAATTATGATAACCATCGTATTGTCTTAGTTTAATGTCATTACAATGCATTATAGACCTTTTATTTATAACAAGCTTAACCCAAAAATCGCTTTTATGTCGGTGCTGTGTCTAACGTTACAGTAACGCAACGCTGCATGACAGTCGAGCATTTCAGAGATTACAGTCATAAATCAATTATTACCTGTGGCGTTTGACAGCGGATGATGGTACACATATGTAAAGTTATCTATCAAACGTTCGGCTGACTTGTACATGATGCGCATTTTGACCTATTTCCACCCGCAATCTAATCCGAGCAAACGTTACAAGCTGATTTGTGCATGACAGCCGCGCATTGACATATTTCCATGTCTGATGTCTAATGTCTGATGTACTAATGTCATTTCAACGCATTATAGACCTTTTCTTTATAACAAGCACAACAACAACAAAACATTATTATGCCGATGTGCTGTGTGCTGTGTGTCTAACGTTACAAGCTGATTTGTGCATGACAGCCGCGCATTGACATATTTCCATGTCTAATGGCATATGACACGCGAAATGTAACTACAGTTAAGGATACGCGTAAAGGATGATGATATATCACCGTTCGACTCTACTGAGAAATGTTTCCGCTTATTTGTCATCTCTCCTTCACGGGCAAATGTGGCCGCGTCCCCAAGAGATCCTCTTTCCACGTTTTTGACCACCACTATGATGGATTGATTTTTGGATTCTAGACGACGAATTGTTCTGAGAAAGGCGCTTGGTAACGTGATTTTTGGACAACGCTTTATGACTATTGATGGACTGGTTGTTTTGGTTGGAGTCATTCATTGTCATTAAATTCATTGTCATTATTGCGATGTCCACAAAAAAGACATCGCTGACGGAAGAGACTAAAAAAGGAACGTCTAAACACTACAGTGTGTTGATAACAAACGAAAATAGATGCTTATAGCACACGCAACAGAAATAAACACAGCTGAAGAAGGCATTGCGAGATGTGAGAATTCGCCGGCAACACAACGCATCAACCGTACCGCGTGATGACGTAGGCGCCGTGAAGGGTTGTCCCAATTCATAGGGCTTTGATTTCAAGGGGTAGGGCTTGTGACGTATTCGAAGGCCTTGCCTTCGAATCGAGTGACACTCGAAAACGAGCCATAGGGGTAGAAAAGAGAATCGGGATTGGGCCTAAGTCTCCAGACTGTGTTCCTGGGTTGGGCATCCAAATTCAGTCTCAAATATACACCTGCGTGATCCGACACATCTTTAACCCCTATAGATAGATAGATAGATAGATAGATAGATAGATAGATAGATAGATAGATAGACTTTATTTGTCATTGTTACAGTACAGGTACCAAACAACGAAATTTAGGAGGGGAGGCTCCCCTGGTGTTTAAGAAGGAAAAAGAAACACATTTTGAAAAAAGCATAGATGCATAAAATCACAAGAAGATAAAGAGCTGGTTTACATCAATAGAGGCTATGTACACAATCCACTGTACTATACTGCACAGATAGTCAACTAGGGTTGTCATATTGCACAAGAAAGTATTTTTTCACATTTTTTTAAAGTGTCACAGTTTGCAGGCTTGAAAATGTACATGTTTGTGCCTCAGCACTAGCTGCCATTTACAATCCGTCCGGACTTGTCCTGGGCCCAGAACTTAGGCCTTTTCTGTGTTCAGGGCCTTGACGGCCCTGTGGTAGAAGCAGTTCTTCAGTCTGTTTGTCTTAGCGGCCGGGGTCCTGTACCTCCTGTTCGAGGGCAGCTTGACAAAGTGTTCGTGCCCAGGGTGGGTCGGGTCCTTGGAGATCTTGGAGGCCCTCCTGAGACAGCGTGTTTCGTACAGCTTCTCCAGAGAGGGGAGGGTGGCGCCGGTGATCCCCTGTGCTGTTCTCACGACTCTCTGTAGATCGTTTCTCTCCGCTGCCGTGCAGCTGTGGTACCAGTTGGAGATGCCGAAGGTGAGGATGCTCTCCACTGCGCCGTGGTAGAAGGCCACCAGCATCTCCTGCTTGCTGTGTTGTTTCTTGAGGCATCTCAGGGTGTATAGCCGCTGTTGTGCCCTCTTGATGGTGCCTTTAGTGTTGTCCTTCCAGGCCAGGTCATCCCGTATGATGTGTCCCAGGAAACGGAGGTTTGAGACCATCTCTACGCTCTCTCCGTCGATGAGCAGGGGCAGGATCTCGGACTTTTTCCTCCTGTAGTCTACGATGAGTTCCTGGGTCTTTGACTTGTTTAGCAGCAGGTTGTTTACCTTGCACAGCTTGCTCAATTGCTCTACCTCATCCCTGTACGCCGCCTCGTCCCCCCCCGAGATACATCCCACCACGGTGGTGTCGTCTGCAAACTTTACGATGTAGTTGCTGGGGTGGATGGGGGTGAAGTCGTGGGTGTAGAGGTTGTAGAGGATGGGGCTTAGCACGCAGCCCTGGGGTGACCCAGTGCTGAGGCTGAGGGCTGTGGAGGTGTGGGGGCCCACCCGCACCCTCTGGGGGCGGTTGGTCAGGAAGTCCTTGATCCACGCACATATAGAGTGTGATAGACCCAGGTCTAGTAGTTTGGTCACTAGCCTGTCTGGAAGGATGGTGTTAAAGGCGGAGCTGAAGTCCACGAAGAGCAGTCTCGCGTAGCTGTTTCCCCTCTCCAGGTGGGATAGAGTGGCGTGGAGAGTCGTCGCTATGGCGTCCTCTGTGGACCTGTGGGCTCTGTAGGCGAACTGGTATGGATCCAGGTTGGGCGGGAGGCGTGTGAGTATGTGGGCCCGGACTAGTTTCTCGAAGCACTTCATGATGATTGGTGTGAGTGCCACCGGGCGGTAGTCGTTTAGGCAGCTCACCGTGCTTTTCTTCGGGACTGGGATGATAGTTGAGGTTTTCAGGCAGGGTGGGACGGTGGCCTGGGACAGGGACTGGTTAAAGATGTTGGTGAAGACCCCGGCCAGCTGGTCGGCGCAGTCTCTCAGCACCCGTCCCAGGACGCCATCCGGCCCCGAGGCTTTCCTGGGGTCCACCGCCTTCAGTACGCGTCTCACCTCGTGCTCTGTGAGGGTGAGGCTGCTGAGAGCTGGAGAGAGTGGTGTCTGTGTTGTGGTTACCTCCGTTCGCCCCTCGTCGAACCGGGCGTAGAAGGTGTTCAGCTTTCCCGCCAGCAGGGGGTCGTCCTCTGCGGCTGTGAGCCTGTTGGCTCTGAAGTTTGTCATCTGCTGAACCCCCTGCCACATCCGCCTGGAGTCGTTGCTCAGGAGGCATTCCTCAATCTTCTCTCTGTGCTCTGCCTTGGCCGCTTTGATGCCGCGCTTTAGGTTGGCCCTGGTGGAGCTGTACAGCGGTGTGCGCTTCCCTGCGAAGAAGGCGTTGTCCCTCTCATTTAACAGTTTTTGGACCTTCCCAGTCATCCATGGCTTCGTGTTGGGGTAGACCCGGACCCGTTTGTCCACGGTGACTGAGTTGGTGCAGTTCACTATGTGGTTCAGAACCGACGACGTGTACTGTTCCAGGTCCTCATGCTCGTATTCCTGCCATAGGGTGTCATTTAGGCAGATCTGCAGTGGAGCGGACCCTTCTGGCCAGGTTCTGACAGTCTTAGTGGTGGTGGGAGCACTTTTCCCCATTGTGGTGTATGCAGGAATCAGGAGGATTGACACATGGTCAGACTATGCTGCAATCAATAATCCTCTGCCTCTCTGAGTTAAACATAAAAAAATAGTCAACTCTGGAATGGACCGCGTGAGGATGAGAGAAAAAAGTAAATTGTTTCACTGAGGGATTGAGTTCCCTCCACACATCAAACATGCCAATCTCTTTAAGCAACTTTGCTACATGTTGATGTTGATTCAGGGTTAATTCTTTTTGTTGGGTTCGATGAATCTAGGGCGGCGTGCAGTTGCACATTCCAGTCCCCCCCACAGATCAGAGTACCAGTGACTTCTGTGGCGATTATATCGAATATTTTTTAAATAAATGAGTTGTCCCGTCCTGGTGGTCTATAAACATTAAGTAGTGTTACTTCCTTAGAATCGAGAGTCCCTTTCACCAGAACAAAACAACCGTCTTTATCGTTAATTTGCGTGGTGGCTTGGAAAGCCACTTTGTTCGGAATCAATATTGCAACACCCCCCGCACGTCCTTTGGCATAGGATGAGTAAAAAGTGTTTCTGAATCCCATCTTTTTAAGTTTGTCATGCTCCTCTCGCACCATATGAGTTTCTTGCCAAAAGATTATATGTTGATTTTCTCTTTTCATCTTAGCTATGAGTTTTCCTCTTTTAATTGGATTTTGTAACCCGTTGACAGTAAGTGTAACTATTGTTGTGTATTTCTTATTGGTTATGAATCAAAGAACAGCTATTGAGTTTAAGATGATTTAATCCGAGTTACAAACAGATTTATACGTACATGTGTTGATCCTGTGGGCTGGTGAAAAAAGAGGCCGCTCCCTGGGTCTCAACCCTATTCATCCACAATATGCAAATACAGTCACAGGCCATAGCCTATCAGCTTATCTAGATGGTCATGAGGGCCGTCCCCTGTGATGTCACTGTGATGTCACCCTTCCGGGTGCCCGCTGGTGCAAACATGAAGGCTACAGAATAGCATGACCCCCTATCATACTATCTATGCATGTGTGTGGAAATATACGACACATCCCCCCTCGGACCACCCAGAGGGTGTTCCGAAACTAAACGACCACAAAACAAAAACAAAAACACAAAACCCCACATAAGAAACCAAAGAAAAAAAAGAAAAAAAATAATAATATTTTTTTTTTTTTTTTTTTAAATAAACAACAACAAACAGAAAAACTACACCAACACACAACACAAGAAGCACAATAACACAGACCAACCCAGGACCAGTATTAGGAACCAAAGATATTATAAACAAAAAATAGAAAACAACCAATAATAAAAAGAATCTTGAAAATAACAATCACAATTAAACTAAACACAGTTCATCATGCACAAATCAATACAGAAACTTCCAACGACCGATGTTTTCTTTGTCCTTGAAGCGTCAGGGTCAGAGGTTACTAGCACTTGTACCCAGTTGGAGAACAGCCTTTACCGCTGTCTCAGATTGATAACACTTTCATAGTCAGGAGCTTCCATTTTCGTTGCGCTAGGAACAGAACCTCTTTCCTATCTTTGCATAACCACCACATCACTTCTCAACTGACATCAATCACATACGATATAGAAATAAACAAACAATACACAAATAATGACATTCAGTTATCATAACACATAATTCCCCAACAGTAAGCACAGGACAAAGGGAATGCATTAATGCATAGATCTTCACCTCAGGTGAGGACTAGTCTTCTGAAAAGTTCATTAACGTGGACTGAGTGACTGATTTTCCAAAAACAGTCAATGAGGCCCTGTCTCCTAAGAAAGTCAAAAATCATGTCTGCTATAATAGGTGCTCCTATCTTAGCAAAATAAGTTTCCCATGCCCCTAAGACCGTTTCCAGCCATGCTATCATCTGCTGTCCATTCCCGTCGTTCCCTTTGATCTGCTGCTTCACTACCCTATTCATAGTCTTTAATCTTTTCCTAACTGGTCGTCGTCCGTCAGTGTCATTGAGGTTCAGGCAGCCGCCTGGTCCCCTCCCACGCTGATCAAGGTCTGGGGAGTCGCCCTCAGCATCATCTGAAGCATGGTGCAGGCACTCGCCAGCATCCCCAGTAGCACAGGTGTCCAGGCTTTGGACACTCCCAGGCTGGACCTCCAGACTGTCAACCCTCTCTGCTTCGTTGGTTTCTGGTTCATTGGCATCTGGACAGCTTTCCACTGTCCCCTCGGTTTCAGGCACTGCCGGTAATGTCACTGGCTGTAACACTGGCATTGCCACTGGCTCTGGCAACACCACAGCATCTCGTCGTAGCTCCTCCTTCTCAGGTTCTCTGGGGACCTCGGCACCTGTTGGCACAACATCCTGCCTACTCTGTACATCCACCCCCCTGTCCACCACCCGTGGCCCTATTGGGGTAGGGATATGCCCAGACACCACTGGTGTACCCACTCTGATGTTGTTTCTCCAACAGACCCCACATTGACCTAAAGCATGGTCAATTTGTTCCATCAAATATGGACTCCAAAACCCATATTTCTTGGTGATCTTGCGTCTTACCTCCCCCCTAGCCACATGTGCTAATCCATGAGCTTCCTGTATTAACATGCCTAATAAATCTGAGGGTGCTACAACCAACCCCTCATGATTCCTCCATAGACCTGTGTCATCCTGACTTGCCCCCCTTGCTAGCCAAACGTTCTTGTCTAACATAGTTGCTCTACTCTGTAACATCAATAAATCCTCAAGTGTGACCATGCCCTGTAATTGCTTTTCATGTGTGACCAGAAGACCTTTACCTGCCTTGTCTGCTCCTGTAATGGCTTTGGCTGCATCCTCTGCAGCCCTGTTACCTTGTGTGACATGTGATGAGTCAGACCTGTGTGTGGCACACTTCACTATGGCTAATTCCTTTGGCTTCATCATGGCTTGTAACAGCTTCATGATCTGTGCGTGGTGCTGTATAGGCGTACCATCAGTTCTCTTAAAACCCCGCCCCCTCCATACAGCTCCATTAAAATGACAAACATTATGTGCATAGGCAGAGTCGGTGTACACTGTCACTCTCCGTCCGGTTCCCAAGTTGCATGCTTCTGTGAGGGCAATCAATTCAGCCAACTGAGCTGAGCAAGGCTGAGGAACTGCCTCAGCCTGTTCTACAATAAACTTTGAATTCTGTGCTTTAACTAAGGAATACCCAGCGCACAAAGTTTCTCCTACCCCGTAACAAGACCCATCAACCCAATATTCTATATCAGCTCCCTTTAAAGGCAAAGCTTGTAGGTCTGTTCTATGCTTAATCACTCTGGCTGTCGATGGAATCTGAACACCGGATGGCACCGTCACCTGACAGCCGTCAGGTGTGCATTTTACTGTACAGTTCAATTGGCATAGAGCATCTCTCCCTAGCAGCCCTGTTGGCGTGTGTTCTGACACAAATGTTGACAGAGTTGCTCTCTGTCCCTTGTACTCTAAGTCTACAAGCTCAGTTGTAGGAATCAGCTGTTTAATTCCCTCAAATCCGATTGTCTTCACATATTCTCTAGACATAGGAAGGTGTGTGGCGCCTTCAGGCTTCTTTGTCACCACCAGCTGGCACCTCCCACTCGGATCTTCCGGGCACCCCTATAGGCCAGCTGCTGGGCCTCCGTAAGGGTTCATCACTCCTGGAGCAGGTGTAGTAGGGGGCCAATATCCTCCTCCTTGGCTCCCCCCTGCGCCCCCCTGGGGCCTGTTGCAGCAGGTACAGGCTAGATGTCCATTCTGGTCGCATTGGCAACATGGTTCTAGCATCTCCTTCCCTGCTGCTGTCCATCCCCCTGGTGGTGGTCCTTGGCCAGGCTGGTTGTACATCTGGTATGGAACCGCTTGCACCCCTGGTGGCCCTTGTGGGTATGGATACCCCCCTTGTGGCCCCTGTGGGTAGGACTGGTAAGTAGCAGGATACCCCCCTTGTGGCCCCTGTGAGTAGGACTGGTAAGTAGCAGTCTGCACTCCAGGTGGCTGTTGCTGTGGGGCTAAAGCCTGCACTCCCTCTATGTTCCTCTCGCTTTCAGTCAATTGCATATGAGTCAATATTCTGAGTGATTCTTCGTCTTCTGCCTTCTGTATCTGAATATTCTTTCGATATAACTCAACTTGATGAGCTACGTGGTCTATATAAACAGCTTTGTTCATGTGTCGTAGCCCCACCACTTCTGCTAGCTTATCCTTAACTGGGGTAGGAAGCCCTTCTTGTATTTTTTCCCTGATTATGGATTTTTCTAAGGGGTTATCTTCAGCGTCTTTCCCTGTCACACTTCTCCATTGAGAGTGCACACGGGCCACAAAACCCCGGGGATTCTCATCTCCCCCCAGTGGCTTCACAATGATATTGTCTGGGTGAATGTGAGTAGGGTAAGTCTCTCTGATTGCTTTCCACAGTTTGCCTCTGTTTGCTGCGAAGAGCTCTGGATCATAAACTGATGTATTGATATATCTATGAAGTCCTGCCTTCATCAATATTTCCTGCATTGTATCCAATCCTGCAATAAAAGCTAAGAGTCTTTTCAGGTCTCCCATTGCGGCCTGCGTTCCTGTCAGTATCACGTCGACCTCTCGCGTCCACGAATGTCCTCCCTCCTCCAGAACTGGGAGTTTCTCGATCACTTCAGACAGATCTGTATGATGCCACGGATGATATTCCATCTTGTTACCCCGAATCAGCACTGGACAGTTCTTTAATGTATTTGATGACATTCGGTGACAATCTCCCTCTTTCTCCCTTTCTCGTTGCTCCTTCAGCCATCTGTGGTGTCTTTCTTCCTCTCTTTCCGCTTTCTCCGGGCGTCTTCTCCCACCTTTCCTTTCGGCTGTGGCTATCATCTTCCTGACCTGCGCGTTGTAGCCTCCATCTGCATTGTCGTCATCACTTGAGTCTTCACTGCCATCTTCGCTGTCATCTTCCTCGTCACTCCTGTCGTCCCCTTTTCCCCTTGGCTCCTTCTTCTTCTTCTTCTTCTGGGAATGGTCCTCCAGTGCCTTAGCATATGGAGGGGGACTGGAGACAGGACACAGGTCTGGGGATGAAATGTTCAATTTCTGTTCCAGTGTTCTGGCCAATTCTTTTTTCTTTTCCGGTTCCATCTGAGCTATTTTCTGTCCCTCTACCTTAAATAGATCTAAAATAGCTAACTCTAACTTGCGTTTCTCTGATCTAATCTTTCCTCTTTGATGTGCTTTGTGCCCATTGATAAGTATTTCCAATGTTGCAATTATTTGTAAATTAAGGCTGCCCTCTTTCGGCCACGGCTGTTCAATGTATGCCCAACGGCTATTCCATTTCGTAGACATTTTGCTAATTTCCCTAACAAGAGGATTCATTTTTTCCACTACAGCCATAGGGGATAACGTAGCCAACATTCCACGATGTTCACTAATATCTTTTAACAGCTTCGTTGAATTCGACCCCATTCTACTTGCTCAATATGCTGACAATATTCTATATTAGATAAGGTGTACGCTTCTTACAACCCACCTTATTTTGCCTTATTTGCTAAACAAATGCTAGTCCAATTTAACTGTATTAACCATCCCCACAAAACCCTGCAACTCAGAATAACAGATTTGCCTCTTGTGTATGTCAGTGCAGTATTAACTTAAATCTAATACCTGTGTAAGTACTTTATACTTAAATGTGTTTCCTAATTGTTTATGAATATGTGTCACTTAATTACTCATTCAATACTAATTACAGTTCTGGTCAACACAATTATTAAATCACAAAGGCTGGTCAACACCTAAGTATTCACTGATTTACAAAAACCCTTTTACTGCTTAATTATCAATACAATCTATTCTGCTATTCCTAATCAAAAACTGTGGACATGACCTAACTTGAAATAAAGGATGTAAATTACAAATATTAATTATAACCTGTAAAGAAATCGACTTGTTATTTGGAAAATGATTAATTATTAATTACAATCTGTAAAGAAATCGACTTGTTATTGGGAAAGAATGAATGATTAATTAGACTTAGTCATTGTACAATCGTACACTTCATTGATGTAAACCTGTGAAGTCATTCAGCTATTATCAAAAAAAGAAATGATTATTATTAGATTATCACAAAACAATTGATCAAAGTTCTGTGAAACAGAAAATGAAATGATCTGAATAATTAATTCAATCAATTAGTAATTAATTAAATTAATTAAAGTAATATATAACGATCATTTACAAACATCATCAATGAAGGAGGGTTGTATTTCATCAATTTACAGAGAGACAATGTTTTAAAAATGTCTTGTCATATTTTGTCCAGCAGGCGGCGCCAAGCAACCGACTTGCGTATCGATTGCGCATGCGCCAGCTCCTCCGTGTAAAATGGAGTAGGGGAAGGAGGGGCTAGTCTTTGTCCTTCTCCTCTGAGGGGAAACCCGCTGCTGTGAAAAGATTAGTCTCACAACATATATTTTGCTTTCCACAACACAACAATTTCACGATTATCTTTCAATCCAGTTAAACTATTATTTATCTCATTCAAATATTCATTCACGTTTTCCACACAGAGATGGCCTCTGTGTGTGTCCTTCCTCAAGGACAAAGACAATGGCGCCTAAGCTCCGCTGAAAGGACACTGCAAATGGCGCCTAAGCTCCGCTGAAAGGACACTGCAAATGGCGCCTAAGCTCCGCTGAAAGGACACTGCAAATGGCGCCTAAGCTCCGCTTACACAATGGCGTCCTTTCACACAGACAAAGAGTCTCATATGTTTTTCACTGCTACAATACAAAATAGACTACCCAGTCCATTTACACCTTAACACAATTCTACACACACACTCACGATATTCCGTAATACCGTCCAAACAATATCTATTAGTTACAAAAATAGACTACACAATATTACACAAAAAGGCGAATTACCAAATTCGGCCCTTATCACCAACCCAGGCTTATTAAAGATTATGAAAAGTTTGTTTCTATTCCAACAAGATTACCGTTACACAAGATTCTTTTGACTATAACTTATCTGAGATTTACAGTCTATTTTAAACACACCAATCGACTAGAGAGAAATCTCTGCAGAAAACCTACCTTCTTCGTCGGATTGAAGAGTTTGCACAATACTGTAAATTAAGCTATATTATCTCCGTTGCTAGGCTCGCCATGTGTTGTGTATTTCTTATTGGTTATGAATCAAAGAACAGCTATTGAGTTTAAGATGATTTAATCCGAGTTACAAACAGATTTATACGTACATGTGTTGATCCTGTGGGCTGGTGAAAAAAGAGGCCGCTCCCTGGGTCTCAACCCTATTCATCCACAATATGCAAATACAGTCACAGGCCATAGCCTATCAGCTTATCTAGATGGTCATGAGGGCCGTCCCCTGTGATGTCACTGTGATGTCACCCTTCCGGGTGCCCGCTGGTGCAAACATGAAGGCTACAGAATAGCATGACCCCCTATCATACTATCTATGCATGTGTGTGGAAATATACGACACTATCCTATATTCTTGTTGAAACATGCGATACCAAATGCGGTAAGTCTAATCCCACAGTAAACCCAAGACCTGAAAACATAACTATATACAGTAACATAAAATATGAAAAACAAAAAAGTACATAAAAAAAAAAAAGACTTCCATAGTTGAGGTTTTTTCTTTAAGTAACCTCAGTCGGAAAGGAAAAACCTTCGTTTCACAAAGGCAGTGGTGTAGTCTACGTGATACGCAGGACTACGCCGTATACCCACTAGGAACGGCCAAGGATTTGCGTGTCACCCACTAAAAAATGCGCGAGAATACGTAACGGCGTTTTGTGACAGAACTTTCACTTTCATTCATAAAATTCACCCCGTCTGTGTTACGAAGCACTTACTTCGAACTTTCTGACATGTTTGTTATTGCATAACCAGTCGTTCAGAATGTCTCAGTATTTCCCCTACAGAGCCTTGGGGTGGGCGGGCCGTGAATTTGCGAAACCTAGGATGGTAGGGGGAGTCTCGCCGCCATTTTAGAAAAAGCACAAAATCACAAGGTAAGGTAAGGAGCTGGTTTACATAAATAAAGGCTATGTACACAATCCACTGTACTATACTGCACAGATAGTCAACTAGGGTTGTCATATTGCACAAAAGTATTTTTTCACGTTATTTTAATAAGTATTATAATAAAAATGTACATACAAATATTCTTTAAAACACTAAAAAAACACCAGCGTGGAAGCCACTCCGAGCCTCGCGTCTAAGCGCGCCGCCATCTTGGATCTAGATAGGATAAGTAAGTAGCCTTGAGAACCGATGGTTCTCGAGCCTAACGGCCCTTAGGGGGCAGGAGCCTATCTCCTGTTTCTGTAGCGTGAGGCAGCTTGATACAAGTACAGTCCATGCCACCCCCCCACCCCCCCCCCCCCCCCCCCCCCCCCCCCCAAGGCAGCAAACACCGGTGTAGATGCATACTGTATGCATAAGTGAGTGTGGCTGTGGTGGTGCTTATGGGGTGTCGCTACGGGACAGGTGTCGCTCTGACTGGGAGGGCAAAATCACAGTATACCCACTAGAAAAAACTAGACTACACCACTGCACAAAGGGCCTTTCCCGTGCAGTCTGATAGTTGTTGCCTAGCAGTGGCGGGCGGTGCATTTCACACCTAGGCCTTCAGTGATGTCCTACCTGAATTATTCCACCTCTTAATACCATCATTATGACACGCCATGGCTCTAGAAACTATACATTTAGACAGAAACGCAGTATAACCGGGCGTTGCCATTGTTATTATAGCGGCACCTAGTCTGGGTGTATTCAATTCATTGCATGAAAACGAAAGCGTCAGTTATTTCCCGAACTTTGCGGTCTGTCGATCTCGATAGGAGAACCGTATCGAGGTTCCATTTAAGGCCGGTTATCTTCCTCGTGTTCATACGGTCACGGGGGTGTGTCGTTTTCCATGGTAGCAGCCCGGGAAGTGGTTAAAAGATCGCATTGAAGCCCCACTCACACAGCTGAGCCAGTGCACCGCACCACACCACACGCTCTATCTACGAACCCCAGGGTCGCTCCGTATATCTACATCTCTTGCAGAAAACATTAAATGCTTTGTACTCACCAAAACAACTGATTATTTGAACACAAAATCCATCCTCCTTTCTTTCCTCAAGAAGACTTCAATGACTCTGTTGTACAGTTGATCAGTTCCACCAATAAGTCCTTTTACATGGATAGCGTCGCTAACGTCGGGGTTCGGCTTGTAGAACAACAGCTTCCATCTACACAAATTAGCGAGATCAAGTTCAGTGTGTTAGCTCCGCCTCCCAATAGTTTGTATCCAATCAAAAGACGTGCAGGTGCTGATCAGGTGCTCCGCCATCCAGAAGGCCCCTTCGTCGGATTTGCTTGGATTTGCTCGCCAACTCGAGATCTGACCACGGTACGCCACAGCTCTTTTCTCGCTCACTTTAAATTACAATCTGTACTCGCGCCACTGTTGAATCTGCAGGCGGGCAGATTTCTTGGTACCCTGGCAACACATTACGGCTGAAATTGATTGGATAAAAGCTAAAGGCCAGCCCTCCAAATGTCTGGAAGCAGCGCAACCAAGAGGAAAGCTATGAAATGAAGAGAATAGACTACGGGAATAATTTAATACATATTTGTAGAAAAAATATATAAAAATTAAATGTATATTCTGATGATGTTTAGGCCAGCAGAGAAGGCCTTGCTGGCCCTGACGGCACACCACTGTTGCCTAGTACAACAATACAGCGCACTTGTGCGTTGGAGTGACACTGTTCACCTCCCAGACATAACGGTCTATTATTTTTAAACAGTTTGGGTTATAGAATTAACATCCCAGTTAAACATTTGACTAGTAACAAATCAAAAACTTAGTGCGACAATTAAACCTTATCTCTGTCGTCCCTGGGCGACCAATTACCAATCACAGGCTACTATCACTCCGTCTGTTTGTGTAGTCTTACCACAGGGATGAGATGTCCGTTTATGTCAAGTGTTTTTTGCAATAGAATGACATCATTCAATATCTCCGGTGCCACGGCGGAATTCCTGGAGCTTTTGCCTTGTTCTCTCCCGATGCGTTTCTTGTTCTCGGGACGTTCTCCCCCTCGTCGTCTGCCAGGACGTGTTGCTCAGCCTCTCCAAGTTCGCTGGGGTGTCGGGTCCCTCATCACCGGTGATCAGCCCTCTCTTCCTCAGGTCTTCCTCAGGTCTTCCTCAGGTCTTCCTCAGGTCTTCCATAGCCTCTGCTGCGCTGCTGTAGGTGAGGGGGCCGTCGTTGTAGAATACGCGGAGTTTCGCCGGTGGTGGAGTCTGGAAGCGGAGTCCCTTTTCTTTGAGTAGTTTTCTGATAGGAGCGTACGCCATCCTCTTTTTTTGCGTCTCCGTGGGGTAATCTTGGTCGAAGTACACTCTTTTCCCGTCCAGGTGAACTTCTTTCTTCCTCCATGCAGTGCGGAGCACTAACTCGAGAAAGTACATTACAATGGATCGGGGGTTAGCTCCTTGCGGTGATTTGGTTGCAAGCGCCCTGTGGCAGCGCTGAATGCCAATTTCAGTGAGGGCCAACTCCGCCTTGATAAACCCATCAATGAACAACTCCGCCTTGATAAACCCATCAATGAACAACTCCGCCTTGATAAACCCATCAATGAACTCCTCCACGTTGTCTCCTTCAGCACCCTCGGGGACGCCGTAAATGCCTATGTTGTTTCTTCGGGAGCGTGCTTCGAGGTCTGTCAATTTTGCTTGAAGTTTTTCTTGAGTGTCTAAGGCTTGTCTAGTAGTATCTAAGGCTTGTCTAGTAGTATCTAAGGCTTGTCTAGTAGTGTCTAAGGCTTGTCTAGTAGTGTCTAAGGCTTGTCTAGTAGTGTCTAAGGCTTGTCTAGTAGTGTCTAAGGCTTGTCTAGTAGTATCTAAGGCTTGTCTAGTAGTATCTAAGGCTTGTCTAGTAGTATCTAAGGCTTGTCTAGTAGTGTCTAAGGCTTGTCTAGTAGTGTCTAAGGCTTGTCTAGTAGTATCTAAGGCTTGTCTAGTAGTGTCTAAGGCTTGTCTAGTAGTATCTAAGGCTTGTCTAGTAGTATCTTAGGCTTGTCTAGTAGTGTCTAAGGCTTGTCTAGTAGTGTCTATGGCTTGTCTAGTAGTGTCTAAGGCTTGTCTAGTAGTGTCTAAGGCTTGTCTAGTAGTATCTAAGGCTTGTCTAGTAGTGTCTAAGGCTTGTCTAGTAGTATCTAAGGCTTGTCTAGTAGTATCTAAGGCTTGTCTAGTAGTGTCTAAGGCTTGTCTAGTAGTGTCTAAGGCTTGTCTAGTAGTATCCAAGGCTTGTCTAGTAGTATCTAAGGCTTGTCTAGTAGTGTCTAAGGCTTGTCTAGTAGTGTCTAAGGCTTGTCTAGTAGTATCTAAGGCTTGTCTAGTAGTGTCTAAGGCTTGTCTAGTAGTATCTAAGGCTATAAGGCTTGTCTAGTAGTATCTAAGGCTTGTCTAGTAGTGTCTAAGGCTTGTCTAGTAGTGTCTAAGGCTTGTCTAGTAGTGTCTAAGGCTTGTCTAGTAGTATCTAAGGCTTGTCTAGTAGTATCTAAGGCTTGTCTAGTAGTGTCTAAGGCTTGTCTAGTAGTGTCTAAGGCTTGACTAGTAGTGTCTAAGGCTTGTCTAGTAGTGTCTAAGGCTTGTCTAGTAGTGTCTAAGGCTTGTCTAGTAGTATCTAAGGCTTGTCTAGTAGTGTCTAAGGCTTGTCTAGTAGTGTCTAAGGCTTGTCTAGTAGTATCTAAGGCTTGTCTAGTAGTGTCTAAGGCTTGGCGTAGCGCTTCTGTAGCTTCGGTACTCCACTCTTCCATACCCGCCACCCGCTGCTCCGTCTCTTCCACTCTTCCCACCGCGTCCTTCAGGTCAGTGGCAATTTCAGTTAGTTTGTGGTTGATGTCGTCTCGAAAACTTGCCAAATCTCCCCTCAGGTCTTTGGCAAAGGTATCTTGAAAGTTGTTTAATTCCGTTTTCACGTCTGATCGGATAGCCTTTATCTCCGCATGTATGGCGTTGATGCTAGCTTGCAAGATGTCCGCGGTCTCGTGTTCGTCCATTTCGTTGTCGTTATCCTTTCCAGATGTTTGTCTGTCACTTTTCTTAGATTTCTGGGATGATGATTCTTTTTTCTTTCGGTTCATTTCCACTTGCATATTAATTTTAAGTACAAATTGTGAAAGAAATTGAACTAGTTAAGGGGAATAAGTTGACCTGTCTGGGAGCTCTTCGTTTACACAGCCGTTTGCCTTGACGCCATACCGGAAGCCTTAGTATGACTTTTAAATTACTTGATGATTTTATTTCATTTCTTTAATTTCTTATTTTTTATACATTTTACCCACTTATGGGATGATATATATTTATATATATCCATGTGCTGGCATTTTTACCATCACTTAATGAATAATAAAGTATTACTTGAGCAATTGACAAGAGGGGTTCAATGATTTGACAAGCTATTAGGATGATTATTATTAGCACTATTATAAACAAATATTATTATTAAGTTATTATTATTAATAGGGTATTTATGAATTGAAACATCTGGTGTCTTGATTACAGATGTTCAAGATGTTTTACAATTCATAAACTTGGAATTACATGCGACTGTGCAGTGGAGTGCATGTATCATTCCAAGGAGAATACAATATTTACAAATAATTAAAATAAATGAAAGAATTGATTTAGAAGGGTGAATTCAATCCTATATCAGGGTGGATTGAAGAATCACCAGAGAGGGTTTAAGGGTTAGGGGGTTTAAGGGTTAGGGTTAGGGGGTTTAAGGTAGCTATGACCCTCTGAGAGGGTTTAAGGTAGCCATGGTAACCCTCTGAGAGGGTTTAAGGTAGCCGTGACCCTCTGAGCGGGTTTAAGGTAGCTATGGTAACCCTCTGAGAGGGTTTAAGGTAGCCATGGTAACCCTCTGAGAGGGTTTAAGGTAGCCATGGTAACCCTCTGAGAGGGTTTAAGGTAGCCGTGACCCTCTGAGAGGGTTTAAGGTAGCCATGGTAACCCTCTGAGAGGGTTTAAGGTAGCCATGGTAACCCTCTGAGAGGGTTTAAGGTAGCCATGGTAACCCTCTGAGAGGGTTTAAGGTAGCCATGGTAACCCTCTGAGAGGGTTTAAGGTAGCCGTGACCCTCTGAGAGGGTTTAAGGTAGCCATGGTAACCCTCTGTGAGGGTTTAAGGTAGCCATGGTAACCCTCTGTGAGGGTTTAAGGTAGCCATGGTAACCCTCTGAGAGGGTTTAAGGTAGCCGTGACCCTCTGAGAGGGTTTAAGGTAGCTGTGACCCTCTGAGAGGGTTGGTCAAGGCCGGGTTATGGTTTAGAGAAGTGGTTTTCAACCCTCTTATGATTTGTACTTGATTAGTTGAATCAGGTGTGCTGGTGGTGGAACAGATCAAATATGTGGAACGGCTGGTGGTCCCCGAGGAGAGGGTTGAAAACCACTGGTTTAGAGGCCTCTGATCCTATGAAAGGGTGGGTCAAAGCCTATAAGGTATCCAGTTCTATAATGGGTAGATCAATCGTATGATCGGTTGGATTGACCTTATAATAGGTGAACTGGATATCAGGGATTAACAGGTTACTAGATTAAGGTATTACAAGGACTCAATAATCTTGCATGAACTCTCTCTAGCAGCGGGAAGACTCTGCAACCATTGATTTCATGCCGCATGACCGTAGGCAATCGATTGGAAGCTGAGTTAGAGAGGTTGTCTTGAGTCTTGACCTTTCGCTGCTCCACTACCTGGCCTTGCCCCTAGGTGGCGCTAGTGAGGGTCTTGATGACAGGCATGCTTAAGGCGAGGGTAACATTATTACTAGGTTCAAAGGTTAATAAGCTATAGTAAGCAATAGGTTCGTTTAGTCAAAAGGTTCTTGGTAGAAGGTTATGTGGCAAGATTTAGAGACAGGCACAGCATTTATTAGGAATTCCCTATGTAACAAAGGTCCCTTGTACCCTTCTTGTCAACTGTAAAACATTAGATTCAATGCACGTTATAGTTACTACTAAATGGTTAGCCTAGCCTAATGTAACCAGTGGGGTTAATTGGTAAATCACGCCCACTTGGCATATTCTCTATAAATAGCTTACCTGTGACAAGTGCCTGTGTCTTGCTCCACTCCTCCTCCGTTACCAGCTGTGGCCACTCCTACTGATTACGCACGGCTACACTCTGACTTCAGGTATGCAGCGTCTCCCTTGGTTTCCCAGTCGGCGGGCTGATGCGACAATGGGATCGAGTGGTCGAGGCAGATGGCTTGCTGTACCGCCGGCTCTTTCGTCCAGGTGGTGGGGAGGAAGTTCACCAACTACTCCTGCCGGAAAGCCTCAAGGAGGAAGTACTGAGCCAACTCCATCAGAACCATGGGCATCAGGGTATGGAGAGAACCACTGATCTGGCAAGGCAGCGATGCTACTGGCCAGGAATGGACCGGGAAATAAAGGAGTGGTGTCAGAAATGTGAGCGCTGTACCCTTGCCAAGTCCACTCAGCCCTGAAACAGGGCACCTATGGGCCACTTACTTGCTGCAAGGCCAAATCAAATCTTGGCCATTGACTTCTCCTTGCTGGAGCCTGCCAGAGATGGTAAGGAGCTGATTCTAGTGATGACTGATGTCTTTTCCAAATTTACCCAGGTTGTGCCTGCTAGAGATCAGAAAGCCACCACGGTCGCCAAGATACTATAGTTCAAGAGTGGTTCTACCGCTATGGCGTCCCTGCCCGCATTCACTCTGACCAGGGAAAAAGCTTTGAAAATTCTGTGGTCTACCAGCTCTGCCACTTGTATGGCGTACAGAAGACGCGTACCACCCCTTACCACCCTGAAGGAAATGGTCAGTGTGAGAGGTTTAACCGGACCCTACACAACCTACTACGCACACTACCGCCCGAACAGAAGTGCCGTTGGCCTGATTACGTCTCCCAGTTGGTGTTTAACTACAACACCACTACTCATCAGTCAACGGGGGAGTCCCCCCACTTTCTCATGTTTGGCCAGGAACCTTTCCTTCCGGTGGACTTCCTTCTCGGCCAGGTGCCCGAACAAGAGGCTGGGAGAGTGCGACTGGGTCAAGGAACATCGACGCCGCCTCCAGGTGGGCTTTGACTGTGCAAAGGAGAGGATGGAGACTGCTGCCATGCATAGGAGGGAGAGGCACAACCAAAAAGCACTGAGTGCTCCACTTGATATCAACCAGACGGTTTACCTGCGAGACCTTTCCATTCGTGGGCGGCACAAGATCCAGGATGCCTGGAGTCCAACACTCTATCAGGTAGTACGGGCCCCAGAACCTGGTGGGGTTGTCTATTCCATTGCCCCACTGCACGACCGCTCCCAAGTCAGACAAGTGCATAGAACTAAGCTAAAGCCAGCTCCACCTAACTCCCGGCCTCCAGCCCCAGTAAATCCACAACCTGTGGTTGAACCGCCTCCTGCCCTAGTTCCACTGCCCCCTGTGTTAGTCCCACCCGAGGATGCCCCTGGTACCAGTGCGAATGTGTTGAGGAGAACCAGTAGGTCGACCGTAGGGCAGCACAGTAACATTCACCACCTCCCACAACAGCGACTAGAGAGAGAGGCTAGGGCAGCGTCTCCCTTGGTTTCCCAGTCGGTAGGCTAATGTGTGTTTGGTATATGGTCATGTAGTGGTCCCTATGTAGCCTAACTCGTGATATACATGCATACATTTCAGATATCCCCGCTATTGAGCTGTCTACTCCGGTGAGGGAGTTTATTATTGTTCCCTGGCTCAAGTCACGTTTAGAGCCGTCTGGTTGCGGGCATTGATAGGCTACAGCCAAGGTAATGTGTTCTAAACACACAAACTAATATTGACAACCTGTAAAGTGACATGTTCTCTGTAAATATCCGTATCAATGTATTATGTTTATGTGATGTCTAATTGGCTAATGTCTGTATTATTGGATGTCTTTCTTTTCAGAACAGAACTACAGCTATAGCCATTGTCACTGCTGCTTTGCTTGGTTAGGATTTTGTATGACAACAGTTTTAGCTCCCCTTTAACCTTTTGAATTGTTTTTAATTATTTTGAAATGTTTGTATTTTATTTATGCTCCGCCCCGTAGTCTGGTCCAGCTAACGTGGTAGTACCACTAGCCCACCCCTGTAGGGTAGACACGCCCAACCCTGTAGGGTAGACACGCCCACCCCTGTAGGGTAGACACGCCCACCCCTGTAGGGTAGACACGCCCACCCCTGTAGGGTAGACACGCCCACCCCTGTAGGGTAGACACGCCCACCCCTGTAGGGTAGACACGCCCACCCCTGTAGGGTAGACACGCCCATTTTAAGTTAAAGGAGCACTGGAGCGAGTGATTGTGTGTGACTTCCTCTTGCATGTACTTGTTTAGTGGTTTCATATAGAGTGCTGTGTGTGGCATTGCCAGTGAATCTTCTAATGTGTGCTATTGTCTATTGCTACTAGTACAGTAGGCTATTATT
This sequence comes from Nansenia antarctica, assembly GCF_963989245.1. Classification (NCBI taxonomy): domain Eukaryota; kingdom Metazoa; phylum Chordata; class Actinopteri; order Argentiniformes; family Microstomatidae; genus Nansenia; species Nansenia antarctica. The sequence goes on along the minus strand of NC_137683.1, from coordinate 31,550,493 downwards.
GTGTGCTCCACTATTGTGTGCCCTATACTGGGTTGTAATACCCCTTTATCTCCAGTTCCCCTAGATACTAAGTGGCTGTCGCTCCCAGGGGTTGGGTCTCATGCTACCTGGCTAGCTCCATTTATACTGTGGGTGTTTTAAAAGATGCATTTGTAATAAAGTGATCTTTTGTATACTTTTGTAAAACCGGGTCTGACTATTCTGTAGCCTGTACCTGCAAGAAGGGAATCCCTGTTCATGATAATCAGCCCGTCAGGCTTACCTGGTTCATATGACTAGATTCTTTAGGTGAAAGTCCTAAGGTGGCGTTGTCACACCTTGTCATTTTAGGCCCCCAGTTGGCCGGGTTACAAACATATCCTGTCTCACTCTATTGGTTTAATTGATTAATCAGCTGTGCGGTAAACTGTTGGAACACACAGTGCACAGCTGATTAATCAATTAAACCAATAGAGTGAGACAGGATATGTTCATGCAAGGTGCCTTTCAGGAAGTAGTGGAGGTTGTGCACCTAGCCTATTATAGCTATATTGTTGATCTTTTATGATTTTTATAGTTTTTTCTCTTCCTTTGATAACCGGAGGTACACAACAATACAGTGTTTTAGATTTTCTATGAGAACGTTTTCTTAATGAGACTAAGAGACACCTCAACTACTGTAAAACTGAGAATAACTTACCAGTCACTGAGATGTTGACAGCATTAATAATAATAATAATAATTCATTACATTTATATAGCGCTTTTCCGAGGCTCAAAGACGCTGACAATACAGGAGATACGGAAAACACAAAAACAGCAAGCAACATGGACACATGGAACACAGAATCAGCGAACGGGGAGGGGGGGGGGGTGGTAGGGGGGGGGGAGGTGGTTAGGGGTAGGGGAGGTTGTATGCGTGTCCGGGGGGGGGGGGGCTAGGGGAGATGGGTAGGGGTAGGGGAGGTTGTATGCGTATCAAGGGGGGGGGGGGGGGCGGGGGCGCCGGGATGGGGGAGATGGCTAGGGGTAGGGGAGGCTGTAGGCATGGGAGAACAGGTAGGTTTTGAGGTGGGATTTAAAAGTGAGGAGTGAGGGTGAGTCTCTGAGTGGTTGAGGGAGAGAGTTCCAGAGGCGGGGTGCAGCTCGTGAAAAGGCACGGTGACCGAAGCCTTTGAGTTTTGAGGGTGGGACAGTGAGGGGAACAATGGATGAGGATCGGAGGGTACGGGTAGGGCGGTGGGGGAGAAGGAGGTCAGTCAGGTAAGGGGGGGCCAGGCTATGGAGGGCTTTGTATGTGAGGATGAGGACTTTTAATTGTATACGTTCTTTAATGGGGAGCCAGTGGAGAGAGTGGAGGACAGGAGTGATGTGGTCACGCGAGCGGGTGTTTGAGAGGAGGCGTGCAGCAGAGTTTTGAACCATCTGGAGTCTATGGAGGGAGCGGGAGGTGATGCCGGTGAGTAGGGAGTTGCAGTAGTCGAGGCGGGAGGAGATGAAGGCGTGGATGAGGGATTCAGCAGCGGGGGGGGAGAGGCAGTGTCTGATTTTTGCAATGTTTCGGAGGTGGAAGTAGGATGTCTTGACAATGGAACTGACGTGGGGATCGAATGAGAGGGTGGGGTCCAGAATGAAGCCGAGGTTGCGAGCCAGGGGGGAGGGGGTGATGGTAGTGTCGTCAATGGTGAGTGTGATGGGTCCGGTTTTATTGAGGGTGGATTTGGTGCCGATGAGGATGACTTCGGTCTTTTCACTGTTCAGTTTGAGGAAGTTGTGTGTGAGCCAGGTTTTTATTGCAGAGATGCAGGTTTCGATGTGAGTGAGGGGTGGGTTCTGGGTGGAGTTTGTGGTGATGTAAATCTGTGTGTCATCGGCGTAGCAGTGGAAGTCCAGGTTGAATTGGCGGATGATGTGACCGAGGGGGAGTGTGTAGCAGAGGAAGAGCAGGGGGCCGAGGACTGAGCCTTGTGGGACCCCCTGTGTGACAGAGGAGGAGGAGGAGGTGTGACCGGAGAGGGAGATGAACTGGTGTCTGTTGGTGAGGTAGGAGGTGAGCCAGTCCAGGGCGGTGCCCTCAACACCCAGTTGGCGCAGCCTTTGAAGGAGGATGGAGTGGTGAGAGGAGTAAGTGGAGGGTAGTCAGGAGGGGGGAAGATGACAGCAGGGGGGGCGGGGGTGGTGGAGTTGGAGATGGAGGCAGTCAGTGAGCTATTGATGTGGGAGATCTTGCTGTTGAAGGCGTGGAGAAAGGAGTTGCAGAGGTCAGGGGAGGAAGTTGTGTTGTTGTCCGGGGGTTGGAGTAGTGTCTTGACAGTGGAGAAGAGGGTGCGGGGGTTTCGATTGGAGGTGTTGATGAGGGTGGAGTAGTAGGCAGATTTGGCAGCTTGGAGTGCGTCACGGTAGGAGGAGATATGTTGCTTGTAGACTTCGGCATGGACAGTGAGGTGGGTTCTATTGTGTAGTCGTTCTAGTTGGCGGCCGGTCTGTTTCATGGTGCGTAGTTCAGGGGTGTACCAGGGGGAGGAGGTGGTGAAGGAGACTGTTTGGCTAATCCATGGGAGGGTAGTTCATTTGGGGGTTATTTTATTTGTTTGATTTGTGATTGGTTAAAAGTATGCATGAGGAGAGTGATTGGCTTAGATAGAAATGGGGGCGGGCTTAATGAGTGTGATCTGGGTGACAGGGGAAACGGAAGGTCAGTTGTACAGAGAGATGGGAGTTGGTAAGTTGAGCTCTGAATGATTGTGTAGTTTGTTAAATCTTTTCTGTTAGTTCGTTCACTGTTAATTATTTACATACTAATAGATCAATGTGTTTTGTCAGTTTTACAATCTGTTTAATAGAGGAAGAAGGAAAACCAAAATCGAATTGTGTCAAGTCTCATCATTTCACCCGTACTGCCGGAGTAAGCAGAAGATTCACCCATTCAGCTAACTAGAGGGAGAGCTGAACAGAGACAGTGATGGTTTTCAAGGGGGCCAGTGAGTCAAGGGAGTCAGAGAGAATGGAGTTGAGTAAGGTGGCATAGTCTTCCGGGTTGGTGGGAGTGGAGTCAGTGGGGAGGGCAGAAGATATGGACTGGGATAGAGTGAGTGGGTTGACAGATTTTATGTTACGGAAAGAGATGGTGCGTTTGATGGGGTGGCGCGGTAGGGGCAGGGGGGCAGAGAAGAGGATGCAGTGGTGGTCAGAGAGTGGGAAAGGAAAAGGGTGGGGGTTGGATATGGGTAGGGAGGCAGAGCAGACAAGGTCGAGTGTGTGGCCTTTTACATGGGTGGGGAAGTTGATGTGCTGGGTGAGGTGGAAACAGAGGTGAGGTTGGAGTTGGGTTGGTCGACATGGATATTAAAGTCACCGGTGAGTAAGAGACGGGTAGAAAGGGAAGAGGCAATGGTGAGGAGTTCAGAGAGATCAGACAGAAAAGAGGGGTGTGGCTTCGGTGGGCGGTAGAGTAGTAGTGCAGTTATGGAGTTGGGGAGTGAAAAGGCGAGGTATTCGAAGGATGACATGGGTGGGAGGTTGAGGTCCAGTACAGTGACAGTTAGGGTGAGTTTGTGGAGAGCAGCGAGACCACCCCCTCGCTTGGAGAGGCGGGGTTTAGCGATGTAGGTGTAATTAGGGGGGGTGGCCTGGTTGAGTGAGTAGTAGTCCGAGGGTTGTTGCCAGGTTTCAGTGAGGAGAAGTATGTCCAGGTTGTTGTCCAGTATCAGTTCAGATATGACAGGGGATTTGTTGGAGAGAGAGCGAGTGTTCAACAGTGCAAGGGAGATGGATGGGGGAGCAGGAGGGAGAGAGCGGAGGTTTGAGGGGTCAGCGGTGCGGTGTGGGGTGATGACAGGTGAGCGAGAGTTAGTCCAGAATGAGGGGATGTTTGTGCCTTCAGGGTGGTGTAGAGTCCGGTGTCGATGTTGCTGGGAGCCTCGGTGGATGTAGCGGCGGCGGCGGAGAATGCCTGCCTTGGTGGCGGCGGTGGCAGCAGCAGCAGTGAGGCGATGGTTATGGTTCAGTGAGTGAAGGTCAGTGGCAGTATAGGTGAGTATGATGGGCGGGGGTCCAGGGCAAAACAATAGGAGCAGCAGGAGGGTGAGTCCAAGTTGGAGATGAAACCAGAGTACAGGTGGGAGTAGTTCAGTGGATAGGTTGGGAGTGACTAGTAGTTGGTGGGCAGTGAGTTGTGTAAACATGGCAGTGAACCAGAGTGACAGCGTGGTGTTGTTGTTGTTGTTGTCATTTGTATTGCTAGCTTGGGACTGAACCCGCGCGGCCAGCCAGCCTAACCGTGCCATGCCATAACCGTGCCATGCCAGCGACCAAATCCTGCAGTAGTGAGTGAAGGCCGGGAAGGACTGACACTCACCTGCGGAGATGGCAACCCCCAAACCGGGGAGGGAGTGGTGGCTACCTCCCGGGACGGGGGTAGTAGCACAGCACAGCCAGGCTAGCGATGTCTGAGAGCGGCGCGCAGCGGGTCGGTCAGCAACACAAAGCCGGGGGACAGGAACGATGAGGTGGTGAATACTGTAGTCCGGTAGTGGCATTGCTGTACTCTCCTGACCCAGACTCACACCAGTACACTCCAGTGTCAGAGATGGATACATAGGGGAGGGTGCAGTTGGGTCCAGTTGATGATTCAACAGAGGGACACTCTGACACCGGAGATTTATTTGACCCAAAGAAATCAAAGTCCGAAGTTTGCTCTGTGAACCTCATCACTCTCCATCCAGTAGAGCTCCCCTCCACCTCACAGCTCACTGAGACCTCAACCTTAAAGAACTGAGATGTGTTGGGACTGACGGTCAGAGAGGCTGGAGGAGAGAGGCCTGGGAGAGAGAAAGAGAGAGAGAGATAAAGAGAGAGAGTGTGAGGGGGAGAGAGAGGGAGAGGGGGAGAGGGAGTGTGGTATATTTTTATCATAACCATCATATGAATGTTTCATTTTAGGCCTAGAGAGCCTGTAGGACCATAGACAGAGAAGAGAGATTCAGGTCCTGTGATCTCATCTTATTGTGAAACCACTATGTTATGAATAAGTTCATTGAGTTTATTAACTATGAAGAAAACAGAACATGCTGTTTAGATTAAGGAACTATGAAACGACCCCCTAGTGATTTAAGACTTGAATTTGTACATCATTTGGGACTGATAGAAAAGTCAGAGGGGCGGGGGGGGGGAGAGATATAGAGAGCGAGAGCAAGAAAGACAGAGTGAGGGAGAGAAAGAGAGAGATTAAGGGAAACATAGAGAGAGGGGGAGGAAGAGGGGGAGAGACACACAAATACAGAGAGAGTGAGAGAGACAGAGAGAGGGGTGTCAAAGTTCAGACTGAGACAGGGTCATAGGTCAGAGTTGAAACTGTGCTTCAGTAACTCACCTGCTACCCAGAGGAGCTCAGGAGAGCTGTAGTCTGTATAAATGACTGGGTCTCCTCTCCCAGCTCTACATGAATACATCCCTGTGTGATTCAGACCTACAGAGCTGACAGAGTAGGAGCCTCCAGCCCCACGCTCGCTGTCTGGTAGCAGCTCTCTGGTGAAATGATGAGAGAGAAACTCATGAGACTCACTACATTATAAATATCACTCAAGATTACACTCACATGAACATAGATACACACACACACACAGAGATTACACTCCCATGATATGCATACAATCCTTTTCTAGTGATGAGAGAGAGAGAGAGAGGTAGAAAGAGGGAGAGAAGCAGAGAGGGAAAGAGATGTGTGTGTGTGGTCAGCTCTCCTCTCCTCTCCTCACTTCTCCTTCCCTCCCCTTTCCTCTTCTCTCCTCTCCTCCCCTCTCCTCTCTTCTCCTTTCCTCTCCTCTCCTCTCCTCTCCTCTCCTCTCCTCTCCTCTCCTCTCCTCTCCTCCCCTCTCCTCTCTTCTCCTTCCCTCCCCTTTCCTCTTCTCTCCTTTCCTCCCCTCTCCTCACACACACACACACACACACCCACACACACACACACACACACACACACACACACACACACACACACACACACACACATTGATATCGAGTGATGTTGTAATCACTAAAAAATGTTGTTTTTGGGTACTCATGTTACCGTCACGTGACCTAATGATTACCAGATGTACTTAATAAATAAATAAACTGTAAAAAACCCTCAAATGTATAATATGTGTCATGTATCATATCATGTAAGTCTCACTGAGTCCTGTGACTTGTGTCGCCTCTATGCTGGACTGACCCAGATTCATCTGGTTCTAATGAATATGTTTCAACTGAGTATCCAAATTCTTCTTCTCCAATATCATCAGCATTACACACATGATCACACACATACAAGCACACAAACACATACACACCCATGTCACACATACACACAAACACATACACACCCATGTCACACATACACACAAACACAAGCAAACACTCACAGAAACACAAAAACAAATGCAAACAAACACAAACACACACACACACAGTACTCACAGAGTATGATGTAGAGAGAAGTGTGTTCCATCTTGTCCTGCCAGACACTGACTGTCTTCAGTCTCATAGTGACTGACTCTTAGACCAGAAACGCCCTAAAACACAGCCTGACAATCACTTATAGAGAGAGACAGAGAGAGAGGAGGAGGGAGAGAGAGACGGACAGATCGGTGGAGAGAGACAGTCAGAGAGAGAGAAAAGAGAGAGAGAGAGAGAGAGAGAGGAATAGATGGAGGGAGAGAGAGACAGACAGAGAGAGAGAAAGGAGGAGTGTGTGGGTGTATCTTAACCTCTGTTTTGAGGGACATGGCTGTATCTTATAATAAAAGGTTTGAGTCAACATCTCTGGTCATTTCTACGACTGTCTGTTACTGAGCTGTCCTTCAACAGGTCTGTCTGTTACTGAGCTGTCCTTCAACAGGACTGTCTGTTACTGAGCTGTCCTTCAACAGGACTGTCTGTTACTGAGCTGTTCTTCAACAGGTCTGTCTGTTACTGAGCTGTCCTTCTACAGGACTGTCTGTTACTGAGCTGTCCTTCAACAGGTCTGTCTGTTACTGAGCTGTCCTTCAACAGGACTGTCTGTTACTGAGCTGTCCTTCAACAGGTCAACTGTCTGATTAAATCCAGTCCTGGACAAACATATTGGCACCCCAGCACTTCTGTCAGATAATGCACCACTTCTCCCAGAAAATTGTTGCAATTACAAATGCTTTGGTATTCACATGTTTATTTATTTTGTTTGCATTGGAACAAAACAAAAAAGCAGAGAAAAAAAGGCTAATCATGTCTTTATAATTTAGTTTTTCTACTACACGCATGATTCCCTCTAAACCAACGTGGAATATGGAATTGGTCAATATAAACCTGTTCTGTCAGATAAAAAAGACTGGTTCTGATTAAATAAAGATGTCATGGTAAAAAACAAAAAATAATGCACAAGGGGTTCACATACTTTCAAGCATCACTGTATGTGTTTGTTGGTGCAAGTGAGGTGTTACATGATGCCATAGTGCAATTCAGAAAACAAGTGTGATTACGACAGTGCTAAATTCAAACAAAGCAAGAAAAACACAGAAAACACTCCGTCTTATATCCATAATACATTTCTATACACTTCAATTCAATTCAATTCAACTAGATTCCAAGATGGCGTCCAAATTAGCTCCCCTGGTGCTTGGAAAAAAGACTAAAAATAAGAGGGCCAAGGGTAAAATAAAAAAGGGAAAAGAGCTGGTTTACATAAATAAAGGCTATGTACACTATCTACTATACTATACTACTATACGATAAAACACTGTGCTGTACTCTATGCTATGCTATAAATATCCTAACTTTTTCCTATATCTGAACCTTATGTACACAAGGGTTGTCATATTGCACATAGTATTGTTGCACATTCATTTAAAGTGTTGCAGTTTGAAGGTTTGAAATGTTCACAGTTGTATTTCAATATTGCACTTATGTTTACAATCTAGTAGCTGCCATCAAATTGTCTAGATTGTCCAGGGCCTAGAACCTAGGTCTTTGCTGTGTTCAGGGCCTGAATGGCCCTAGGGTAGTGTTGTAATGTTGTGATGTTGTTATCCCATTCTAGTTTGTTGGAGACGGTCGTGCCCAGAAACTTTAATTAATCCATTAGTCATGTTTTCCTATTAGTTGCTTCATCGACCGTTTGATCTTTGAACCTTTATTTCACCTAGTAATTGAGGGGGTGTTTATAGATTATTGAAACATTTCGAAAACAACAGTGTTGCCTTGACAACAGACACGTACGGCACCCAGGCCTCTCCATCATATTTGTATTTTATTTGTATATTATATTTGTATTAAAAAAAAAATTGGGGGGAGTTTGTGACATCTGATGCATCTGATATACTATAAACCATAATATTATACCTCACCGGCCATAGGATAGACGTCAGCTATTCCCGCGAGACCAGGGAACGGGATGTGGAACGGGATGTGGAACTAAGATGGCGAACTAAGATGGCGGATCCATAAACACACACACAGTGCTGAGACTGAAGACAACACGAGTCATTTATGAAGTTTATAACTGTGCTAGAGGGCAAACATTACAACATGTTCACTTATTACACAAAGACTGGGAAAGCGACACTAGCTTGAACAACAACGGAGGCGCCGACCTGACGGTAGGAAAAACAGTTTTGTGATTTTGTTGAATTTCGGGACATTTGGATTTCAGGAAATCTCTCCTCATCTCTCTCTCTCTTCGCCGGTGCCTTTAATCCCATAAACGTATCTATCTATCTATATATATATAACGTATTTAATCCCGTTTCCTAATCGAAAATGCAACATCATCAGCGACGACTACACGACCGATCAGGACAGTCTGTTAACTGACAAAGCAAACCACTTTTTCTCTCTCAAAGACTCACCCCGGGGACAGACAAAAGACATGGTGACCATATCTTCATGTTAGCTGGTTTATGACGGTTACAACAGAGGGTGCCATTGTTTTTAAAGATGCTAGCCAGAAATGAGCATATTAGCCAACATGTACACAAGACAACAGGCCAGTGGGTTAAACTAAAACAATAACATACTTTCATCCTTTGATTCCAAGTCCCAGAGAACAATCAACACATTGAGACTACAAGTCTGACGGTCACCTGGCTCTCCGACCGGGAGATAGTGGAGGCTCCCACACCGGGGTGGCGGGCGAGGCAGTACAGAGTCAAGGCTGTACAACCGACACATATACTACAAGAAGGTAACAATCTGGACTATTGTGGTGCACCACTGTGTTGGTTAGTACATTAGTACTAAGCAATCTAGGAGGACCATTAGCTGTATCGTGAGTCTCTGTGAGGCGCCCTAATGCATGGAGAGAGTTGAGATAACGGGATATGGATATGGTCAATAGGAATGCAATTACCGTACCCAGCCTTCAGGATGTGGCGGCTGCGCCCCTTGCTACTACAGTAAATCTAGTTTCATTGCAACAGGCTTTCACATGAGGCAAGTACTTGGCCAAAGGGGAATTTATACTGCAGGGAAGACTTGGCAGAGTACCAATACTCTCTCTGTCTACTCTCTCTCTCTCTCCCTCTCCACTCTCTCTTTCTCCCTCCCTCTCCCTCTCTCTCTCTCTCTCTCTCTCTCTCTCTCTCTCTCTCTCTCTCTCTCTCCCTCTCTCTCTCTCTCCCTCTCTCCCTCTCTCTCTCTCTCCCTCTCTCTCTCTCTCTCTCTCTCTCTCTCTCTCTCTCTCTCTCTCTCTCTCTCTCTCTCTCTCTCTCTCTCTCTCTCTCTCTCTCTCTCAATTCAATTCAATTCAATTCAACAGGCTTTATTGGCATGACGTTTTACAAGTGTTGCCAAAGCACAATCACAGATATGACGAACAACAACATAACAACATAATATCAATGACATGAAAAAATAAATAAAAATAATATACCGGTAAATAAAATAAAGCAGGTGGTGCAGAGAATAAAACATGGCATACTGTATGTATGTCCTACTGGTTGTCCCTTTTCTTGTGACAGGAATTGACATATTTTGCAGCCAAAACTGCACATTCTTTCTGTTCCCCCAGAAGGGCTGGTAATCTTTCCCTTTCTGTCATACTTCGGAATTCTGGGAAATTAGTTTCAAATTTTGGGAAGAACTCCTCTCTAATATTTGTGTAGTTTTTACATTGTGTTAAGAAGTGTAACTCTGTCTCTATAGCTCCGTCATCACAGTGACAGCACAGCCTCTCCTCTCTGGGCAGCCAGGTTTGTCTGTGTCTGCCCTTCTCTATTGCCAGACTATGATCGCTCAGTCTGTACATTGTCAAAGTCTTTCTCAGGTTTTTATCAGTTACTGTGGTTAGGTAGTCTGCCACAGTATACTGTCTGTTTAGAGCCAAATATGTTTCTAGTTTGTGTTGTGATTGTGTGAGTTCGTTCCAATATGTGATGTATTTATCTTTTTCTTTAGTTATAATTTGGTTAGGTCTAATCTTCTGAGTGATAGTGTAGCTGCACTGAGGCTGTCTGGGGTTTGTGATGTCAGAAGGTGAGAGGTCAGCTAGTTTCAGAACCAGCTGACTGAGGGGGCTCCTTTGGATGTTCAACTCTTGGCAGGCAAGGGCTTTATAATGGTAACAGGCAGGGTCACTCTTTTTAATATGGCTCCAGAATTTAATAGATCTTTTCTGTATATTTAGCAGTAAAGGATATTGGCCTAATTCAGCCCTGCATGCAGAGTTTGGGCATTTTCTTTGTACCCTGATAATAGTTTTGCAGAACTCTGCATGCAGGATCTCAACTGGGTTTTTGTCCCATTTTGCCCAATCACTTTGTAATAAGGGACCCCATACCTCACTGCCATACAATGCAATTGATTCTATAACTGATTTAAATATTTTGAGCCATGTCCTAATTGGAATTTGGATTTGAATTGAACGCTTGATGGCATAAAAAGCCCTTTTTGCCTTGTCTTTGAGTTCCTTCACAGCTGCACAGAAATTCCCAGTGGAAGTAATTTGTAAACCTAGGTATGTATAGGTATTTGTCCGTTCTATTTGGGTCCCACCTATTTTGAACACTGGTTGATTCTTCTGTAACCGTGATCGCTTTTGGAAGGTCATAATTTTGGTCTTCTTCATATTTACTGTCAGGGCCCAAGTCTGACAGTACTGATGAAGAATGTTCAGGCTTTGCTGAAGACCTTCTTTAGTTGGGGACAGTATGACTAGGTCGTCTGCATAAAAGAGACATTTAATGTCTGTGTCAGTAAGGGTGAGACCAGGTGCTGGTGATTGTTCTAATAACCGTGCCAGTTCATTAATATATATATTGAAGAGGGTGGGGCTGAGGTTACATCCTTGCTTCACCCCTCTCCCTTGCGGGAAGAAGTCTGTGTGTTTATCACCAATTTTAACAGCCAATTTATTATTTTCATATATTGATTTAATGACATCATTAAATGACTCTCTCTCTCTCTCTCTCCCTCTCTCTCTCTCTCTCCACTCTCTCTCTTTCTCCCTCCCTCTCTCTCTCTCTCTCCCTCTTTCTCCACTCTCTCTCTCTTTCTCCCTCTCTCTCTCTCTCCCTCTCTCTCTCTCCCTCTCTCTCTCTTTCTCCCTCCCTCTCTCTCTCCCCCTCCCTCTCTCTCTCTCCCTCCGTCTTTCTCTCCCTCTCTCCTACATGGCCCCGAGGCCATTCACGCCAAACTAGTCTATTGAAAAACATTTGAGTATTCTAGTTTTCCCTTTCCCTACTATGTTACATTACATTTTTAGACACTTTTAGCAGACGCCTTTAATCCCCTCTGTCCAAGTATATGACACATGGTGTTGTGGCCAGAACGTTTGACCACCGAGCTAGCGACAGAGAGTTCACACAGGTTAGGAAAGGGCCTTTCAGTTTCACCATAGGGCATAGATAAACCTCACACATCATGAAGATATTTAATGACTAGGCCCTACGCCTCATCTTTAATATTGTTATATTGGCTGTAACTCAACGTGTTATGGGCTCAGACACTTACTGTAAGTCTCCGTCCTCCATTGTCAACGTATATGGTTCCGTGTCTTCTTGTTTGGTTTGCGTCTCGAGGCAGTTAGAAAGCGTTTTTTAAATATGTAAAAAAAAAAAAAAAGAACGCTCGATTTCAGCACTGTCCAATCAAATCAAAGTTGATTTGTCATATACAACGGGCTACGGCTGTATTCTGTGTAGCTATATGGGTCAATGACGTGATGTGCATATTTTTGTGTCATGTATATTATTTCCATTTAATTTTAATAGATTTAATAGATTAATCAATTCAAGTCACATATGATTTTATTCTATACAACATGGTTAGTTTGAATGTATTGTTAGTACATTCTAATAATATGGATTACTTTGTGTTTTAGCATCTCAAACCCCCAAAATGTCAGGTGGCCCAACCGTCATGTAACGACTGTGGGTTATTGCATTTACTGCTGTTCTCTGGTTCATGTTCTTATAGCAGTGCTCAGTATAGAGTATTTTAGATGAACATTCGTAATATAGTCTCTGATGTTCATGGTCATCTAAATCAGACTAAATAATGTTCCCGCTAATGGGTTAACCAAGCAGCCTCGCACCTAACGCTAGCTTTGAACTATTCATAGCAATATGCGCGGGGCAAAAATAATCTATTGCCTCTAAAATCACCACGAACAGAACGGCGGAGGTACGGGTAAGCAGGGATCATGTCCAGGGCTGCCAAGTTTCACCAAAAGTTTGGAGTGAGATTTTTTGGCGGTGGAGCGACCCAAAACTGTGCACGTTTTGGCGGCAGCGGCCCCTCTCTCCCACCCAATTATTTGTGCTAGTTTCCTGCAATTTTACATGTTGTTCATAATAAACCAGCACAAGAAATGAAAATAATTAACATTTTATAAAACAAGACAAAAATTCAGACAATATATCATATTTATGAAATCTTAACTCATTGACTGCCAAAGACGCCAATTGGCGTCTTATAGAATAGTAACGTTGACTGCCAAAGACGTCTTATAGAAAAAAATCCGCGGGGATCGCGTTATTGACATGTTCTACACCTAGCGAGTGAATTTCAGACTTGGGTGTAATGTATTTCGGTCCCAGATGGGGGCAGTAGTTCGATAAAAGCCTGGAGAAGGAAGTGGCTTGCTGTGGGTTGTAGTAATGGCGAAACGGATCAGGGTAGGTGCCAAACGCGGCGCTGAGCATTGCGGCGCGGAGCATTGCGGCCATCGCGCGACTCTTCAAACAGTTCAGAGTCGGATGATACAGAAAAAGTGCAGAAAAAAAAAAAAGTTCTGCAGAAAAAGCTCGTTTTCTCTGTTTATTGGTCAAAATCAGGTGTTTTTGCTGAAACCACCCTATGTTCTACGGCCGATTTCTAAACACTCAAAGAGGCTAGAAACAAACTTTCTTTTTCTGATGAAAGAAGAGAGTCTAAAGTTTTGGTAGATATGTTCAATGTTTATGTAGTCCGAAAAGTCAATATTTGGTGGGTCTTCAAAGTTCAGCAAAAATGCCCCAAAAGTCTGGCAGTGTGGAGCTCTCCGCTCTGAACATGGCTGGCAGTCAAAGAGTTAATGAACAAATACAGTAGCCTACAGACTCTAAAAGAAAAATGGGCCCCATCAACAGGACTCAGCCCCTTGGTCAGCAGCAGAAAGACCCGTGGTCATCATCTTATATACAGTGCATTGCTCATAGATGGCTATCATGTTATACAGTACATACCAGGGTTTTTCCTGGGTCAGAATGAGGCCTTGGTGGTTGATCTTGTGCACGCGTAGCGCGGCCATTTTTTTTTGGAGGGACCCCCAATTGTTGGATTGTAAATTGCAATTACTATTTATTATTACTATTGTAGGAGCCAGATATGGTCCTGTGATACGTGTTGTAATTCACTGTGTGGGCATGGGGTGGCGCTGTCACAATACCTGAGGCAGGTATATCAGGTAGCACATTTGTTGTTGTTGTCGTCAGGTGTTGACCCCGGAAGGGCAAATAGGTTTGACCGCAAGGGCGCTAAGTTTGTTATTGTTATTGTTTGTACCAGTGATTAAGCCATTGATGGCACATAGTAACACAATAAATGTTTATTATGCAGCAAACCAACGACTACGGATCTTATATAACCAACAGCAACACATCAAACTAGGACGCACGGCGCGTCAACCGGACAATCCGTCGGGTTAGCATCTCAGTAGCAAATAGTAGACTATGCTCCTTTAACAATTATTATTAATGTACCTGGTTATGTTACAGTAGAGAAACAAATGCATTTAGTAATGACTTACGCCAAATTGGTGCAACCCAGTCCAGTAGGCTACCAGATACGATGTTGTAATGTATGCACATATTTTGCTACCACGGTTGCCAGACGGAATTGACAATGTCCAGCCCAACCGGTCTAAAAGCTGCCGAAACCCCCCGTCCAGTGTGACCAAAAGTAGCCCAATCTGGCAACCCTGCTTGCTACGTTCTTGCAGCTCGCGTGAACACAGGTTCTTCCATCAGCGCTCGCCTGCCGCTTCGACTGCAGACTCAAGTTAACGCGCGTGCAGAAAGATGCCACCAAACTCATGTCCGGTAAAACAAATTGTTATTTCTCGCCGTGAGAAATAGAGATGCGGCGTGAGAGCGTGAGAACTGGTTGAAATGCGTGTGTCTCACGGTGATTGCGTGAGACTTGGCAGCCCTGATCATGTCGGTGTCCTCAAAGGTAAGAGTTGGTTTTCTTTAACTCAACTGATAGCATTACCTTGCTGTTGTTGTTTACCGAATACTCCATCTGACTCACACTGATTTTACTTGTGTAAACAGTAACGTTAGCCGGTTTTTACGTCTTTGTTTTGAGCGCCAGTGCGCGTTTTATGCGCGTGCACGCGAAAACAAATTCGAGGGTCACCGAGGGTCTTGTATCTCTGGGGGGGGGGGGGGGGGGGGTTTGTATCTCTGGGGGGGGGGGCTGATGAAAAGGTTCCTGAGAAGATCCTGAGGAACATTGGGGGCATCTGAATCATTTGTGTTAGTCAGTGTTCCTTTCTTGCCGGGGACAGACAGACACACACAGGAGTGTTTTGGATCAGGGATTAGGGTTGTCGGTTCCCTTACATAGACTGGAGCTGATGTCCGATCTGGTGCAGGGTGAGGTTATAGTTGGTGTAAGTAAGTAAGTAAAATGTATTTATACAGCACCTTTCCCAGACCAAGGGTCACAAAGTGCTTTACATAACAAAGAAGAAACACAATAAAGCATAATAAAAGAGCGAAAGTCATAGCAGGTTAAAACAGGCAAACAAGTGAAAATAAGAACAAGTAACAAACAAGTGTACATCAACAGGACACAGACAGGCCCTAGGGGCTATCCAGAAGCCTGTCTATACAAGACAGTCTTTAGCGTTTTAAAAAAAAAAAACTCGGCCGAGCCAGCTGATCTAAGATCCAAGGGCAGAGCATTCCAATTCTGTAAATCTGAATAAACAATAAAATATAAAAAAATGGTAATACCAGAATGGTATATTTACAGTACATGGACAGTGGATTGAAGCATTGGAACAAACCCTCACTCATTGGAAATGTCTGTTTTTTGTAGTTGGACATACGATTTTCTTACAGGTGAGAGAGTAAGTAAAGACAGTATCTGACTGCATTGCCCACAGCAACCCAATATTCAATTAGAATGATGTTATGATTTGATATGAATTCAATGTATACCTCTTATTAAATTATAAATACTCTGGTTGTTATATTTGCCTTTTGGTTGACAGCAAAAGAGGGAGAGAGGAGGATAGAGAGGGAGAGAATGAGAGAGCAGGATGGTGTCGGCACACCAGAGAGAGAGCAAGAACCAGGTGAGAAAGTGGACATGTAGTCAAGACCACATAAGTAGCCTTGAGAACCGATGGTTCTCGAGCCTAACGGCCCTTAGGGGGCAGGAGCCTATCTCCTGTTTCTGTAGCGTGAGGCAGCTTGATGTACAAGTACAGTCAGTGTTTCCTCCAGGAATTTTTACAATGGTGGCGGATGGCCGCGGCACGAAACGCGCACGCGCGCTCAAAACAACGATTATTTTTTATTTTATTTTTCTAATCACAGCCAAAACTAGAGGATGGCCCAAAAAAATTAAATATGAATATACAGAATATAAACTTGTGACTGACAGTCACATACACACACACAAAGATCATCAGCTATAATATAATACGAAGTAGGCCTACATGAGCACAAAAGCGGCTAACGTTACTGATTAACTGTTTACTGTAGTGCAGAGAGATGGTAGTCGTAGGCGGCGTATCAAATGACAAAGCTAAACGTTTAATGAAGGACATGAACGATTGTCAACAACACACTCAAGCAGTAAATAGAACAGTCTAAACAACTTGGGTACTATGGACGGAACAATAGTCTCAACCTATAGTTCCGTGCGTGAATTATGTCAACCCACCACATTACAGAAGTAAAATCACAGTCAGATGGAGCATTCGGTAAACAGCTGAGTATCAGCTGAGTTAAAGAAAACAAACTCTTACCTTTGATGAGACCCACATGAGCCCTGTTTTCCCGTACTTCTCCCGTGTGTCTCTTATTGTCCAAATGTTCCCTGAATTTTAGCTGCATGTTTTTCCAGCATGTAATTCCGTTGTCAATAAAAAAATCGCCTCCCCTTCTTTTCCCCTTGACAATACTGTGTCGTTGCTAAAGTGACGGCACATAAGAATCGTTTTTTGACTTGCTAATGTCTGCTAACGTAGCACTTGAAACTCCCGCGTTAGCATTAGCATTAATCTTTTCTTCTCCCTTCTCACCGTCACGAGCTCAAATGACACTTGTCGGACGATCTAACTCTTAACACTCACTTACAGGACTTCTGACACCATGTCATGTTATTCTATTAAACATACACGTGAGTCCTTCTGTATTTCAATGTAAGTGTCTTTATTTTAACTCGCTCTGTAAGCTCTACAATACCGGTCTCTTGTTGTCTCGTGGTAACCTGCCCACCTGACCTGGGGGGTATTCCATCAACGTCGCTAAAGGAAAATCCTGGCATATTTTTGATAACTCGCGAGATTTATCAGACTAAACCTGGATTTTCCCTTTAGCGATGTTGATGGAATACCCCCCTGATGTCACTACGGTGGCCTGTACACAATAACAATAATACCACAGTTCACATTTAGACCAATCAGGAGCCCTTGTGTCACGTCGTCAACTGAATGTCATTAATCTGATTTTGGATCAGCGGTTAGAGAGAGATGGGCGTGGATTTAGGTGCACTTTTAGTCAACATCCATTATAGCGCTGATCTAGGATCAGATATATTTTAATCAGCTAAAATGTTCAGAACTTTTTTTTTTTTTTTGAGAGAACTTTTTTGTTTTTTGTTTGTTTTTGTGGACTGAATCAATTCGTGGCGGAGGAAATTCATTTGTGGCGGCCCGCCACCAATAAATGCATGTAGAGGAAACACTGACAGTCCATGCCACCCCCCCCAAGGCAGCAAACACCGGTGTAGATGCATACTGTATGCATAAGTGAGTGTGGTGGTGCTTATGGGGTGTCGCTACGGGACAGGTGTCGCTCTGACTGGGAGGGCAAAATCACAGTATACCCACTAGAAAAAACTAGACTACACCACTGAAGACACATATAAACGAACTAACAGGCAACAAAGGAGAAAGACACATTAATAATGATAATAACAACAATGCACACATTCACACACACAATACACACTCAACATATGCTTATACACACACGCACGCACACACACACACACACACACACACACACACACACACACACACACACACACACACACACACACACACACACACAATAAATGGCTTGTGTTGACTTCAGTCTCAGCACTGTGTGGGTTTATTGATCCACCTGTTAGACTAATTATTATTGTGTACGGCAGCACTTTTGGGGGAAAAAAGTAGTTGTAACATCTGACGCATCTGATATACTATAAATCATAATATTATACCTCACCGGCCATAGGATAGACGTCAGCTATTCTCGCGAGACCAGGAAACGGGATTTGAAACGGCGGGACGTGAAACTAAAATGGCGGGTCAATAAACGCACACAGTGCTGAGACTGAAGACAACACGAGTCATTTATTAAGTTTATAACTGTGCTAGAGGGCAAACATTACAACATGTTCACTTATTACACAAAGACTGGGAAAGCGACACTAGCTTGAACAACAACGGAGGCGCCGACCTGACGGTAGGAGTTGGAGTGATTGATGAATGAAGCAGAGAGCTGCTAGATACAATGGTCAGTACAGAGCTGCAGCCGCTCATAGGTGGAGCTGCGTTAGTGATACAAGATAATTATTACATACTTATTCATTACAATCAAATACAATCATGTTCATAGATGTGGCTTTGTTTGGCTAGTTAACCAGCTCATAGGTGGAGCTGCGTTAGTGATACAAGATCATTATTAGTGTAATTATAACTTCTGATCCCCTGTATTTAATTCACACTCTACTGATTTCCAATATGTACAGGGCTTGACATTAAGCTTTTTCAGGTACAAGTGAACTTATCTTTTACTTGTCCGAGAGCTCAAGTTACTTGTCCAAATCCAAAGATTTAGAAAAAGCAATAATATGAATAATAATATATTATACTCTCACCGGCCACTTCATTAGGTACACCTTTTCAACTGCTTGTTAACGCAAATATCTAATCAGCCAATCATGTGGCAGCAACTCAATGCATTTAGGCATGTAGACATGGTCAAGACGATCTGCTGAAGTTCAAACCAGCATCAGAATGGGAAATAAAGGTGATTTAAGTGACTTTGAACCTGGCATGGTTGTTGGTGCCAGACGGGCTCTATATTATAGTGTCAATATGGACCAAAATCTCTGAGGAATGTTTCCAGCACCTTGTTGAATCTATGCCACGAAGAATGAAGGCAGTTCTGAAGGCAAAAGAGGGGGTCCAACCCCAAGGTGTGCCTAATGAAGTGGCCAGTGAGTGTATGTGTATGCAAATAACACATTTGACTACTATTGATTTGATAATGATGTACCGTATTTTCCGGACTATAAGTCGCACCCGAGTATAAGTCGCAGCAGGCCAAAAACGGGTCATGAAGAGGAAAAAACCACATATAAGTCGCACTGGGCTATAAGTCGCATGGTTCAAGGGAACGGGCTTGGCGGAATCAGCGGGGAAAGAAGACCCTGTTGAGCTTGACTCTAGTCTGGCACTGTGAAGAGACATGAGAGGATTTGTAAGCCCAGGAAGGACATAATTCACGTTAAAACTTCTTCTGAAAGGTTAGAAATACTTAAATTATCGAGTGTAAAGCCAGGGCTAGCTAGCGCGTTGCTAACGAAGGTTAGCAAAATGGCGTCGCGGGAGCAAGCAAACAGGATGGAACAGCCTCTGAAAGGTAATAAATGACTTTAATATCGTGTATAACGTTCATAATAGCGTGTATAACGTTCATAATATAGTGCTTAATGTCCACATTGTCGAGTGTAACGACTATTTATCGTGTATAAGGCCATGACAAAGATAGCTTGGTGAAAAACGGAAGTAGTTAGGATGAAGGGCGGCCTACAAACAATGCAACATTGAACAGCCTCTGAAAGGTAATAAATGACTTTAATATCGTGTATAACGTTCATAATATCGTGTATAAGGTCCATAATATCATGTTTAATGTCCACATTGTCGTGTGTAATGTCCACATTGTCGAGTATAATGGCTATTCTATCGCGTATGTGGCGCTAGCGGAAGTAGCATGGTAGCCTCGCGGGGGTAACTTAGCAACATAGAACAGTCTCTGGAAGGAATAAATGACTTTAATATCGTTTATAACGTCCATAACATTGTGTATAAGGTCCATAACATCATGTTTAATGTCCACATTGTCGTGTTTAATGTCCACATTGTCAAGTATAATGGCTATTCTATCGTGTATGAGGCGCTAGCGGAAGTTACTCCTTGGTTCATGTCAGTCAGAGATTACCGTATGTCAGTTCATGTCAGTCAGAGATTATGAATTATTGATATATAAGTCGCACCTGACTATAAGTCGCAGGACCAGCCAAAGTATGAAAAAAACCGCGACTTATAGTCCGGAAAATACGGTATCCTTAATTTTCAAATGTATTCAATATTTTGTAATTATTTAAAAACGTAACCCCTAACCCTAACCCTTTTAGATTAAGATTGGCCACAAAAGGGATGAATATCTAGGAATATTTACAAAAAAAAATTGTAACTATAGTCTCTCTCCAGTAGCCTATCCTATATTCAAATTGAGAAATCTATCATTAGTGTCATTCTGAAGTTCGTATTGCGATGTGCTGGTCTTAAAACTTCAAACCTAAAATATACGATCGCATCGAACTACATGAAAATAAGACATAGGCATTGAGAAGAAGCGAATATGCGCATGTTCACGTGAATGGCACTAGTGACACTATGGCTGCGTTCGTAAACTCGCTCTGGAATCTGATCAGCACTCATGGAATGCCTTTTGTCCAATCACGTCTTTATGACGTTGAACGCAGTGTGCCCTCTGGCGCTCTGAGCGAATTTACGAACTATGACGATAACGAACTAGGAGAGACTGAAACAGCGAGAATGAGGCGCGGCATCGCTTTGCTTGCTATTATTTTTTACTATTCAGATAGTAGTTGGATCACCACCAGAATCAGAGATGGTGTTTAAATAGTAACTTGATTTAGACTTTATAATCATGGCAGTACATCTATTTCTGAGCTGAAGGATAGTCTATCAGTACATCTGGCTTCAGGACAAGCTTGGTCCCTTTCCTGAATTAATTCAGAGAGCTCAGGAGAGTAGCCTACGAACTGGAGCTTATCTGCCACATACATACACATAGGCGGGAAAGGTGCTAGCTCTGACGCTGTAGGAACTCCCCCCGTGTGAAATACCATGTCTTGCAGCTCCAAAACTGTTTAGTCAAGCAAGTTTATTGTCCAAGCAAAATAGTATCATGTAGCACATAGCACATACTGAGTAAAGAAAGGCAACTCAGTACAATTACCCCCTGGGCCCATACTGCAAAATGTATCTATGCACTCACTGCAATGTAAGTCACTTTGGATAAATGTCTCAGTTAAATATATATATATATATATATATATAGGGCCTATATATAATTTTTTTACATTACATTTTTGCCATTTAGCAGACACCTTTATCCAAAGCGTCTTACAAATGCATTTGACTAAGTAGCCTAAGTGAATCATCAGCAGTCATAGCAGGAAAAGGCAATCTATGGCAGTTATAGTGCTAGAAGACGGAAGATAATTACGGTAAACATATATATATATATATTTAGTGAACAGTAGAGAAGAGAAACTGTAAGGAGGGACTGTTAAGGTGTAGTTAAGGTGTAGCCTGAATATGTGTGTGTGTGTGTGTGTGTGTGTGTGTGTGTGTGTGTGTGTGTGTGTGTGTGTTTCAGAGAGGTATGGAGAACAACAGGGCTATGTCAGTCAGTATCAACCAGGTGTTTGGTCCTGCCTATCAATAGCCAGGTAGCCTATCAACAGCCAGGTAGCCTAACAACAGTCAGGTAGCCTATCAACAGCCAGGTAGCCTAACAACAGTCAGGTAGCCTAACAACAGTCAGGTAGCCTAACAATAGCCAGGTAGCATATCAATAGCCAGGCAACACACCGGTCCTGCATATCAATAGCCAAGCCATGAAGTCGTCAGCCAAGTCGTTGGCCATGGCTTTGTCAGTCAGCCGGTAGCAGAGAGTTCTCATGTGACTGACTAGCAGACCCATTTCTTATCCTAATGCCTGCAGATACACAACCACATTTCCTTACAATACAGTTCATGTAGAAAAACCTGTGCATCAAAATGCTTAAAGTTTGTCTTTGAAATGATACAGGGATTAGACTTCTGGTAAATAAGAATCTCTGACCCTCAGTGGGGCAGTGACTCAGGGCCTGTGTCATTTGCTAAAACACTGCTGCATGTATATTTGAGGGTCTGTTAGTCAATAGAATATCATCCAGGGTAGATTTCCCAAGGTTTTTCAAATTATGGCGTGTGGACTTGGATATTAATTGTGTCATGCTTAGGCATAGCCTACATCTTTAAGATGATCTGCTAATGTGGTTTCTTAATTGGGAAATTGAGTCCCAACTATCATTCTGATACTGGGGTATTGCCCCTTTGCAGAACTTGTCCCATCAGATGTTTGGCTGTAATTTAGTTATAGTTATAGTTAACCCTGTTTGTGCTTCTTTTGTTTCTAGCTGCAGGTTCTCCTCAGAGCAGCAACCATGTATGAACCAGAGTCCACAGAGTCCCCCGGATCTGGCTGTGGTTCTCCAGCCCTGAAAAGCACACAGTGGGGTCCAGCGATGGTGGCAGTGAAGCTGGAGGAAGAAGATGTAGAGATGAATGTTGTGATGGTGAAAGAAGAGGATGGAGGAGAAGATGTAATGCAGAAGGGTGTGATGGTGAAAGAAGAGGACAGAGGAGGAGAAATTAGGGAGGAGGTTAGTACTTTACTACTAGAATTCCAGGTTTTTGAATGAGCTGTCTATGGAGACTTGAAAACCATCTTTTAGGAAACATTTCCAACACACTTTTGGAATGTCACCTGAATCAACCAATTGGAATCAACCACATTTCTTTTCATGTGGATGTTAGCGCCCTCTGGTGACGGGGTTCACCAGTCACACAAAAGCCAGGAAACCAAATATGCAATAAATGAATATTTATTGATAAAGCAACACAGGGAACAGAGAGGACTAACAGTGGCACCCAATACTGGATTTGGACTGGAGCTTCTCCTAACACACTTGAAAACAGACATGTGGCTTTTGGTCCTTTGACGGTAGTCAGGGATATTTATTTAATGAGAAGCTATTGAAAATAAATAGAATTATACATACTGCACACATCCAGTTTCTTGTTGAAGTGATACAGGGATTAGTTTTCTGGCAAATAAGCATCTCTGACGCACAGTGGAACAGTGATCACTTATATTACATTTGCTAGGTAGCATATCTATAGCCAGGTAGCATATCAACAGTCAGGTAGCCTATCAACAGTCAGGTAGCCTATCAACAGCCAGGTAGCCTAACAATAGCCAGGTAGCATATCAACAGCCAGGCAACACACCGGTCCTGCATATCAATAGCCAAGCCATGAAGTCGTCAGCCCAGTCGTTGGCCATGGCTTTGTCAGTCAGCCGGTAGCAGAGAGTTCTCATGTGACTGACTAGCAGACCCATTTCTTATCCTAATGCCTGCAGATACACAACCACATTTCCTTACAATACAGTTCATGTAGAAAAACCTGTGCATCAAAATGCTTCAAGTTTGTTTTTGAAATTATACAGTGATTAGACTTCTGGCAGGTAAGACTCTCTGACCCTCAGTGGGGCAGTGACTCAGGGCCTGTGTCATTTGCTAAAACACTGCTGCATGTATATTTGAGGGTCTGTTAGTCAATAGAATATCAACCAGGGTAGATTTCCCAAGGTTTTTCAAATTATGGCGTGTGGACTTGGATATTAATTGTGTCATGCTTAGGCCACGGCATAGCCTACATCTTTAAGATGATCTGCTAATAGGGGTGTAACGGATCACGGAAATTCCGTGATCCGTTCGGATCGCCCTCCACGGTTCGGAACGCATGTGTACCGCGGATCAATTGCAAAATGTTAACAAGTAATAATATTACTTAATATCTTACTTAATATCTCTTGTAAATCACAATGTAGAGTTGCCATGACGCGACACTTGCGGGCTTTGTTTTACTCTAAAGCGCAATGATAGGTTGATAATGCGAAAGAAAAAGAATCCGTTGTTTGCTCACTACACGTGTGTGTTGGAAATCCACAACAACAAGGCTGCGTTCGTAAATCCGCTCTGGAATCTGATCAGCGTTCAAGGAACGCCTCTTGTCCAATCAAATTACTTGGTCCCTTTATGACGTCGGACCCAGTGCGCGCTCCGGCGCTCTCAAAGCGAATTTACGAACGCGGCCCAAGTGTATCATGTTACGTTGTTCGGCGGAGAAGAACTCGAAATGCCTCCCTTTGGCTTTGGCTTCTCTGTCAACTATGACGGGAGGCACGAAAAAGGTAGCTCGACAACTTCTGATAATGTAGGCATTTTTTTCATACCATGTTCAAAACAAGGGTTCACTTTATTATTTAGTTAAAAGTGGCATAAAACATGTTTATTCATCTGCTTTAAAGAGCCCAGTGATTCACTGCTGCAACCAGGCGCCTCCTCCCTCTCTCCTATCATTTAAATTGAGTGTATGTCAGTATAATTATGTAATGTTTGAGTGTAGAATATGTTATATATATTATATATATATATGTATATATATATATATATTACCAGTTTTGACATCTTGAATGTTGTTGGTTTTTGTCACATAGTAAAAGTGGTGTTTTTACAGAATTCAAGGAAAAAGCAGTTTTTATAAAAACAAAAATGTTTTGTGTTGATCCGAAAAATTATCCGATCCGTGACTCAAAAACCGTGACACGATCCGATCCGTGAGTTAGGTGATCCGTTACACCCCTATCTGCTAATGTGGTTTCTTAATTGGGAAATTGAGTCCCAACTATCATTCTGATACTGGGGTATTGCCCCTTTGCAGAACTTGTCCCATCAGATGTTTGGCTGTAATTTAGTTATAGTTAAAGTTAACCCTGTTTGTGCTTCTTTTGTTTCTAGCTGCAGGTTCTCCTCAGAGCAGCAACCATGTATGAACCAGAGTCCACAGAGTCCCCCGGATCTGGCTGTGGTTCTCCAGCCCTGAAAAGCTCACAGTGGGGTCCAGAGATGGTGGTAGTGAAGCTGGAGGAAGAAGATGTAGAGATGAATGTTGTGATGGTGAAAGAAGAGGATGGAGGAGAAGATGTAATGCAGAAGGGTGTGATGGTGAAAGAAGAGGACAGAGGAGGAGAAATGAGGGAGGAGGTTAGTACTTTACTACTAGAATTCCAGGTTTTTGAATGAGCTGTCTATGGAGACTTGAAAACCATCTTTTAGGAAACATTTCCAACACACTTTTGGAATGTCACCTGAATCAACCAATTGGAATCAACCAAATTTATTTTCATGTGGATGTTAGCGCCCTCTGGTGACGGGGTTCACCAGTCACACAAAAGCCAGGAAACCAAATATGCAATAAATGAATATTTATTGATAAAGCAACACAGGGAACAGAGAGGACTAACAGTGGCACCCAATACTGGATTTGGACTGGAGCTTCTCCTAACACACTTGAAAACAGACATGTGGCTTTTGGTCCTTTGACGGTAGTCAGGGATATTTATTTAATGAGAAGCTATCGAAAATAAATAGAATTATACATACTGCACACATCCAGTAGCCAAGCAGGCAGTCTCTTTTTAGAGACTAAATGGTTGTCATCAAAATGCTTAAAGTTTCTTGTTGAAGTGATACAGGGATTAGTTTTCTGGCAAATAAGCATCTCTGACGCACAGTGGAACAGTGATCACTTATATTACATTTGCTAGGTAGCATATCTATAGCCAGGTAGCATATCAACAGTCAGGTAGCCTATCAACAGTCAGGTAGCCTATCAACAGCCAGGTAGCCTAACAATAGCCAGGTAGCATATCAATAGCCAGGCAACACACCGGTCCTGCATATCAATAGCCAAGCCATGAAGTCGTCAGCCAAGTCGTTGGCCATGGCTTTGTCAGTCAGCCGGTAGCAGAGAGTTCTCATGTGACTGACTAGCAGACCCATTTCTTATCCTAATGCCTGCAGATACACAACCACATGTCCTTACAATACAGTTCATGTAGAAAAACCTGTGCATCAAAATGCTTCAAGTTTGTTTTTGAAATGATACAGTGATTAGACTTCTGGCAGGTAAGACTCTCTGACCCTCAGTGGGGCAGTGACTCAGGGCCTGTGTCATTTGCTAAAACACTGCTGCATGTATATATGAGGGTCTGTTAGTCAATAGAATATCAACCAGGGTAGATTTCCCAAGGTTTTTCAAATTATGGCGTGTGGACTTGGATATTAATTGTGTCATGCTTAGGCCACAGCATAGCCTACATCTTTAAGATTATCTGCTAATGTGGTTTCTTAATTGGGAAATTGAGTCCCAACTATCATTCTGATACTGGGGTATTGCCCCTTTGCAGAACTTGTCCCATCAGATGTTTGGCTGTAATTTAGTTATAGTTATAGTTAACCCTGTTTGTGCTTCTTTTGTTTCTAGCTGCAGGTTCTCCTCAGAGCAGCAACCATGTATGAACCAGAGTCCACAGAGTCCCCCGGATCTGGCTGTGGTTCTCCAGCCCTGCAACTCACACAGTGGGGTCCAGCGATGGTGGTAGTGAAGCTGGAGGAAGAAGATGTAGAGGAGAATGGTGTGATGGTGAAAGAAGAAGTGGAGGAGAAGAGAGTGATGTTGAAAGAAGTGGAGGAGAATGGTGTGGTGGTGAAAGAAGAGGATGGAGGAGAAGAAATGAAGGAGGAGGGAGTGATGGTGAAACAAGAGGACAGAGGAGAAGTGGACATGGAAGACAGTGAGATAGTTGGTAA
Organism: Nansenia antarctica; assembly: GCF_963989245.1. Classification (NCBI taxonomy): domain Eukaryota; kingdom Metazoa; phylum Chordata; class Actinopteri; order Argentiniformes; family Microstomatidae; genus Nansenia; species Nansenia antarctica. Next base: position 31,523,995 of record NC_137683.1, on the reverse strand, counting down.
GTAGGGATGTCCCGATCCGATATTGATATCGCATATCGCCGCGATATCGGTCCTGAATGCTGGATCGCAGATCGCACCAGAAAAAAAATAGGCAGCGATCTGGGGCTCGCGATCCGGCGTGTCACTCACGTGATGACAACAGTAGTAGTCAGTGGTCACGGGCATGAGAGTTGGCTAGTAGCTACCTGTGTGTAATGAGTCTGACAATGTCATGATGCTAGCTGGTGAAATCATAAACCATTTGCTTACGTAATTTTTCGTTTGTTTACATAGTCTGAAACTACAGATGGTAAGCTTTCAAATGATGCGTAATACCGTATTTTCCGCCCTATAAGGCGCACCGGAGTATAAGGCGCACCTTCAATGAATGGCCTATCTTAGAAAATTTTTCATATACAAGGCGCACCGGCTTATAAGGCGCACCGGCTTATAAGGCGCACTGTCGTTTTTTTTTTTTGACTGGGGTTGCGTTACGCCCAAGCTCCACCTACTGCGTTGCGTCACCTCTCCATCGGTGTTGTGTCAACTTCCCGTTGTCCAAGCTCCACCTGAGCGTTGTCACCATCAACGTTCTACCTGCTCCACTGTCAAAAATATATATTTTTCCACCTCCAGTATCAGCCGTTCGTCATCCATTTTTGCAACAAGCGTCAAGGACCTGCGGTGATTCACAGCTGACTCGCGTGAATAGCAATTCGCAATAGCTGCAACCACGAGATATAGAGTAGTTAGCTACAAGCATTTTCAATCTGCTATTATCTCTATTAGTGGATTAACCGCTGTGGTGATTTAACAGCTGATAAAAATACATCAAGTAGACTACAAACAGAGCAAAACAACACCAGAAAACAACCAATAGGCTATACAATTATAACCAACAACCAATATGTGACAGCTCCTGGTGAAATGTGCAACGTACTTTTTCAGTTTTTACACATGCTTAAACTACAGATTGTAAGCTTTCAAATGATGTGTCATACATTCAAACCAGAGAAAGATTGAACACGACAGGCGTATTTGAATGTTGGTTCATCTCAAACACTGAATGGGAGAAAAGTGAATCTGACCAAACCACAACAAACGCTGCTAGCGGCTAACAGCTAACAAAACACATCGCTACGAAGGTCTAAACTGTATTTTAATAACATGACAACATACTGGGAGAACATCGACATGCTAAAAACACATAACTACACATAACTAGATGAACACACAGTTCTTGCTTTTGAACACGAGCTAAAACGAAAGTATGTTTACAAATCAACCCTCCCTTACCGGTAGCCTCCGGCAAACGAGAATAATGAATCCAATACACAAATGATAAGTGTTTAGTGATCGTTAAACTGTTGTTTATTATATCGAGTGGGTACTTTAAAACTTCAAGTTGAAAGCACCAAGAATCTCACTTTGTTCCCTCGGAAACTCTGTTTAGTCTTCTTTACTTGGGGTCTTGTGGTGTGGGACTGTGAGTAAGCACAACACCGGTGTTTACTGATTACCGTAATGCTGCAAGCGGTGTGAGTGTCCGAATTGAACAGTTGGGTGAGTACGGCATCCATTCAGAGCACATGATAGAATAACAATAGCATTCGCGGAGATTCCAAGATGGCGGCCGTCGTTTACTGATTACCGTAATGCTGCAAGCAGTGCGGCTTTGTAGTTTACCAGTCGTACTGAAACATTTTATTATTATTAAAAAACGGATTTTTACATTTTGATCCATATATAAGGCGCACCGGGTTATAAGGCGCACTGTCGTTTTTTTTTTTTTTGGGGACTTTTAAGTGCGCCTTATAGGGCGGAAAATACGGTACATTGAAATCGGAAAAAAATTCAAGACGACACAAGTATTTGAATGTTTGTTTGTATCAATGTTTTGCTCAAGAATGGTGACTGCTAAAAACGCTGCTAACAGCTAGCTGCTAACGTTTCGTTCTAAAACGAAAGTATTGTAACGTCCCCACTTGGACAGTGGTTGAAATAATGACAGATAGCTTCTCTCATGTAATATGTGCGTTTAATTGTAAACTATCTCATACACAACTTTCTTAGTTCACCGGAGCTCTATCTCCCAACGGTCTCAACAACACACACAGCACCCGCCCCCCCCCCGTGACCTCCACCAATCACAGGGGTGCATTGGCACACAACACAGTAACAGTGCGAACATGAACATGAACTCAAGCATTAATGAACATTAATGAACAGGGTTGCTACACTATGTTTACAAGCCAGGTATCACTTACCGGTAGCCTCTGGCAACAGTGAATCCAACCCACAGATTATAAGTATTTAGTGATCGTTAAACTGTTGTATATTGTGCCCCGCGGTGGCGCAGCGGTCTAAGCAGTAGCCACTAGTGCAAGCTGCCCACCGGGGACTGGGATCGAATCCCGGTCTCGCCAGACCCGCATATGGCCAGGGCACACAGGGCCGCTCCCAAAGGGAGGTATAGGACTATTTCCGGACAAGGATCCGTCGCGCAACACCGCCCCCGGGGTGCCGGAATAACGGTGTCGGGCTCGAGGAGCCAGTCAGCTAGTCTGCCTGGCGATCTCCTCTGGGGCTGCCGGCCACGGGGTCGTATGGCGGATCCTACGCAATAGGCAGGGGATAATTGGATGCTAGGTTGGGTTCAATTGGATACCAAATTGGGTGAAAAAGGGGATAAAATCTGGAAGAAAAAATAAATAAAAATAAACTGTTGTATATTATATCGAATTGTAGGAGTTGGAGCGTACAAATGAAACGGAGACTTGGAGCCAGTATAAAGCCGACTGTGTCGGCGTTTATTTAACTGAAGACATGGCCCCCATAGCAACACACAACACTTCCTTATATGTTACCTGTAACCCCATACGTCACACCCCAGTGACCGGCGTTAAAGTGCCCGCACACAATTCCCCATAACAAAACACACAGGTGAATTATGTACATCATACATCATAGCATTGTCCGCTACAGACCTCCCCCCAGAATTCACCATAATTGAGAACAGTCACCATTGCGGGGCCCGGATCACCCGTCCAAAACGGCTCCGTAAAACCGGAGCAGGGACTGAAAGCTCAACAGGGGTCTGCTTATGAGGGACAGCAGGTGTTTTTTTAGAGGCTTTGCGGTGGCGTGGGGGCATAGCTGGAGGGCGGCCCCGCCTCGGGGGCCGAGCCAACCCCACGGGCTGGTCCAGATCCACGTGAGCTGGCTTAAGTCTGTCCACTGAGATGTAATCTGGCTTACCCCCGATGTCCACCGGAAAAGCCTTGTCTCCAGCCTCCAGAACCCGAAACGGTCCGTCATAGGGCGGTTGAAATGGCCCTCGGTGGGCGTCATGGCGGATGAACACGTACTCTGCCGTTCGCAGGCAGGGTGGCATATATGACTGGGGTAGCCCATGCTGTGAGGTGGGTACAGGTGCGAAAGCCTTGGCCTTATCCAAAAACTCGGCTCGCTGTTTGAGCGCCGACCAAGGGACCGTGGCGTTAGGGACGAAATCCCCAGGAACCCGTAGCGGCTGTCCGTAGACCAGCTCGGCGGATGACGACCGAAGGTCTTCTTTAGGGGCGGTCCTAAGGCCCAACATGACCCACGGGAGCCTGTCGACCCAATCACTGTCCTTGAGGCTAGCCCGAAGTGCAGCTTTCATAGAACGATGAAACCGCTCACACAACCCGTTGGCCTGTGGGTGATATGCGGTAGTGCGGTGTAGCTTCATCCCCAGGCCTCCGGCAACCGCACTCCAGAGCTCAGACGTGAACTGTGGCCCCCGGTCAGAAGAGACGTCAGATGGAGCACCGAACCGGGCGACCCAAGTGCCAACGAACGCCCGAGCCACCTCAGCAGCCGTGGTAGATGATAGTGGAACGGCCTCCGGCCACCGTGTGGTTCTGTCGACCATTGTGAGGAGGTAGGTGAACCCATGAGAAGGTGGCAAAGGCCCCACCAGGTCCACATTGACATGATCAAACCTCCTTTCCGGCACTGAAAAATGTGCCAGAGGGGCCTTCGTATGTCGATGCACCTTAGAACGCTGGCACATGACACAGGCATCTGCCCACTTCTGAATGTCCTTTCTAAGCCCGTGCCAGACAAACTTAGCTGCCACCAGTTTTTGAGAAGCCTTCTTCCCTGGGTGGGACAGGCCATGAATAGCGTCGAAAACCTGTCGTCTCCACTCAAGGGGCACGACGGGCCGTGGCTGCCCAGTGGACATGTCACATAGGAGTGTGGTCCCGGTGTCGTCGAAGACCACGTCCTCCAACTTAAGCCCTGTGACAGCAGTCCTGAGGGCCTGAGCCTCTTGGTCAGAGGCCTGATCGCCTGCCATGCGGGCGTAGTCAATGCCCAGGTGAACCGCACTGGCGACCGCCCGTGAGAGGCAGTCAGCAACCTGGTTGTCCTTCCCTGCAACATGTTGGATGTCGGTCGTAAACTCAGAGATGAAGGACAGTTGGCGCTGCTGACGGGCAGACCATGGCTCTGAAACCTTCGCCATCGCGAATGTCAGCGGCTTATGGTCCACGAAAGCTGTGAATGGCCTGGCCTCCAACAGAAAACGGAAGTGCCGAACGGCGAGGTAGAGGCCCAGGAGCTCCCGATCGAAGGTGCTGTATTTACGTTCGTTAGGGCGGAGCTGCCGGCTGAAAAAAGCGAGTGGCTGCCAAGCTCCCTTCACCCACTGCTCATGCACCGCCCCGACTGCATAGTCAGAAGCATCCGTGGTTACGGCAATCGGTGCATTCGGCGAGGGATGTGCCAGCATAGTTGCCCTAGCCAAAGCTCTCTTAGTCCCAGTGAAAGCATCGTCCATCTCCACCGACCAGCCGATGATGTGCTTGGCGGTCTTGCCTTTAAGAGCCTCATACAAGGGCCGCATGAACCAGGCTGCTCGGGGAACAAAGCGGTGGTAAAAGTTCACCATGCCTAAAAATTCCTGCAGGGCCTTGATTGTGAGTGGACGTGGAAAATCCACGATAGCGTTCACTTTTGAGGGCAGGGGCACTGCCCCGTCGTTAGTGATGCGGTGTCCAAGGAAATCAATTGACGTCAGTCCGAACTGGCATTTGGCTGGATTGATGATCAGGCCATGCTGGTTAAGCCTTTCAAAGAGAGTTCTTAAATGCGACACATGCTCTGCCATGGAAGCGCTGGCGATAAGAATGTCGTCCAGATAAACGAACAGGAATGGCAGGTCCCTAAGCACGGTGTCCATCAGCCGCTGAAAAGCCTGTGCCGCGTTTTTAAGACCGAACGGCATACGGAGGAACTCAAAAAGGCCGAATGGGGTGATCACTGCTGTTTTCGGGACGTCCTGTGAATGGACAGGAACCTGGTGATAGCCACGAACTAGGTCCACCTTAGAGAACACCAACCTCCCCGCCAGTCGGGCAGAAAAATCCTGAATGTGTGGGATTGGGTAACGGTCAGGGGTCGTAATGTCATTGAGACGGCGGTAATCGCCACATGGACGCCACCCACCACCAGGTTTTGGGACGATATGTAGTGGAGAAGCCCAGGGGCTGTTTGACCGGCGAATAATGCCAAGCCGCTCCATGGTGTCGAACTCCGCCTTAGCAACGTCGAGCTTAGCTGGATCCAGGCGCCGGGCACGAGCATAGACTGGTGGTCCAGTAGTGGCGATGTAATGCTCAACCCCATGCTTAGTGGAGGCTGACGAGAAAGTGGGCTCCGTAAGACTCGGGAACTCAGCTAAGAGGCGGGAAAACACATCAGCAGCAGAAAGAGCACTAGACAGTCTTGTCGTGCCCGTACCACTGAGTGCACATGCGAGGGAACTAAAAGTTTCTGCGTTGATGAGTCGTCGGTTCTTGACGTCCACCAAAAGGCCATTAGCGCAGAGGAAGTCGGCGCCAAGAAGGGGAGTAGACACAGTAGCCGTAATAAATTCCCAGTTAAAACGCTGTCCTCCGAAGCACAGTGGTATTTTCCTCATCCCAAACGTGCGGATGGGGCTGCCATTGGCAGCTTCTAGAATGGGGCCATGTTTATCGCTCTGGATCTCTATCCGTGATGCAGGCAGGACGCTCAGCTGAGCCCCTGTGTCACAGAGGAACCGCCGTCCCGAAACTGTGTCAGTAATGAACAACAAGCTACCTGAACGGCCGACACTCATGGTAGCTATCGAGCGCCGGCCCTGGCATTTCCCGATGCCTCAAAGTTGCACGGGGGGCGGCACCTCCTAGCTTTGGAGCCATATTGTGCATGGTAGTAACACAGGCCTGTGTCCTGCTGCCGTCGGCCCACAGCGGCCACCTCCACTGTGTCTCCAGGCCACGATGGGTTAACACTGGCTGAACCTCGAATTGTCATGCTGCACCGTTGCACACCAACAGAAAAAAACTTATCTGCCTCTCTATCCAAAGCACGGCTATCCTTAGTAATGGTATTAGCTAATGCAGCCCGAACCTGTAATGGTAGCTGTTGCAAGAATAGTTCATTAAAAAGAAAACACGGTCTATGATCCCCTAGAAGAGCTAGCATATAGTCCATCAACTCTGAGGGTTTAGCATCGCCGAGGCCGGGCAGAGAGAGTAGCTGGCGGGCATGTTCAGATTCAGTTAAAGTAAAAGTCTCTAGTAAGTACGCCTTTAATGCTCCATATTTATTGTGCTCAGGAGGCTGCTCGAGAATACTCACAACCCTGGCTGCTGTAGAGCTCCCGAGAGCAGAGACGACATAGTAGTATTTCGTAATGTCCGTGGTAATTCCTTTAAGCACGAACTGTGCCTCCGTCTGAGCAAACCACACTTTTGGCTGTTTCTCCCAGAACTCAGGCAACTTCATAGCGACAGCGTTCATCGCAGCCGGTGCGTTATCCATAATTGAAAAAACAAAAACAATATAATCCTTGGAAAGCGTCCCAAAGCAACGTCAGGGTCACCACTGTAGGAGTTGGAGCGTACAAATGAAACGGAGACTTGGAGCCAGTATAAAGCCGACTGTGTCTGCGTTTATTTAACTGAAGACATGGCCCCCATAGCAACACACAACACTTCCTTATATGTTACCTGTAACCCCATACGTCACACCCCAGTGACCGGCGTTAAAGTGCCCGCACACAATTCCCCATAACCAAACACACAGGTGAATTATGTACATCATACATCATAGCATTGTCCGCTACAGAATGGTACTTTAAAACTTCCATGTTGCCTGTTATGAAAAAAACAAAAAGCAGATATTGTTGACACCCCTTCGATTCTGCGACTGGTTTCTGGTCTCACCAGCAAGGGTGCTATAATTGATTAGCAATTTGTAAGAGAAGATAAATAGAATAAAAGCATGAAGGCACTAAAACTAGAAATCTGACAGTAACTAATTTTTTTTCTACAATGCTGAATGCTGTAGTTTAAATTGTTTTAACTTTAAACCAGTCGGTCACTGAGTACCGCAGAGTACTGTTTTTGTTGCTTGAATAAAGGCTGTCAGTCTTTAATAGCCAACTGTTGTTGTGGACTGGGGAAGTATTTGTTATTATTCAGGAGTAAAACAATAAATACAAATATCGGATTGATATCGGTATCGCAGATACCTGAAGCCCAGGTATCGGTATCGGTAGTGAAAAAATGGGATCGGGACATCCCTATTGGTAAGTCCTTGTTGTATAGTGGTGAGTGTCATTGCACTGCTGTAAAATCAGTGCTGCCAGTGCACTGTAAGTCAGTCAGAACCTGCATAGTCTGATAGTCCTGGTCTCTCCCCTTGTGTGGGATTGATGTATCAGGGCTGGTTCCCCAGTCTAACCTAGTCCTGACTTGCAGCCCAATTGACCAGACTTTGTCACATTTGTCTAAAGTAAGTGAGTCATCTATATCTATGATAGGACCCGGAGCCAGTCAAAAACGTTCCACTTTTTGCCTCTGAAAAACTCCCTAGTTGCTTTGGCAGTATGTTTTGCATCATCAACTTACTGTATGATGGCATCCTTTTCAGTTGATGTTTCTAAATACAATAAGTAATACTCTTAATATACATAGTCGCGTATAGTGAGTTCATGACTTACTATAGGGAAAAGATGCCCTTGAAAGGAGAAGATGAAACGGCTTGGTAAATGGTATCAACAATTTCCATTCACTTAAGCGAGACGGCTTCACTGTAAATTCCAACCTCACCACCGCAGGGTCTTTAAAAATATGTTTGTGTTCGGGTGTTTGTTTAACGTAAATGGAAGCTAATGAAACATGATATGGTCACCAATATTTGAAATCTGTTAATTTTACTGTATATATCTCGATCTTGTATATATTTTAATCTATATTGTCGAAATGACTGAACAGTTGAATACCAAAAACCATTGTAGGGTCAATCCTGTTAACTGGTGCCTTTTGGACCCGGTAACAAAACCAAAAAAAAGAAGGTATTTAATAGTATAGTTTTTAAATGTGTACCAAATGCAAAGTGGTTAAAATACAAAATAATATCTATATAAGACCCTTTTTTGTTATTTATATGATAAGGAAGACCTAAACCTATAATTGAAGCCTTTTAGAATAAACATTTTAAACATTTTACTTCAAATATGAAGTAGGATTTCCGCGCGCACTAAAAGGCTGAGTAATGTTTAACAGGACTGACCCTTTACTGAACATGGGTAACTGACCTGGCAAACGGGAAGAAAACAGGGAGCGTAGTAAGAAATGTAAATAATTATTTTAAGGATATAAATTGTCATTTTAGAGTGATTTTGAGATTCATATTTGTTCGATGCACATACTATTGTTAAATACAAAAATATATAATGATTTTACAGTTTACATTTTATTTCCCCTGAAATCATAAAAAAAAGGTTTGACCTGCCTAAATATAGAGCTGCGGAATGAAATTTACCAATATAAAACGTTATGCTATTGGTCATTTTGCCATTCAAAGAAGCGCTCTGCTCTACAGCATGATTTTGTTGTACTTGACAGACAGAATCATGTTTTTACTGTAACATGTTTTGCAGTATAAACTATAGTTGCGGTATTCAAAACCCCCATTCGATTATCTCCAATCTTTAAATAAATAAAATAATATTATTCTTTTGGGCAACTTTTCTCATTGTTTTGCACAAAATGTGTTTGTCACCCTGTATATGTTCCTATTCTTACAGGTCAGCAGAGCTCCAACCCAGGTTCAGAGAGCGGACCCAGCTCCACCACATCAGGAAACCATAAACAACACAGGAGACACACAGGAGAGAAAACACACCCCTGCTCCCAGTGTGGGAAGAGTTTTTGTTGTATAAGCAAACTAAGAAAACATGAGAGAATACACACAGGAGAGAAACTATACCAGTGCTCCCAGTGTGGCAAGAGTTTCACTCTGGCAAAAAGCCTAAAAGCACACCAGAGAATACACACAGGAGAGAAACCATATCAGTGCACACAGTGTGGCAAGAGTTTCAATCTGAAACAAACCCTAAAGAGCCACCAGAGAATACACACAGGAGAGAAACCATACCAGTGCACACAGTGTGGCAAGAGTTTCAGTCATGCAGTAAGCCTAAAAGCACACCAGAGAATACACACAGGAGAGAAACCATACCAGTGCACACAGTGTGGCAAGAGTTTCAGTCATGCAGTAAGCCTAAAGAAACACCAGAGAATACACACAGGAGAGAAACCATACCAGTGCACACAGTGTGGCAAGAGTTACAATCAAGCAGCACACCTAAAGACACACCAGAGAATACACACAGGAGAGAAACCATACCAGTGCACACAGTGTGGCAAGAGTTTCTATCATGCAGCAAACCTAAAGAAACACCAGAGAATACACACAGGAGAGAAACCATACCAGTGCACACAGTGTGGCAAGAGTTTCAGTCAAGCAGTAAGCCTAAAGAAACACCAGAGAATACACACAGGAGAGAAACCATACCAGTGCACACAGTGTGGCAAGAGTTACAATCAAGCAGCACACCTAAAGACACACCAGAGAATACACACAGGAGAGAAACCATACCAGTGCTCCCTGTGTGGGAAGAGTTTCAATCAAGCAGGAGACCTAAAGAAACACAAGAGAATACACACAGGAGAGAAACCATACCAGTGCACACAGTGTGGCAAGAGTTTCAATTGTTCAGGAGCCCTAAAGACACACCAGAGAATACACACAGGAGAGAAACCATACCAGTGCACACAGTGTGGCAAGAGTTTCTATCATGCAGGACACCTAAAGACACACCAGGGAATACACACAGGAGAGAAACCATACCAGTGCTCCCTGTGTGGGAAGAGTTTCAATCAAGCAGCACACCTAAAGACACACCAGAGAATACACACAGGAGAGAAACCATACCAGTGCACACAGTGTGGCAAGAGTTTCAGTCATGCAGTAAGCCTAAAGAAACACCAGAGAATACACACAGGAGAGAAACCATACCAGTGCACACAGTGTGGCAAGAGTTACAATCAAGCAGCACACCTAAAGACACACCAGAGAATACACACAGGAGAGAAACCATACCAGTGCACACAGTGTGGCAAGAGTTTCTATCATGCAGCAAACCTAAAGAAACACCAGAGAATACACACAGGAGAGAAACCATACCAGTGCACACAGTGTGGCAAGAGTTTCAGTCAAGCAGTAAGCCTAAAGAAACACCAGAGAATACACACAGGAGAGAAACCATACCAGTGCACACAGTGTGGGAAGAGTTTCAATCAAGCAGGAAACCTAAAGAAACACCAGAGAATACACACAGGAGAGAAACCATACCAGTGCACACAGTGTGGCAAGAGTTTCAGTCAAGCAGTAAGCCTAAAGAAACACCAGAGAATTCACACAGGAGAGAAACCATACCAGTGCACACAGTGTGGCAAGAGTTTCTATCATGCAGGAGACCTAAAGACACACCAGAGAATACACACAGGAGAGAAACCATACCAGTGCTCCCAGTGTGGCAAGAGTTTCAATCGAGCAGGACACCTAAAGACACACCAGAGAATACACACAGGAGAGAAACCATATCAGTGCACACAGTGTGGCAAGAGTTTCAATCTGAAACAAACCCTAAAGAGCCACCTGAGAATTCACACAGGAGAGAAACCATACCAGTGCACACAGTGTGGCAAGAGTTTCAATCATGCAGGACACCTAAAGACACACCAGAGAATACACACAGGAGAGAAACCATACTAGCAGTCCACCCTGCCACCGGTCATTATAACACCACCAGAGGGCAACGATGAGCAGACCCCACCTCCGTCCGAGGAGGATCCAATGCCAGCATTGGGTCTGGACTTGAACTATGACATCAAGCTGTTCCACATGATTAACCTGGGTTTACCACCAATGACTCTGCAATGATGAATGTTTCTGCCATGGTCTGCCAGACTGATTTGCTATGAAATGTAGACCTGCTTGCATAGGAATAGAATCAGGAAGTGAAACGTTGAACACATATACTCTGAGAGAAATCAACATATCCAAGATACCCACTAGAATGGGGTTGATTGTGTTGCAAGATGTATAAGAAATGTGAGATAGGACCAATGTGATGTAGCTGAGACTTGAGATAGGATGTGTGCGCTATCTTGTTGTTGATTAAAACAATGTCTTATGTTGAACTAGGGACAGAGCTTGAGGACAAAGGAGTTCCCCTTTTACTAAAATAAGCTCACTAGGCGTAAGAGCAAGTAACTTTCCCCTTCTTGACCAGATGGTCTCCGGGAGAGGAGAACTTCCTCTTTTTAGCTAGTAGCTAATAGTTTGGAGTGATCCCAGCCAATTGAGCTGTAAAACGTAGAGGGTTTCTTACTGAATAATACTTGGTCTCAGACTTGGATTATTTTTGGAACCGCCTTCACTTGTATTGGGGAAGTGAAACGAGGCTCTGCTGAGGGCCGATGTCAACTCTGAGGATACAGGCTGGTGGCTGAAAGGAGAAATTAGGGCATCGGTCAAAGCTGAACGTTATCCATTATTTTTGTATATATATCAGATAGGCAGAGTATGGGAAGAACAAGGTTGGTCATTCATTTAATTTCCTTTTATTATTATTTTTAACATTTAGTATGACTTTTTTTTTATACTTTTTTTTCTTTTCTTTTTTTACATGAATAACAAAGAACAAAAAACCAGACAGGTCATTGTGGGAATCGCATTCTTACTTATGTCTTCAATAGTTTGCTTTGTGTCACAGGTTACTTTGTCCATTAGTCATAATAGATTCAGGGAATATCAGTATCACTCTCAGTCCATCTTGTCCTCAGAGGGAATCAGTAAGGTTGTACAGGAACTTTGTGTGCTCTTATCCAATCTCTGTCACAGAAGGAATAATTGAGAAAATAGATTTTTTTTATTTTTTTAAGTAAAATTTAACAGGTTGTGATCAATTATCAAAAGAAAAAACATACTGAGACCATTTGCGTTTGATATAACACAAACCCCCCATATAGAGCTAAGTTGGGGAAGAGGAGGCAGCATCTACCCCTCTGTATAATATCCATTTCGACCAATACCTATACATCTTATCAACACATAATCTCAAGGAGAAGGTGAGACTCTCCATCTCAAACATTCCCTGTATTATTGTTATCCACTCTCCTTTTGTTGGAGGATTCTTATTCAACCATTTCTTGGTTATTGCTTTTTTTCTAGCTACCATTAATATTTTAAGGAGGTACTTATCTTGAGTACTAAGTGTGGTCGGTATATTACCCAAATATACAATATCGAATCTACATTCAATCTACATTCCCATTATCAAATTTATTTCTGAAAGTATCTCTAGCCAATAGGATTGAATTGCTGGGCATTCCCAAAAAAATGTGATAGAAATCAGCCATTGAATTGTTGCACTCTCCAGCAATTCCCGGCTCCTGGTGTACCATTCTGTAAATATGTTCTTCTTGGGGTAATAAAAAACCTAATAATGTTCTTCCATGAAAATTCTCTCCATTGTCCAGAGCTAGAGGTGGTGGATTGTATTTTACATATGTTCAACCATTCTTCCTCAGTTAGGACTATGTTTGCTTCCTTCTCCCACTTATCCCTAACATACTGTATATGGTGGAGTGATTCTTGGTGGACTGTATACTCAGATACATTCTTGACACCAGTTTCTTGTGGGTGTTGCCCTTATACGCATCAATAAAAATGTTGACTAGACTCATTTCAGAAACCTCATTATTTTTTATATTCTTATCGAAGTAATGCCTCAGTTGTAAATACCTGTAGAAATCTTGTTTCTCTAGGTTGTGATTATCAATAAGATATTGAAAGCTCTTCAAGCCTGTATTAGATGAAATTAGGCAATATTATGTAATTCCCTTCCTGGTCCATTGTTTAAATCTTGGGTCCAGCTGTCCTGGTTTAAAATCTCTATGCCACCCATCTTAGCAGCTGTGCGTCTTTTTCAAGTTTTGAGTGTTTACATTCTTTGAACCAAATATTGAGAGCAACCTTCGTCCAACTACTTAATTCATCTGAGTACACAGTCTTAGAAGTTGTATCACCCAGTAAGGATTGAAGGGGGACATTCAGTTGACTCAGTTCTATGTCTTTCCATTTTGCGTTGTAATCATCATTACACCAGCATACCAAGTATCTTAGTTGGGCTGCTTTATAATAATCCTCCAGGCAAGGGAGAGACATACCCCCCTTTTCTTTCGGTAATTGTAAGGTGTTGAATCGCACCCTAGGTTTCTGACCTTTCCACACAAACCTAGAGATCATTCGGTTCCAATCATCGAACTGTTTCTTTGGGATCTCTACTGGTAAAGATTGAAAAAATAAAGCAACCGTGGCAGAATGTTCATTTTTATAGTCTCTATTCGATCATACATACTGAGCGTTAAGGGTAGCCATCTGTCTAAATCTGTTCTAATTTCCTTCGTGAGAGGGTTGTAGTTTACATTATAAATGTTAGTTAGTTTCTTTGGTATATTAACCCCTAGATATTTAATAACAGCTGCATTCCCTTTAAAATTGAACTTTTTACGTATATTCTCCTGTGGTGAGTAATTGAAAGAAAGAGTTTGGGTTTTATGTACGTTTAATTTGTATCCCGAGTATGAGCCATACTTCACCAGACATGACATGAGTTTAGGTAGGCTGGATTTTGGGTTGGATAGAGTCACCAGTACATCATCCGCATACAGAGATATTTTATGTTCCATTTTTTAAATTGAGATTCCTGTTATGAAGACATCTTCTCTTATGGCTTGTGCAAGTGCTTCTATGAATAACGAAAAGAGGGCGGGACTTAAATTGCATCCTTGACGACAGCCACGTTCGAGGTTAACTACTTTTGATAGGCTACCATTTATTTTAATTCGGGCAGTTGGTAAGTAATATAAGGATTTAAGACATCCAAAAACTGCATCATCAAAGCCAAAACGCTGTAGCACCAGTTATAAGAATTCCCATCGCACTGAGTCGAAGGCCTTTTCCGCATCTAGGCTAATGGCTAGAGACTCTGATTTGCTTTTACTCATGCTATCTATCAGATATAGGGCACGTCTCACATTATCTTGCGTCTGCCTGTTCTTGATAAAACCTGTTTGGTCTGTGTCAATCAAATCAGGAAGTATGTTTTCTAGTCGTTTTGCCATTATTGATGCAAATAGTCTGTAATCTATATTTAGGACAGAGATAGGTCTATGTGAACTGCATTCCGTCTTGTCCTTTCCCGCCTTTGGGATTACAGATATTATAGACTGTTTCCAGGATACAGGAGTCTCTCCACCCTGAAGAACACAGTTGAAACATTTTTTAAGTGTAGGTATCAGTAATTCTCTAAATATTGTGTACCATTCGGCTGGAAAGCCGTCTCCTCCTGGTACCTTATTTGTTTTTAGTCTAGATATGGCATTGACTATTTCTGTTTCTGTAATTTCCTGTGTCATCAATTTATTTAGTTCTACTCCTATTGAGGGTAAATCAAGGGATTCCAAGAAGTGTTGAGGGAATCAAGGGATTCCAAGAAGACTGAGGGTTCTGCTGCTTCAGGTTGAGAGTACAGTTCCTTATAGTATTTTTCAAAACGTTGTTGTATATCCTCTGTGGAGTAGCACATTGCATTGGTATTGGGATCTCTAATTTGAAAGATTGATCTTTAATTTTGTTGTTTACGTAATTTCCATGCCAGCAATCTTTTAGCTCTAGGCCCAACCTCATAGTACTTATGTTTAATGTATTTGAGTTTAATCTCCACTTGTTCATCAAGTATCTTATTTAATCTTTGCTTTGTTGATTGTATTTGTTCTAATATTTGGGGGTTATTTAACTCAACATGTCGTTGTTCTAGGGTTTTTAATTTGTTTGTTAAGCCTGACACTTGTTTCTGCTTATTTCTTTTATTTCTGGCAGCCCACGTTATAAGTTTTCCTCTCATCACAGCTTTCTCCACGTCCCATAAAATACTTGATGATATATCCTCACTAGCGTTGAAATCCAAGTACTCCTCAATTCCCTTTTTAATATATTCCTTACACTGACAGTCGTTCAACAGGCTAGTATTAAGTCTCCAGACTGTGTTCCTGGGTTGGGCATCCAAATTCAGTCTCAAATATACACCTGCGTGATCCGACACATCTTTAACCCCTATGCTGCAATCAATAATCCTCTGCCTCTCTGAGTTAAACATAAAAAAATAGTCAACTCTGGAATGGACCGCGTGAGGATGAGAGAAAAAAGTAAATTGTTTCACTGAGGGATTGAGTTCCCTCCACACATCAAACATGCCAATCTCTTTAAGCAACTTTGCTACATGTTGATGTTGATTCAGGGTTAATTCTTTTTGTTGGGTTCGATGAATCTAGGGCGGCGTGCAGTTGCACATTCCAGTCCCCCCCACAGATCAGAGTACCAGTGACTTCTGTGGCGATTATATCGAATATTTTTTAAATAAATGAGTTGTCCCGTCCTGGTGGTCTATAAACATTAAGCAGTGTTACTTCCTTAGAATCGAGAGTCCCTTTCACCAGAACAAAACAACCGTCTTTATCGTTAATTTGCGTGGTGGCTTGGAAAGCCACTTTGTTCGGAATCAATATTGCAACACCCCCCGCACCAGTGGTGTGCCGTCAGGGCCAGCAAGGCCTTCTCTGCTGGCCTAAACATCATCAGAATATACATTTTATTTAATATATTTTTTCCACAAATATGTATTAATGATTCCCCATAGTCTATTCTCTTCATTTCATAGCTTTCCTCTTGGTTGCGCTGCTTCCAGTCTCCAATTGAGATTTGGAGGGCTGGCCTTTATGTTAGAGCTTTTATCCAATCAAAATGTGTTGCTAGGGGGCTCCCAAATCTGCCCGCCTTCACAACAGACGGTGCCGCGAATTCGACCTGTAACTTAACGTTGGAACGAGAAAACCTGTGGCGTTCCTAGTAAACCTACGTAGATGCGAGCAAAATCAACAACGGCGCCTGCTGGAAGGCTCAATCTGATGTCAGCACCCAGCACGTCTTTTGATTGGATACGCACTATTGAGATGCGTAGCAAGGTAATTTGCGTATCTTTATACCGTCTGCAATCAGCTACAATGGCGGAAGGGGGAGAAGAGGCAGATGTGGTGGCAGATCTTAAAACAACGCCATTTTCTAGAAGAACTTTCCAGGAAAAGATAGACATTATCAGAGAACGGCCAACCCCGACTCTTGCGAGCCTTTCTCAGCGGGGAAAAGGGGTTGTCCGGCACTTTCAGATCGCTAACTACGAGCGGTACCCCTGGCTCACAGGCTCCGAAAGGCACTGCAAATTGTACTGCTGGCAATGCCTGCTATTTGCAACAGATCGATCGGGTGTTTGGGAAAGAAAGGAGGATGGATTTTGTTTTCAAATGAAGTTGTTTTGGTGAGTACAAAGCATTTAATTTTTTATTTTATTTGTATATATTTTTGTCATTTTATTTCGTTATTTCATTTTATTTTCGTTTCAATATTAACGAATTAATATATAGGTAATTAAAATTCATTTTATTTTCGTTTCAATATTAACGAATTAATATATAGGTAATTAAAACGACAAATATAGGCTTGTAAAATAAATGTTTGATGCGTCTGTTGCAGGTTGCAAGAGATGTGGAGATTACGTGGGTGGCGCACGTGAATCAGCTGTGCAGTAAAAGTACTCAAGGAGACTTGTTGAATTGTTTTGTCACGTTTCTTGACGATAAAAGTGCCTTTTATTTAAAAGTTTTGACAGTATCCAAGCGAAGCGATCTTAAAGATCACACTCTTCATTGTAAATGCGGATTTATTGATTAAAAATGCTTCGGAAATATTAATATAACTCTGTTGTACTTGTCTGATTATGTTAAGGTGATGCAACGCCCGGTTATACTGTGTTTCTGTCTAGTTTCTAGAGCCATGGCGTCATAATGATGGTATTAAGAGGTAGAATAATTCAGGTAGGACTGTGTCGGACATCACTGAAGGCCTAGGTGTGAAATGCACCGCCCGCCACTGCCCCGCACGTCCTTTGGCATAGGATGAGTAAAAAGTGTTTCTGAATCCCATCTTTTTAAGTTTGTCATGCTCCTCTCGCACCATATGAGTTTCTTGCCAAAAGATTATATGTTGATTTTCTCTTTTCATCTTAGCTATGAGTTTTCCTCTTTTAATTGGATTTTGTAACCCGTTGACATTAAGTGTAACTATCCTATATTCCAGTGGCGGCTGGTGCCCAAAATTTTGGGTGGGGCACAGCAGTGTGGCGGGGCACAGCAGTGTGGCGGGGGGGTTCTCTTTCGCGTTTTTTTTTCCGCGTGCACGATTTTTTCGCGTGCACGCGCATAGAACACGCACTGGCATTACAACCACTGTATAATTTCAACTTTCACCCTTAAAATGACCGTGTGGGCCATGGAGAAGTTACCCTGTCAACTACAGACACTGAGGTGGAAGAGTGACCGGTCTATGGACGTCGGTACGGTCCAATACCCAGTGTCAGACAAGGAGGAAGTCTAGTCAACAAGGCTAGTACAGGCCTCACAGCTACACTCAGGTTAATAAAGGTAGCAGATGAATGTGTACTATGTGTCTGTGTGACATGGCTACATCAATGAGCAGAGATGAATGCTGCAGTCAGTAGTACAGTAACTATCTATTTCATAGACACATGATGGATGATGATGGAGAGTGATGGTGGTCAACACATCACAGCAGGTCAACACATTCAATGATGTATCACAACCAGACCATGTCAGAAACACAACCAGACCATGTCAGAAACACAACCAGACCATGTCAGAAACACAACCAGACCATGTCAAAAACACAACAATGCATCAGCTGAGTTAAAGAAAACCAACTCTTACCTTTGATGACAGAACATGAGCCGTGTTTACCCGTACCTCCGCCTTGCCCCGCGCATATTGCTATGAATAGTTCGAAGATAGGTGCTTGCACGTTAGGTGCAAGGCTGCTTGGTTAACCCATTAGCGGGAACATTATTAGTTGCACAAAATAGGCTGATTTAATTGACCATGAACATCAGAGACAGACATTACGAATGTTCATTTAAAATACTCCGGAAGCCCGAAGTCCGGAAAACCGGAAGTCGAAAGTCCTCAGCATAATGCATTGTCTGCAATACAACCGGAGATTCAGGGACGCACATTTGTGCGCCCTGGCCAAGAAATAGAGACAGCCAATTGGAGCGCTGCTACAGCTCACGTGTAAGCCAAAAGTATTCGTCCTGGCATAGACTTTCATTGACCGGCGCCCCGCGTTCTCCCCCCTATGTATTTTAACAGTGAGTTTTACACACACACACACACACACACACAGATAAAAATGTTTATTGTATTGGAGGATTTTTAATGAATGCTGATAGGCGCCGACAGAATATCAGCCACATTTTGTGAATAAACAATGTTTATTTAAAAAAATAACTTTTACAAATCGCAACAAGGAAGTGAAGGTGGGGGCGGCGCCCCAGCGCCCTCTATCGGCCAGCCGCCACTGCTATATTCTTGTTGAAACATGCGATACCAAATGCGGTAAATCTAATCCCACAGTAAACCCAAGACCTGAAAACATAACTATATACAGTAACATAAAATATGAAAAACAAAAAAGTACATAAAAAAAAAAGACTTCCATAGTTGAGGTTTTTTCTTTAAGTAACCTCAGTCGGAAAGGAAAAACCTTCGTTTCACAAAGGCAGTGGTGTAGTCTACGTGATACGCAGGACTACGCCGTATACCCACTAGGAACGGCCAAGGATTTGCGTGTCACCCACTAAAAAATGCGCGAGAATACGTAACGGCGTTTTGTGACAGAACTTTCACTTTCATTCATAAAATTCACCCCGTCTGTGTTACGAAGCACTTACTTCGAACTTTCTGACATGTTTGTTATCGCATAACCAGTCGTTCAGAATGTCTCAGTATTTCCCCTACAGAGCCTTGGGGTGGGCGGGCCGCGAATTTGCGAAACCTAGGATGGTAGGGGGAGTCTCGCCGCCATTTTAGAAAAAGCACAAAATCACAAGGTAAGGTAAGGAGCTGGTTTACATAAATAAAGGCTATGTACACAATCCACTGTACTATACTGCACAGATAGTCAACTAGGGTTGTCATATTGCACAAAAGTATTTTTTCACGTTATTTTAATAAGTATTATAATAAAAATGTACATACAAATATTCTTTAAAACACTAAAAAAACACC
Organism: Nansenia antarctica; assembly: GCF_963989245.1. Lineage (NCBI taxonomy): Eukaryota > Metazoa > Chordata > Actinopteri > Argentiniformes > Microstomatidae > Nansenia > Nansenia antarctica. Next base: position 31,504,367 of record NC_137683.1, on the reverse strand, counting down.
AGCGTGGAAGCCACTCCGAGCCTCGCGTCTAAGCGCGCCGCCATCTTGGATCTAGATAGGATAAGTAAGTAGCCTTGAGAACCGATGGTTCTCGAGCCTAACGGCCCTTAGGGGGCAGGAGCCTATCTCCTGTTTCAGTAGCGTGAGGCAGCTTGATACAAGTACAGTCCATGCCACCCCCCCACCCCCCCCCCCCCCCCCCCCCCCAAGGCAGCAAACACCGGTGTAGATGCATACTGTATGCATAAGTGAGTGTGGCTGTGGTGGTGCTTATGGGGTGTCGCTACGGGACAGGTGTCGCTCTGACTGGGAGGGCAAAATCACAGTATACCCACTAGAAAAAACTAGACTACACCACTGCACAAAGGGCCTTTCCCGTGCAGTCTGATAGTTGTTGCCTAGCAGTGGCGGGCGGTGCATTTCACACCTAGGCCTTCAGTGATGTCCTACCTGAATTATTCCACCTCTTAATACCATCATTATGACACGCCATGGCTCTAGAAACTATACATTTAGACAGAAACGCAGTATAACCGGGCGTTGCCATTGTTATTATAGCGGCACCTAGTCTGGGTGTATTCAATTCATTGCATGAAAACGAAAGCGTCAGTTATTTCCCGAACTTTGCGGTCTGTCGATCTCGATAGGAGAACCGTATCGAGGTTCCATTTAAGGCCGGTTATCTTCCTCGTGTTCATACGGTCACGGGGGTGTGTCGTTTTCCATGGTAGCAGCCCGGGAAGTGGTTAAAAGATCGCATTGAAGCCCCACTCACACAGCTGAGCCAGTGCACCGCACCACACCACACGCTCTATCTACGAACCCCAGGGTCGCTCCGTATATCTACATCTCTTGCAGAAAACATTAAATGCTTTGTACTCACCAAAACAACTGATTATTTGAACACAAAATCCATCCTCCTTTCTTTCCTCAAGAAGACTTCAATGACTCTGTTGTACAGTTGATCAGTTCCACCAATAAGTCCTTTTACATGGATAGCGTCGCTAACGTCGGGGTTCGGCTTGTAGAACAACAGCTTCCATCTACACAAATTAGCGAGATGAAGTTCAGTGTGTTAGCTCCGCCTCCCAATAGTTTGTATCCAATCAAAAGACGTGCAGGTGCTGATCAGGTGCTCCGCCATCCAGAAGGCCCCTTCGTCGGATTTGCTTGGATTTGCTCGCCAACTCGAGATCTGACCACGGTACGCCACAGCTCTTTTCTCGCTCACTTTAAATTACAATCTGTACTCGCGCCACTGTTGAATCTGCAGGCGGGCAGATTTCTTGGTACCCTGGCAACACATTACGGCTGAAATTGATTGGATAAAAGCTAAAGGCCAGCCCTCCAAATGTCTGGAAGCAGCGCAACCAAGAGGAAAGCTATGAAATGAAGAGAATAGACTACGGGAATAATTTAATACATATTTGTAGAAAAAATATATAAAAATTAAATGTATATTCTGATGATGTTTAGGCCAGCAGAGAAGGCCTTGCTGGCCCTGACGGCACACCACTGTTGCCTAGTACAACAATACAGCGCACTTGTGCGTTGGAGTGACACTGTTCACCTCCCAGACATAACGGTCTATTATTTTTAAACAGTTTGGGTTATAGAATTAACATCCCAGTTAAACATTTGACTAGTAACAAATCAAAAACTTAGTGCGACAATTAAACCTTATCTCTGTCGTCCCTGGGCGACCAATTACCAATCACAGGCTACTATCACTCCGTCTGTTTGTGTAGTCTTACCACAGGGATGAGATGTCCGTTTATGTCAAGTGTTTTTTGCAATAGAATGACATCATTCAATATCTCCGGTGCCACGGCGGAATTCCTGGAGCTTTTGCCTTGTTCTCTCCCGATGCGTTTCTTGTTCTCGGGACGTTCTCCCCCTCGTCGTCTGCCAGGACGTGTTGCTCAGCCTCTCCAAGTTCGCTGGGGTGTCGGGTCCCTCATCACCGGTGATCAGCCCTCTCTTCCTCAGGTCTTCCTCAGGTCTTCCTCAGGTCTTCCTCAGGTCTTCCATAGCCTCTGCTGCGCTGCTGTAGGTGAGGGGGCCGTCGTTGTAGAATACGCGGAGTTTCGCCGGTGGTGGAGTCTGGAAGCGGAGTCCCTTTTCTTTGAGTAGTTTTCTGATAGGAGCGTACGCCATCCTCTTTTTTTGCGTCTCCGTGGGGTAATCTTGGTCGAAGTACACTCTTTTCCCGTCCAGGTGAACTTCTTTCTTCCTCCATGCAGTGCGGAGCACTAACTCGAGAAAGTACATTACAATGGATCGGGGGTTAGCTCCTTGCGGTGGTTTGGTTGCAAGCGCCCTGTGGCAGCGCTGAATGCCAATTTCAGTGAGGGCCAACTCCGCCTTGATAAACCCATCAATGAACAACTCCGCCTTGATAAACCCATCAATGAACAACTCCGCCTTGATAAACCCATCAATGAACTCCTCCACGTTGTCTCCTTCAGCACCCTCGGGGACGCCGTAAATGCCTATGTTGTTTCTTCGGGAGCGTGCTTCGAGGTCTGTCAATTTTGCTTGAAGTTTTTCTTGAGTGTCTAAGGCTTGTCTAGTAGTATCTAAGGCTTGTCTAGTAGTATCTAAGGCTTGTCTAGTAGTGTCTAAGGCTGGTCTAGTAGTATCTAAGGCTTGTCTAGTAGTGTCTAAGGCTTGTCTAGTAGTGTCTAAGGCTTGTCTAGTAGTGTCTAAGGCTTGTCTAGTAGTGTCTAAGGCTTGTCTAGTAGTGTCTAAGGCTTGTCTAGTAGTGTCTAAGGCTTGTCTAGTAGTATCTAAGGCTTGTCTAGTAGTATCTAAGGCTTGTCTAGTAGTGTCTAAGGCTTGTCTAGTAGTGTCTAAGGCTTGTCTAGTAGTGTCTAAGGCTGGTCTAGTAGTGTCTAAGGCTGGTCTAGTAGTATCTAAGGCTTGTCTAGTAGTGTCTAAGGCTTGTCTAGTAGTATCTAAGGCTTGTCTAGTAGTGTCTAAGGCTTGTCTAGTAGTGTCTAAGGCTTGTCTAGTAGTGTCTAAGGCTTGTCTAGTAGTGTCTAAGGCTTGTCTAGTAGTGTCTAAGGCTTGTCTAGTAGTGTCTAAGGCTTGTCTAGTAGTATCTAAGGCTTGTCTAGTAGTGTCTAAGGCTTGTCTAGTAGTATCTAAGGCTTGTCTAGTAGTATCTAAGGCTTGTCTAGTAGTGTCTAAGGCTTGTCTAGTAGTGTCTAAGGCTTGTCTAGTAGTGTCTAAGGCTTGTCTAGTAGTGTCTAAGGCTTGTCTAGTAGTGTCTAAGGCTTGTCTAGTAGTGTCTAAGGCTTGTCTAGTAGTGTCTAAGGCTTGTCTAGTAGTGTCTAAGGCTTGTCTAGTAGTGTCTAAGGCTGGTCTAGTAGTATCTAAGGCTTGTCTAGTAGTGTCTAAGGCTTGTCTAGTAGTGTCTAAGGCTTGTCTAGTAGTGTCTAAGGCTTGTCTAGTAGTGTCTAAGGCTTGTCTAGTAGTGTCTAAGGCTTGTCTAGTAGTGTCTAAGGCTTGTCTAGTAGTGTCTAAGGCTTGTCTAGTAGTGTCTAAGGCTTGTCTAGTAGTGTCTAAGGCTTGTCTAGTAGTATCTAAGGCTTGTCTAGTAGTATCTAAGGCTTGTCTAGTAGTGTCTAAGGCTTGTCTAGTAGTGTCTAAGGCTTGTCTAGTAGTGTCTAAGGCTGGTCTAGTAGTGTCTAAGGCTGGTCTAGTAGTATCTAAGGCTTGTCTAGTAGTGTCTAAGGCTTGTCTAGTAGTATCTAAGGCTTGTCTAGTAGTGTCTAAGGCTTGTCTAGTAGTGTCTAAGGCTTGTCTAGTAGTGTCTAAGGCTTGTCTAGTAGTGTCTAAGGCTTGTCTAGTAGTGTCTAAGGCTTGTCTAGTAGTGTCTAAGGCTTGTCTAGTAGTATCTAAGGCTTGTCTAGTAGTGTCTAAGGCTTGTCTAGTAGTATCTAAGGCTTGTCTAGTAGTATCTAAGGCTTGTCTAGTAGTGTCTAAGGCTTGTCTAGTAGTGTCTAAGGCTTGTCTAGTAGTGTCTAAGGCTTGTCTAGTAGTGTCTAAGGCTTGTCTAGTAGTGTCTAAGGCTTGTCTAGTAGTGTCTAAGGCTTGTCTAGTAGTGTCTAAGGCTTGTCTAGTAGTGTCTAAGGCTTGTCTAGTAGTATCTAAGGCTTGTCTAGTAGTGTCTAAGGCTTGTCTAGTAGTGTCTAAGGCTTGTCTAGTAGTGTCTAAGGCTTGTCTAGTAGTGTCTAAGGCTTGTCTAGTAGTATCTAAGGCTTGTCTAGTAGTATCTAAGGCTTGTCTAGTAGTATCTAAGGCTTGTCTAGTAGTATCTAAGGCTTGTCTAGTAGTATCTAAGGCTTGTCTAGTAGTGTCTAAGGCTTGTCTAGTAGTGTCTAAGGCTTGTCTAGTAGTGTCTAAGGCTTGTCTAGTAGTATCTAAGGCTTGTCTAGTAGTATCTAAGGCTTGTCTAGTAGTATCTAAGGCTTGTCTAGTAGTATCTAAGGCTTGTCTAGTAGTGTCTAAGGCTTGTCTAGTAGTATCTAAGGCTTGTCTAGTAGTATCTAAGGCTTGTCTAGTAGTATCTAAGGCTTGTCTAGTAGTGTCTAAGGCTTGTCTAGTAGTGTCTAAGGCTTGTCTAGTAGTGTCTAAGGCTTGTCTAGTAGTATCTAAGGCTTGTCTAGTAGTATCTAAGGCTTGTCTAGTAGTATCTAAGGCTTGTCTAGTAGTATCTAAGGCTTGTCTAGTAGTGTCTAAGGCTTGTCTAGTAGTGTCTAAGGCTTGTCTAGTAGTGTCTAAGGCTTGTCTAGTAGTATCTAAGGCTTGTCTAGTAGTATCTAAGGCTTGTCTAGTAGTGTCTAAGGCTTGTCTAGTAGTGTCTAAGGCTTGTCTAGTAGTATCTAAGGCTTGTCTAGTAGTGTCTAAGGCTTGTCTAGTAGTGTCTAAGGCTTGTCTAGTAGTATCTAAGGCTTGTCTAGTAGTGTCTAAGGCTTGTCTAGTAGTGTCTAAGGCTTGTCTAGTAGTGTCTAAGGCTTGTCTATTAGTGTCTAAGGCTTGTCTAGTAGTGTCTAAGGCTTGTCTAGTAGTGTCTAAGGCTTGTCTATTAGTGTCTAAGGCTTGTCTAGTATTGTCTAAGGCTTGTCTAGTAGTGTCTAAGGCTTGTCTAGTAGTGTCTAAGGCTTGTCTAGTAGTGTCTAAGGCTTGTCTAGTAGTGTCTAAGGCTTGTCTAGTAGTATCTAAGGCTTGTGTAGTAGTGTCTAAGGCTTGTCTAGTAGTATCTAAGGCGTGTCTAGTAGTGTCTAAGGCTTGTCTAGTAGTGTCTAAGGCTTGTCTAGTAGTGTCTAAGGCTTGTCTAGTAGTGTCTAAGGCTTGTCTAGTAGTATCTAAGGCTTGTCTAGTAGTGTCTAAGGCTTGGCGTAGCGCTTCTGTAGCTTCGGTACTCCACTCTTCCATACCCGCCACCCGCTGCTCCGTCTCTTCCACTCTTCCCACCGCGTCCTTCAGGTCAGTGGCAATTTCAGTTAGTTTGTGGTTGATGTCGTCTCGAAAACTTGCCAAATCTCCCCTCAGGTCTTTGGCAAAGGTATCTTGAAAGTTGTTTAATTCCGTTTTCACGTCTGATCGGATAGCCTTTATCTCCGCATGTATGGCGTTGATGCTAGCTTGCAAGATGTCCGCGGTCTCGTGTTCGTCCATTTCGTTGTCGTTATCCTTTCCAGATGTTTGTCTGTCACTTTTCTTAGATTTCTGGGATGATGATTCTTTTTTCTTTCGGTTCATTTCCACTTGCATATTAATTTTAAGTACAAATTGTGAAAGAAATTGAACTAGTTAAGGGGAATAAGTTGACCTGTCTGGGAGCTCTTCGTTTACACAGCCGTTTGCCTTGACGCCATACCGGAAGCCTTAGTATGACTTTTAAATTACTTGATGATTTTATTTCATTTCTTTAATTTCTTATTTTTTATACATTTTACCCACTTATGGGATGATATATATTTATATATATCCATGTGCTGGCATTTTTACCATCACTTAATGAATAATAAAGTATTACTTGAGCAATTGACAAGAGGGGTTCAATGATTTGACAAGCTATTAGGATGATTATTATTAGCACTATTATAAACAAATATTATTATTAAGTTATTATTATTAATAGGGTATTTATGAATTGAAACATCTGGTGTCTTGATTACAGATGTTCAAGATGTTTTACAATTCATAAACTTGGAATTACATGCGACTGTGCAGTGGAGTGCATGTATCATTCCAAGGAGAATACAATATTTACAAATAATTAAAATAAATGAAAGAATTGATTTAGAAGGGTGAATTCAATCCTATATCAGGGTGGATTGAAGAATCACCAGAGAGGGTTTAAGGGTTAGGGGGTTTAAGGGTTAGGGTTAGGGGGTTTAAGGTAGCTATGACCCTCTGAGAGGGTTTAAGGTAGCCATGGTAACCCTCTGAGAGGGTTTAAGGTAGCCGTGACCCTCTGAGCGGGTTTAAGGTAGCTATGGTAACCCTCTGAGAGGGTTTAAGGTAGCCATGGTAACCCTCTGAGAGGGTTTAAGGTAGCCATGGTAACCCTCTGAGAGGGTTTAAGGTAGCCGTGACCCTCTGAGAGGGTTTAAGGTAGCCATGGTAACCCTCTGAGAGGGTTTAAGGTAGCCATGGTAACCCTCTGAGAGGGTTTAAGGTAGCCATGGTAACCCTCTGAGAGGGTTTAAGGTAGCCATGGTAACCCTCTGAGAGGGTTTAAGGTAGCCGTGACCCTCTGAGAGGGTTTAAGGTAGCCATGGTAACCCTCTGTGAGGGTTTAAGGTAGCCATGGTAACCCTCTGTGAGGGTTTAAGGTAGCCATGGTAACCCTCTGAGAGGGTTTAAGGTAGCCGTGACCCTCTGAGAGGGTTTAAGGTAGCTGTGACCCTCTGAGAGGGTTGGTCAAGGCCGGGTTATGGTTTAGAGAAGTGGTTTTCAACCCTCTTATGATTTGTACTTGATTAGTTGAATCAGGTGTGCTGGTGGTGGAACAGATCAAATATGTGGAACGGCTGGTGGTCCCCGAGGAGAGGGTTGAAAACCACTGGTTTAGAGGCCTCTGATCCTATGAAAGGGTGGGTCAAAGCCTATAAGGTATCCAGTTCTATAATGGGTAGATCAATCGTATGATCGGTTGGATTGACCTTATAATAGGTGAACTGGATATCAGGGATTAACAGGTTACTAGATTAAGGTATTACAAGGACTCAATAATCTTGCATGAACTCTCTCTAGCAGCGGGAAGACTCTGCAACCATTGATTTCATGCCGCATGACCGTAGGCAATCGATTGGAAGCTGAGTTAGAGAGGTTGTCTTGAGTCTTGACCTTTCGCTGCTCCACTACCTGGCCTTGCCCCTAGGTGGCGCTAGTGAGGGTCTTGATGACAGGCATGCTTAAGGCGAGGGTAACATTATTACTAGGTTCAAAGGTTAATAAGCTATAGTAAGCAATAGGTTCGTTTAGTCAAAAGGTTCTTGGTAGAAGGTTATGTGGCAAGATTTAGAGACAGGCACAGCATTTATTAGGAATTCCCTATGTAACAAAGGTCCCTTGTACCCTTCTTGTCAACTGTAAAACATTAGATTCAATGCACGTTATAGTTACTACTAAATGGTTAGCCTAGCCTAATGTAACCAGTGGGGTTAATTGGTAAATCACGCCCACTTGGCATATTCTCTATAAATAGCTTACCTGTGACAAGTGCCTGTGTCTTGCTCCACTCCTCCTCCGTTACCAGCTGTGGCCACTCCTACTGATTACGCACGGCTACACTCTGACTTCAGGTATGCAGCGTCTCCCTTGGTTTCCCAGTCGGCGGGCTGATGCGACAATGGGATCGAGTGGTCGAGGCAGATGGCTTGCTGTACCGCCGGCTCTTTCGTCCAGGTGGTGGGGAGGAAGTTCACCAACTACTCCTGCCGGAAAGCCTCAAGGAGGAAGTACTGAGCCAACTCCATCAGAACCATGGGCATCAGGGTATGGAGAGAACCACTGATCTGGCAAGGCAGCGATGCTACTGGCCAGGAATGGACCGGGAAATAAAGGAGTGGTGTCAGAAATGTGAGCGCTGTACCCTTGCCAAGTCCACTCAGCCCTGAAACAGGGCACCTATGGGCCACTTACTTGCTGCAAGGCCAAATCAAATCTTGGCCATTGACTTCTCCTTGCTGGAGCCTGCCAGAGATGGTAAGGAGCTGATTCTAGTGATGACTGATGTCTTTTCCAAATTTACCCAGGTTGTGCCTGCTAGAGATCAGAAAGCCACCACGGTCGCCAAGATACTATAGTTCAAGAGTGGTTCTACCGCTATGGCGTCCCTGCCCGCATTCACTCTGACCAGGGAAAAAGCTTTGAAAATTCTGTGGTCTACCAGCTCTGCCACTTGTATGGCGTACAGAAGACGCGTACCACCCCTTACCACCCTGAAGGAAATGGTCAGTGTGAGAGGTTTAACCGGACCCTACACAACCTACTACGCACACTACCGCCCGAACAGAAGTGCCGTTGGCCTGATTACGTCTCCCAGTTGGTGTTTAACTACAACACCACTACTCATCAGTCAACGGGGGAGTCCCCCCACTTTCTCATGTTTGGCCAGGAACCTTTCCTTCCGGTGGACTTCCTTCTCGGCCAGGTGCCCGAACAAGAGGCTGGGAGAGTGCGACTGGGTCAAGGAACATCGACGCCGCCTCCAGGTGGGCTTTGACTGTGCAAAGGAGAGGATGGAGACTGCTGCCATGCATAGGAGGGAGAGGCACAACCAAAAAGCACTGAGTGCTCCACTTGATATCAACCAGACGGTTTACCTGCGAGACCTTTCCATTCGTGGGCGGCACAAGATCCAGGATGCCTGGAGTCCAACACTCTATCAGGTAGTACGGGCCCCAGAACCTGGTGGGGTTGTCTATTCCATTGCCCCACTGCACGACCGCTCCCAATTCAGACAAGTGCATAGAACTAAGCTAAAGCCAGCTCCACCTAACTCCCGGCCTCCAGCCCCAGTAAATCCACAACCTGTGGTTGAACCGCCTCCTGCCCTAGTTCCACTGCCCCCTGTGTTAGTCCCACCCGAGGATGCCCCTGGTACCAGTGCGAATGTGTTGAGGAGAACCAGTAGGTCGACCGTAGGGCAGCACAGTAACATTCACCACCTCCCACAACAGCGACTAGAGAGAGAGGCTAGGGCAGCGTCTCCCTTGGTTTCCCAGTCGGTAGGCTAATGTGTGTTTGGTATATGGTCATGTAGTGGTCCCTATGTAGCCTAACTCGTGATATACATGCATACATTTCAGATATCCCCGCTATTGAGCTGTCTACTCCGGTGAGGGAGTTTATTATTGTTCCCTGGCTCAAGTCACGTTTAGAGCCGTCTGGTTGCGGGCATTGATAGGCTACAGCCAAGGTAATGTGTTCTAAACACACAAACTAATATTGACAACCTGTAAAGTGACATGTTCTCTGTAAATATCCGTATCAATGTATTATGTTTATGTGATGTCTAATTGGCTAATGTCTGTATTATTGGATGTCTTTCTTTTCAGAACAGAACTACAGCTATAGCCATTGTCACTGCTGCTTTGCTTGGTTAGGATTTTGTATGACAACAGTTTTAGCTCCCCTTTAACCTTTTGAATTGTTTTTAATTATTTTGAAATGTTTGTATTTTATTTATGCTCCGCCCCGTAGTCTGGTCCAGCTAACGTGGTAGTACCACTAGCCCACCCCTGTAGGGTAGACACGCCCACCCCTGTAGGGTAGACACGCCCACCCCTGTAGGGTAGACACGCCCATTTTAAGTTAAAGGAGCACTGGAGCGAGTGATTGTGTGTGACTTCCTCTTGCATGTACTTATTTAGTGGTTTCATATAGAGTGCTGTGTGTGGCATTGCCAGTGAATCTTCTAATGCGTGCTATTGTCTATTGCTACTAGTACAGTAGGCTATTATTGTGTGCTCCACTATTGTGTGCCCTATACTGGGTTGTAATACCCCTTTATATCCAGTTCCCCTAGATACTAAGTGGCTGTCGCTCCCAGGGGTTGGGTCTCATGCTACCTGGCTAGCTCCATTTATACTGTGGGTGTTTTAAAAGATGTATTTGTAATAAAGTGATCTTTTGTATACTTTTGTAAAACCGGGTCTGACTATTCTGTGGCCTGTACCTGCAAGAAGGGAATCCCTGTTCATGAGAATCAGCCCGTCAGGCTTACCTGGTTCATATGACTAGATTCTTTAGGTGAAAGTCCTAAGGTGGCGTTGTCACACCGTGTCATTTTAGGCCCCCAGTTGGCCGGGTTACAAACATATCCTGTCTCACTCTATTGGTTTAATTGATTAATCAGCTGTGCGGTAAACTGTTGGAACACACAGTGCACAGCTGATTAATCAATTAAACCAATAGAGTGAGACAGGATATGTTCATGCAAGGTGCCTTTTAGGAAGTAGTGGAGATTGTGCACCTAGCCTATTATAGCTATATTGTTGATCTTTTATGATTTTGATAGTTTTTTCTCTTCCTTTGATAACCGGAGGTACACAACAATACAGTGTTTTAGATTTTCTATGAGAACATTTTCTTAATGAGACTAAGACACCAAACTACTGTAGAACTGAGAATAACTTACCAGTCACTGAGATGTTGACAGCATTGCTGTACTCTCCTGACCCAGACTCACACCAGAACACTCCAGTGTGAGAGATGGATACATAGGGGAGGGTGCATGTGGGTCCAGTTGATGATTCAACAGAGGGACACTCTGACACCGGAGATTTATTTGACCCAAAGAAATCAAAGTCCGAAGTTTGCTCTGTGAACCTCATCACTCTCCATCCAGTAGAGCTCCCCTCCACCTCACAGCTCACTGAGACCTCAACCTTAAAGAACTGAAATGTGTTGGGACTGACAGTCAGAGAGGCTGGAGGAGAGAGGCCTGGGAGAGAGAAAGAGAGAGAGAGATAGAGAGAGAGAGATAAAGAGAGAGAGTGTGAGGGGGAGAGAGAGAGAGGGGGGGGGAGACAAGAGGGAGAGAGAGAGGGAGAGGGGGAGAGGGAGTGTGGTATTTTTATCATAACCATCATATGAATGTTTCATTTTAGGCCTAGAGAGCCTGTAGGACCATAGACAGAGAAGAGAGATTCAGGTCCTGTGATCTCATCTTATTGTGAAACCACTATGTTATGAATAAGTTCATCCAGTTCATTGAGTTTATTAACTATGAAGAAAACAGAACATGCTGTTTAGATTAAAGAAATATGAAACGACCACCTAGTGATTTAAGACTTGAATTTGTACATCATTTGGGACTGATAGAAAAGTCAGAGGGGCGGGGGGGGGGGAGAGATATAGAGAGCGAGAGCGAGAAAGACAGAGTGAGGGAGAGAAAGAGAGAGATTAAGGGAAACATAGAGAGAGGGGGAGGAAGAGGGGGAGAGACACACAAATACAGAGAGAGTGAGAGAGACAGAGAGAGGGGTGTCAAAGTTCAGACTGAGACAGGGTCATAGGTCAGAGTTGAAACTGTGCTTCAGTAACTCACCTGCTACCCAGAGGAGCTCAGGAGAGCTGTAGTCTGTATAAACGACTGGGTCTCCTCTCCCAGCTCTACATGAATACATCCCTGTGTGATTCAGACCTACAGAGCTGACAGAGTAGGAGCCTCCAGCCCCACGCTCGCTGTCTGGTAGCAGCTCTCTGGTGAAATGATGAGAGAGAAACTCATGAGACTCACTACATTATAAATATCACTCAAGATTACACTCACATGAACATAGATACACACACACACACAGAGATTACACTCCCATGATATGCATACAATCCTTTTCTAGTGATGAGAGAGAGAGAGAGGTAGAAAGAGGGAGAGAAGCAGAGAGGGAAAGAGATGTGTGTGTGTGGTCAGCTCTCCTCTCCTCTCCTCTCTTCTCCTTCCCTCCCCTTTCCTCTTCTCTCCTCTCCTCCCCTCTCCTCTCTTCTCCTTTCCTCTCCTCTCCTCTCCTCTCCTCCCCTCTCCTCTCTTCTCCTTCCCTCCCCTTTCCTCTTCTCTCCTCTCCTCCCCTCTCCTCACACACACACACACACACACACACACACACACACACATTGATATCGAGTGATGTTGTAATCACTAAAAAATGTTGTTTTTGGGTACTCATGTTACCGTCACGTGACCTAATGATTACCAGATGTACTTAATAAATAAATAAACTGTAAAAAACCCTCAAATGTATAATATGTGTCATGTATCATATCATGTAAGTCTCACTGAGTCCTGTGACTTGTGTCGCCTCTATGCTGGACTGACCCAGATTCATCTGGTTCTAATGAATATGTTTCAACTGAGTATCCAAATTCTTCTTCTCCAATATCATCAGCATTACACACATGATCACACACATACAAGCACACAAACACATACACACCCATGTCACACATACACATACACACCCATGTCACACATACACACAAACACAAGCAAACACTCACAGAAACACAAAAACAAATGCAAACAAACACAAACACACACACACAGTACTCACAGAGTATGATGTAGAGAGAAGTGTGTTCCATCTTGTCCTGCCAGACACTGACTGTCTTCAGTCTCATAGTGACTGACTCTTAGACCAGAAACGCCCTAAAACACAGCCTGACAATCACTTATAGAGAGAGACAGAGAGAGAGAGGAGGAGGGAGAGAGAGACGGACAGATCGGTGGAGAGAGACAGTCAGAGAGAGAGAAAAGAGAGAGAGAGAGAGAGAGAGGAATAGATGGAGGGAGAGAGAGACAGACAGAGAGAGAGAAAGGAGGAGTGTGTGGGTGTATCTTAACCTCTGTTTTGAGGGACATGGCTGTATCTTATAATAAAAGGTTTGAGTCAACATCTCTGGTCATTTCTACGACTGTCTGTTACTGAGCTGTCCTTCAACAGGTCTGTCTGTTACTGAGCTGTCCTTCAACAGGACTGTCTGTTACTGAGCTGTCCTTCAACAGGACTGTCTGTTACTGAGCTGTCCTTCAACAGGACTGTCTGTTACTGAGCTGTCCTTCAACAGGTCTGTCTGTTACTGAGCTGTCCTTCAACAGGTCTGTCTGTTACTGAGCTGTCCTTCAACAGGACTGTCTGTTACTGAGCTGTCCTTCAACAGGACTGTCTGTTACTGAGCTGTCCTTCAACAGGACTGTCTGTTACTGAGCTGTTCTTCAACAGGTCTGTCTGTTACTGAGCTGTCCTTCTACAGGACTGTCTGTTACTGAGCTGTCCTTCAACAGGTCTGTCTGTTACTGAGCTGTCCTTCAACAGGACTGTCTGTTACTGAGCTGTCCTTCAACAGGTCAACTGTCTGAAAAATTAAATCCAGTCCTGGACAAACATATTGGCACCCCAGCACTTCTGTCAGATAATGCACCACTTCTCCCAGAAAATTGTTGCAATTACAAATGCTTTGGTATTCACATGTTTATTTATTTTGTTTGCATTGGAACAAAACAAAAAAGGCTAATCATTTCTTTATAATTTAGTTTTTCTACTACACGCATGATTCCCTCTAAACCAACGTGGAATATGGAATTGGTCAATATAAACCTGTTCTGTCAGATAAAAAAGACTGGTTCTGATTAAATAAAGATGTCATGGTAAAAAACAAAAAATAATGCACAAGGGGTTCACATACTTTCAAGCATCACTGTATGTGTTTGTTAGTGCAAGTGAGGTGTTACATGATGCCATAGTGCAATTCAGAAAACAAGTGTGATTACGACAGTGCTAAATTCAAACAAAGCAAGAAAAACACAGAAAACACTCCGTCTTATATCCATAACACATTTCTATACACTTCAATTCAATTCAATTCAACTAGATTCCAAGATGGCGTCCAAATTAGCTCCCCTGGTGCTTGGAAAAAAGACTAAAAATAAGAGGGCCAAGGGTAAAATAAAAAAGGGAAAAGAGCTGGTTTACATAAATAAAGGCTATGTACACTATCTACTATACTATACTACTATACGATAAAACACTGTGCTGTACTCTATGCTATGCTATAAATATCCTAACTTTTTCCTATATCTGAACCTTATGTACACAAGGGTTGTCATATTGCACATAGTATTGTTGCACATTCATTTAAAGTGTTGCAGTTTGAAGGTTTGAAATGTTCACAGTTGTATTTCAATATTGCACTTATGTTTACAATCTAGTAGCTGCCATCAAATTGTCTAGATTGTCCAGGGCCTAGAACCTAGGTCTTTGCTGTGTTCAGGGCCTGAATGGCCCTAGGGTAGTGTTGTAATGTTGTGATGTTGTTATCCCATTCTAGTTTGTTGGAGACGGTCGTGCCCAGAAACTTTAATTAATCCATTATTCATGTTTTCCTATTAGTTGCTTCATCGACCGTTTGATCTTTGAACCTTTATTTCACCTAGTAATTGAGGGGGTGTTTATAGATTATTGAAACATTTCGAAAACAACAGTGTTGCCTTGACAACAGACACGTACGGCACCCAGGCCTCTCCATCATATTTGTATTTTATTTGTATATTATATTTGTATTAAAAAAAAATTGGGGGGGAGTTTGTGACATCTGATGCATCTGATATACTATAAACCATAATATTATACCTCACCGGCCATAGGATAGACGTCAGCTATTCCCGCGAGACCAGGGAACGGGATGTGGAACGGGATGTGGAACTAAGATGGCGAACTAAGATGGCGGATCCATAAACACACACAATGTGCTGAGACTGAAGACAACACGAGTCATTTATGAAGTTTATAACTGTGCTAGAGGGCAAACATTACAACATGTTCACTTATTACACAAAGACTGGGAAAGCGACACTAGCTTGAACAACAACGGAGGCGCCGACCTGACGGTAGGAAAAACAGTTTTGTGATTTTGTTGAATTTCGGGACATTTGGATTTCAGGAAATCTCTCTCTCTCTTCGCCGGTGCCTTTAATCCCATAAACGTATCTATCTATCTATCTATATATATATATATAACGTATTTAATCCCGTTTCCTAATCGAAAATGCAACATCATCAGCGACGACTACACGACCGATCAGGACAGTCTGTTAACTGACAAAGCAAACCACTTTTTTTCTCTCAAAGACTCACCCCGGGGACAGACAACAGACATGGTGACCATATCTTCATGTTAGCTGGTTTATGACGGTTACAACAGAGGGTGCCATTGTTTTTAAAGATGCTAGCCAGAAATTAGCATATTAGCCAACATGTACACAAGACAACAGGCCAGTGGGTTAAACTAAAACAATAACATACTTTCATCCTTTGATTCCAAGTCCCAGAGAACAATCAACACATTGAGACTACAAGTCTGACGGTCACCTGGCTCTCCGACCGGGAGATAGTGGAGGCTCCCACACCGGGGTGGCGGGCGAGGCAGTACAGAGTCAAGGCTGTACAACCGACACATAATATACTACAAGAAGGTAAACATCTGGACTATTGTGGTGCACCACTGTGTTGGTTAGTACATTAGTACTAAGCAATCTAGGAGGACCATTAGCTGTATCGTGAGTCTCTGTGAGGCGCCCTAATGCATGGAGAGAGTTGAGATAACGGGATATGGATATGGTCAATAGGAATGCAATTACCGTACCCAGCCTTCAGGATGTGGCGGCTGCGCCCCTTGCTACTACAGTAAATCTAGTTTCATTGCAATAGGCTTTCACATGAGGCAAGTACTTGGCCAAAGGGGAATTTATACTGCAGGGAAGACTTGGCAGAGTACCAATACTCTCTCTGTCTACTCTCTCTCTCTCTCTCCCTCTCTCTCTCTCTCTCCCTCTCTCTCTCTCTCTCTCTCTCTCCACTCTCTCTCTTTCTCCCTCCCTCTCTCTCTCTCCCTCTTTCTCCACTCTCTCTCTCTTTCTCCCTCCCTCTCTCTCTCTCCCTCTCTCTCTCTCCCTCTTTCTCTACCTTCCTCTCTCGCTCTCTCTCTTTCTCCTCTCTCTCTCTCTCTCTCTCTCTCTCTCTCTCTCTCTCTCTCTCTCTCTCTCTCTCTCTCTCTCTCTCTCTCTCTCCCCCTCTTTCTCTCCCTTCCTCTCCCTCTCCCTTCCTCTCCCTCTCTCCTACATGGCCCCGAGGCCATTCACGCCAAACTAGTCTATTGAAAAACATTTGAGTATTCTAGTTTTCCCTTTCCCCACTATGTTACATTACATTTTTAGACACTTTTAGCAGACGCCTTTAATCCCCTCTGTCCAAGTATATGACACATGGTGTTGTGGCCAGAACGTTTGACCACCGAGCCAGCGACAGAGAGTTCACACAGGTTAGGAAAGGGCCTTTCAGTTTCACCATAGGGCATAGATAAACCTCACACATCATGAAGATATTTAATGACTAGGCCCTACGCCTCATCTTTAACTCATTGACTGCCAAAGACGCCAATTGGCGTCTTATAGAATTTTTTTTTTTTTCGCGGGGATCGCGTTATTGACATGTTCTACACCTAGCGAGTGAATTTCAGACTTGGGTGTAATGTATTTCGGTCCCAGATGGGGGCAGTAGTTCGATAAAAGCCTGGAGAAGGAAGTGGCTTGCTGTGGGTTGTAGTAATGGCGAAACGGATCAGGGTATGTGCCAAACGCGGCGCGGAGCATTGCGGCGCGGAGCATTGCGGAGCAGCGCGGCCATCGCGCGACTCTTCAAACAGTTCAGAGTCGGATGATACAGAAAAAGTGCAGAAAAATAAAATAAAATAAAAAGTTCTGCAGAAAAAGCTCGTTTTCTCTGTTTATTGGTCAAAATCAGGTGTTTTTGCTGAAACCACCCTATGTTCTACGGCCGATTTCTAAACACTCAAAGAGGCTAGAAACAAACTTTCTTTTTCTGATGAAAGAAGAGAGTCTAAAGTTTTGGTAGATATGTTCAATGTTTATGTAGTCCGAAAATTCAATATTTGGTGGGTCTTCAAAGTTCAGCGAAAATGCCCCAAAAGTCTGGCAGTGTGGAGCTCTCCGCTCTGAACATGGCTGGCAGTCAAAGAGTTAATATTGTTATATTGGCTGTAACTCAACGTGTTATGGGCTCAGACACTTACTGTAAGTCTCCGTCCTCCATTGTCAACGTATATGGTTCCGTGTCTTCTTGTTTGGTTTGCGTCTCGAGGCAGTTAGAAAGCGTTTTTTAAATATGTTAAAAAAAAAAAAAACGCTCGATTTCAGCACTGTCCAATCAAATCAAAGTTGATTTGTCATATACAACGGGCTACGGCTGTATTCTGTGTAGCTATATGGGTCAATGACGTGATGTGCATATTTTTGTGTCATGTATATTATTTCCATTTAATTTGAATAGATTTAATAGATTAATCAATTCAAGTCACATATGATTTTATTCTATACAACATGGTTAGTTTGAATGTATTGTCAGTACATTCTAATAATATGGATTACTTTGTGTTTTAGCATCTCAAACCCCCAAAATGTCAGGTGGCCCAACCGTCATGTAACGACTGTGGGTTATTGCATTTACTGCTGTTCTCTGGTTCATGTTCTTATACCAGTGCTCAGTATAGAGTATTTTAGATGAACATTCGTAATATAGTCTCTGATGTTCATGGTCATCTAAATCAGACTATTTTGTGAAACAAATAATGTTCCCGCTAATGGGTTAACCAAGCAGCCTCGCACCTAACGCTAGCTTTGAACTATTCATAGCAATATGCGCGGGGCAAAAATAATCTATTGCCTCTAAAATCACCACAAACAGAACGGCGGAGGTACGGGTAAGCAGGGATCATGTCCAGGGCTGCCAAGTTTCACCAAAAGTTTGGAGTGAGATTTTTTGGCGGTGGAGCGACCCAAAACTGTGCACGTTTTGGCGGCAGCGGCCCCTCTCTCCCACCCAATTATTTGTGCTAGTTTCCTGCAATTTTACATGTTGTTCATAATAAACCAGCACAAGAAATGAAAATAATTAACATTTTATAAAACAAGACAAAAATTCAGACAATATATCATATTTATGAAATCTTAATGAACAAATACAGTAGCCTACAGACTCTAAAAGAAAAATGGGCCCCATCAACAGGACTCAGCCCCTTGGTCAGCAGCAGAAAGACCCGTGGTCATCATCTTATATACAGTGCATTGCTCATAGATGGCTATCATGTTATACAGTACATACCAGGGTTTTTCCTGGGTCAGAATGAGGCCTTGGTGGTTGATCTTGTGCGCGCGTAGCACGTCCATTTTTTTTTTTGAGGGACCCCCAATTGTTGTATTGTAAATTGCAATTACTATTTATTATTACTATTGTAGGAGCCAGATATGGTCCTGTGATACGTGTTGTAATTCACTGTGTGGGCATGGGGTGGCGCTGTCACAATACCTGAGGCAGGTATATCAGGTAGCACATTTGTTGTTGTTGTCGTCAGGTGTTGACCCCGGAAGGGCAAATAGGTTTGACCGCAAGGGCGCTAAGTTTGTTATTGTTATTGTTTGTACCAGTGATTAAGCCATTGATGGCACATAGTAACACAATAAATGTTTATTATGCAGCCAACCAACGACTACGGATCTTATATAACCAACAGCAACACATCAAACTAGGACGCACGGCGCGTCAACCGGACAATCCGTCGGGTTAGCATCTCAGTAGCAAGTAGTAGACTATGCTCCTTTAACAATTATTATTAATGTACCTGGTTATGTTACAGTAGAGAAACAAATGCATTTAGTAATGACTTACGCCAAATTGGTGCAACCCAGTCCAGTAGGCTACCAGATACGATGTTGTAATGTATGCACATATTTTGCTACCACGGTTGCCAGACGGAATTGACAATGTCCAGCCCAACCGGTCTAAAAGCTGCCGAAACCCCCCGTCCAGTGTGACCAAAAGTAGCCCAATCTGGCAACCCTGCTTGCTACGTTCTTGCAGCTCGCGTGAACACAGGTTCTTCCATCAGCGCTCGCCTGCCGCTTCGACTGCAGACTCAAGTTAACGCGCGTGCAGAAAGATGCCACGAAACTCATGTCCGGTAAAACAAATTGTTATTTCTCGCCGTGAGAAATAGAGATGCGGCGTGAGAGCGTGAGAACTGGTTGAAATGCGTGTGTCTCACGGTGATTGCGTGAGACTTGGCAGCCCTGATCATGTCGGTGTCCTCAAAGGTAAGAGTTGGTTTTCTTTAACTCAACTGATAGCATTACCTTGCTGTTGTTGTTTACCGAATACTCCATCTGACTGTCACACTGATTTTACTTGTGTAAACAGTAACGTTAGCCGGTTTTTACGTCTTTGTTTTGAGCGCCAGTGCGCGTTTTATGCGCGTGCACGCGAAAACAAATTCGAGGGTCACCGAGGGTCTTGTATCTCTGGGGGGGGGGGGGGGGGGGGGGTGAGTTTTGTATCTCTGGGGGGGGGGGGGGGGGGGGCTGATGAAAAGGTTCCTGAGAAGATCCTGAGGAACATTGGGGGCGTCTGAATCATTTGTGTTAGTCAGTGTTCCTTTCTTGCCGGGGACAGACAGACACACACAGGAGTGTTTTGGATCAGGGATTAGGGTTGTCGGTTCCCTTACATAGACTGGAGCTGATGTCCGATCTGGTGCAGGGTGAGGTTATAGTTGGTGTAAGTAAGTAAGTAAAATGTATTTATACAGCACCTTTCCCAGACCAAGGGTCACAAAGTGCTTTACATAACAAAGAAGAAACACAATAAAGCATAATAAAAGAGCGAAAGTCATAGCAGGTTAAAACAGGCAAACAAGTGAAAATAAGAACAAGTAACAAACAAGTGTACAACAACATCAACAGGACACAGACAGACAGGCCCTTGGGGCTATCCAGAAGCCTGTCTATACAAGACAGTCTTTAGCGTTTTTTTAAAAACCTCGACCGAGCCAGCTGATCTAAGATCCAAGGGCAGAGCATTCCAATTCTGTAAATCTGAATAAACAATAAAATATTTTTAAAAAATGGTAATACCATAATGGTATATTTACAGTACATGGACAGTGGATTGAAGCATTGGAACAAACCCTCACTCATTGGAAATGTCTGTTTTTTGTACCAGGTGAGAGAGTAAGTAAAGACAGTATCTGACTGCATTGCCCACAGCAACCCAATATTCAATTAGAATGATGTTATGATTTGATATGAATTCAATGTATACCTCTTATTAAATTATAAATACTCTGGTTGTTATATTTGCCTTTTGGTTGACAGCAAAAGAGGGAGAGAGGAGGATAGAGAGGCAGAGAATGAGAGAGCAGGATGGTGTCGGCACACCAGAGAGAGAGCAAGAACCAGGTGAGAAAGTGGACATGTAGTCAAGACTAGGGCTGTCCCAAACAACTATTTTTCTAACGATTAGTCTAACGATTATTTTTTTTACTGTTAGATTAATGTATCACTTAATTTCCCCCAAAATAATGGCTGTATTGTCTCTCTCTGTTTAACAGTGTCTTTATAAAGCACTCTGGGTAATAGCTGCTGCTCTTATAAAACAAAGCAGCGTGTGACATGCACATTACTCAGACGGCCGCCCCTTTAAATGATCAGCTGATGTATGGGGGATGTCTGTGGGCCCGCAATTAAACACAGACACCTTTAATTCGGCGACCTACTACTACTACTACTACTACTACTACTACTGCAACTGCCTCTGTCAAACAGCCCCAGACACAGGGCAGACGCACTGCTATGTTTAGCCAACTTGAATGCCAACATGGCCATCAGGGTTTTTCCTGGCTCAAAATGAGGCGGAGGTGGTACCAGTGGTGTTTGACATCTGGGGGGACCCATGAAGCAGGGCTGTCTGGGGGTCCTTAAACATCAAACACTTAATTTCTTGCATTCTGGTGAATTGATATGCACCAATTTGTGCCCTTTCTGCATCAATTTATGGTGGAAATGTCATTATTTATGTAAAGGAAAACACAATATTCAGGCACCTGATGACCATTCAAAATATAATGTAATATAATGCAATATAAGGCTCTCAGGCATTCTGTTCTTTCAAATATGTATTCTCCTTGAGCAGTCAACATACTATCAGCTATTTCGCTAGCAAAAACGAAAGCTAACTTATTTGCGAAACAGCGCCCCCGCCACCACGTCGGCGCAGTGCCGTAATTGCAGTTAGACATTTTTTTATTTTATTTTTTTGCGACGCACCGACGCACATTACGCAAGTCGACGTATTGACGTAGTCGATTACGTCGACTACGTCGACGCGTCGTCCCAGCCCTAGTCAAGACCACATAAGTAGCCTTGAGAACCGATGGTTCTCGAGCCTAACGGCCCTTAGGGGGCAGGAGCCTATCTCCTGTTTCTGTAGCGTGAGGCAGCTTGATGTACAAGTACAGTCTATGCCACCCCCCCCCAAGGCAGCAAACACTGGTGTAGATGCATACTGTATGCATAAGTGAGTGTGGTGGTGCTTATGGGGTGTCGCTACGGGACAGGTGTCGCTCTGACTGGGAGGGCGAAATCACAGTATACCCACTAGAAAAAACTAGACTACACCACTGAAGACACATATAAACGAACTAACAGGCAACAAAGGAGAGACACATTAATAATGATAATAACAACACATAACAGCACACATTCACACACACAATACACACTCAACATATGCTTATACACACACGCACTAGGGGTGTAACGGATCACCTAACTCACGGATCGGATCGTGTCACGGATTTTGAGTCACGGATCGGATCATTTTTCGGATCAACACAAAACATTTTTTTTTTTTTATAAAAACAACATTTTCCTTGAATTCTGTAAAAACACCACTTTTAATGTGTGAAACAAAAAAACAACATTCAAGATGTCAAAACTGATATATATATATATATCACATATATATAACATCTATATATAACAACATATATGTGTGGTGGCCTGGGAAAACCCTTCACATGGTGGCATTTTGACATTTTCATTTTTTAATATTTCCATAAATTAGAAGTTCTCAGCTATTCATAACTGGTTGAATGACTGAGATAGCCCTTTATTTTAAAAAGTTATGAGCATTTTAATGTAGCATGTCAAAAAAAGTGAAAGGGGAGAAATCCTCCCCTTTCTCCTCCGGGTCGGGGGAGGAGCCTATGATAGATAGATAGATAGATAGACTTTATTTGTCATTGTTACAGTACAGGTACCAAACAACGAAATTTAGGAGGGGAGGCTCCCCTGGTGTTTAAGAAAGGAAAAAGAAACACATTTTGGAAAAAGCATAGATGCATAAAATCACAAGAAGATAAGGAGCTGGTTTACATCAATAGAGGCTATGTACACAATCCACTGTACTATACTGCACAGATAGTCAACTAGGGTTGTCATATTGCACAAGAAAGTATTTTTTCACATTTTTTTTAAAGTGTCACAGTTTGCAGGCTTGAAAATGTACATGTTTGTGCCTCAGCACTAGCTGCCATTACTATGCAGATCGGCCGGTCTCGTTTGTCTGCTTGTGATGCGGTGGTAGTCTGCTCGCCTCGTCGGTATGCGAGGGACAGATCCATTTGTGTGTCTTCTAGTTAAGATTTTATTACTTTATGCTTATTGTGAGCATCAGTAAACTGGCAATAACACAGGTGGAAGTATCGTCTCTCCTTTCGCTCATGTGTGCGTGCGTTGCTTAACTGAGAATGAGACACGTTCAACGTGATGTTGTTTCGCTAGCAAACTACCCGCCACAAAAACATCAAAATAAGTACTTTCTCTTTTGTTTTCTTAAAATGTTTATTCACCATAATGTAGTATGGAGTTCAAAGTACTAGAATACCACATAATATCAAAATCGCCAAAATCGCGATTTCCATCTATATTTGCTCTTTGCCACGAACGAACGCCAGCGACATCCGACGGGTTTTCCCAGGCCACCACACATATATATATATAACAACATATATATATATATATATATATATATATATAGATAGATAGATAGATAGATAGACTTTATTTGTCATTGTTACAGTACAGGTACCAAACAACGAAATTTAGGAGGGGAGGCTCCCCTGGTGTTTAAGAAAGGAAAAAAGAAACACATTTTGGAAAAAAGCATAGATGCATAAAATCACAAGAAGATAAAGAGCTGGTTTACATCAATAGAGGCTATGTACACAATCCACTGTACTATACTGCACAGGTAGTCAACTAGGGTTGTCATATTGCACAAGAAAGTATTTTTTCACATTTTTTTTAAAGTGTCACAGTTTGCAGGCTTGAAAATGTACATGTTTGTGCCTCAGCACTAGCTGCCATTACAATCCGTCCGGACTTGTCCTGGGCCCAGAACTTAGGCCTTTTCTGTGTTCAGGGCCTTGACGGCCCTGTGGTAGAAGCAGTTCTTCAGTCTGTTTGTCTTAGCGGCCGGGGTCCTGTACCTATATATATATAATATTATTATATATATATATAACATCACTGCTGCAATCTGGTTGCCAAGTGAAACCTAACTTTACCTAAATAATAAAGTGAAATCCTTTAAACATGGCAAGAAAAAAAAGTAAATAAAGCAAAGCAGCCTCAAGCTTATAACTTCATATTCATTTTCAAAAAGATGAGGATGTCCACATTGTCTGGGGAGAGGGCAGACCTATTTGCAGTCACTATGTCTCCTGCTGTGGAGAACACCCTCTCGCTAGGAACTGAAGTAGCCGGCACAGCCAGGTAGCGTCTTGCCATCATGGCAACGTGAGGGTATTTATCCTCATTCCTTTTCCACCATGCCAGTGGATCACCATCCAGTGGAATGCTGCTTGCTACCTTGTAGGATGACACCTCCTCCTCAATGGTGTTGGCAAACGTCTGGACTATGTCCATGCTGCTCACAAAGGTCTCCCCAAAAAGCTCCTGCATGGCTGACTTCTTTTGTGGAGGAGATGCCTCTGGCTCTGCGTCTTCTCCTGGCAGCTCTGTGGCTTGACCCTGCAGAAAAAAGGAATCGATCTATTAATCTAACTAATCATTTATTTTCATATTTCATAGAACTATAATTGTAGCAATAACATACATTATTATCTAAATCCAAAATGGCATAGACTAAAAGAATTGCAGTATTTATTATTAAATAATTAAATATTAGGTAAAAAAAACGTTTTTATATATATATATTTACCTTTTCTTCAGTGCCCATAATCTCAGTGATGAGATCGCTGTATGTCCTCTGACGTAGGGTAGGGTCTAGGTGAGACAGCGACTTGAACCTTGGGTCCAGTGCAGTAGATCGATGAAGGTAGTCCTGTCGAGGGGGGTCAGTGTATCTGGGGCTCAGGTCCCCTCTAATGGCAGCCTTGACATCTCCAGTGATGTTGCTGTCTTGCTCATCTGGGGCCATGGATTGTAGAATCCATGTTTTCAGAGGTAGGATCATGGACACAGATGGTGCTGTTTCAGTGCTCATCAGAGTTGTTATCATCTTTGGGGGTTTGAGCACTTGGAGGACCTCTTCTGCCACTTTCACGTCACCATCAGACAAGGTGACAATGTCTTTGACATTTCTTTTCAGGGTCTTGTCTGTCAGTGCAGAGTATACAGCTGCCTGCTGCTCCAGATAGCGCTCCATCATGTCATAGGTGGAGTTCCATTTTGTTGTGACATCCTGTATGAGCTTGTGGGTTGGTAGCTGTAGCATTTCTTGCTTGGTCTTAAGCAAATGAGCGGCTGTTGTGCTCCTGTGGAAATAGGAAACAACCTTCCTGATCCTCCCAAGGAGGCGGTCCATCCGGTTGACAGAGATTCCCCTTTGGGATGCTAAATTAATGGAATGTGCAAAGCACCCTATCTGTGGCCCCAGTCCAGCTTCTATCACTGCATTTGCTTGGTTCTTGGCTTTATCTGTGGTGACTGGGATATTTATATTGGGTCTCTCTAGCTTCCACTCTGCTACTGCTCCTGTCAGGATCTGCGCAAGATTGGTACCTGTGTGACTCTCATAGAGTGCGCGCGTCTGCAGCACGGGACTGCGCATCTCCCACTCTGCTGTGATGAAGTGAGCCGTCACGGTCACGTAGCTTTGCGTTGCACGGGAGGTCCACCCGTCTGTGGTGAGGGCAACAGAGGATGCATTTGCTAATTCGCCGACAATTAGGATCCTCTCCTTTTCATAGAGGTCGGGCACAACCTTCTCACTGAAGTGGGGGCGCGAGGGGATTTTGTAACGTGGCTCAAGCACATTGATCATATTTTGAAACCCTCCGTTCTCCACAACGGAGTATGGCCTCATGTCTGCCGCGATAAACTTCCCAATTGAATTGGTAATGGCTTTAGCCCGGTCTGAGTCTGCAGGAATCGTTTGTTTAAATGACGTTTGGAGAAGTTGTTGTTGAGCTACTTTTTTCTTGCCCCCCGTCATCAACACACCAGGGTGATGTCGCGTTAAATGTGTGGCCATGCTTGACGTATTGCCTGCCTCATAAGATTTCCGCGTGGCACAATGCCTACACACCGTAACTTTCTTATCGACCTCCCTCCTTCCATCATTATTATAAGTAACAGGGAAGCCAAAGTGCTCCCATACATGTGATTTCAATGACGAGGGAGGCCTTTCCAGTTCGCCAACGTTGCTAGCACTCGCCATGATACTTGTTGCTGTGGATTCCCAGCTTCACGTGGAGTGAGTACGTAACAGACTACTTTTTTTGTGTGTTTACACAATCACCCAGGCTGCTTAGCGGGTGATATGACGTGATATAAGTGGGACAGAGATGAGTGAATGAATGTTGTTGTCAACTCAGTACACATGCAGAGAGTGAGAATAAAGCGCACATGATTGTTTTTCTACCGGTTACATTTGAATGAATGAATGGTCTTTATTGTCATTGCTACAGTACAGGTGCCAAACAACGACATTTAGGAGGGGTGGCTCCCCTGGTGTTAGGAAAGAAAAAAAAACAAAACAAAAACGATTTTGCTATTGATCCGCGGTACACATGCGTTCCGAACCGTGGAGGGCGTTACACCCCTAACACGCACGCACACACACACACACACACACACACACACACACACACACACAATAAATGGCTTGTGTTGACTTCAGTCTCAGCACTGTGTGGGTTTATTGATCCACCTGCTAGTAAGGCTGCCATGATTAGTCGACTAGTCACGACGACGTCGACTACCAAAATCGTCGCCGACATATTTGGTAATCGCCGTAGTCGCATGTTTTTTTGGAGCTGAAATAAGCGTTTTTGTTTTTGTTTTTTTGTTTTTTTTTTGCCTAGCACCAGGGGAGCCCCCCCTCCCAAATTTCGTTGTTTGGTACCTGTACTATATCAATGACAATAAAGACCATTCAGTGTTTCCTCCAGGAATTTTTACCATGGTGGCGGGTAGTGCTGACGATTTTTTCGCGTGCACGCGCATGAAACGCGCACGCGCGCTCAAAACAACGACGTCATTTCAGCCAAAACTCGAAAATAAAATGTTTTCCTGTAAATTAAAAACAAGGGTAGTCCGTCCGTCCGTCCCTCTCTGGAATGGAATGGAATGGACTTTATTTGTCATTGCTACAGTACAGGTACCAGACAACGAAATGGTCCATTAAATAAAATGACACGGTTCAAATGTTCACGCCGGCAGTCCGGCTCTCACACATACTGGCAGCGTCCCGGTCTGACTTAGCTCTCGTTTGTGCACGGCTTTCTTTCTTTCCTTCCTTCCTTCCTTCCTTTATGTGAAGTGGCCGGTCCCGGGCACAGCTGCCTCGCATCCGCTCAACGAGCCCGGCGGTTCGGTGCTGCGCTGATTAGCGGATGCGGGACAGCTGTGTGAGCGGATCGCTCCATCTCTCATCTTGATGAAGATGAATGATCTTTATTGTCATTGTAACAGGTACAACGTAATTTAAATGAGGAATCACAAAACAGTTTTGCAAGCGCGTCGCTTCGCGCTTGTGGGTGTGTCTAGCGCTGTGAAGGTCTGAAAAGCGGCCTAAATCTTTTTTTTTTTTTTTTGGTTGAGAAATCTGCATGGTGGCGGAGGAAATTCCATTGTGGCGGACCGCCACGATGAAATGCATGTAGAGGAAACACTGCCATTCATTTCATTCGATAAGCATTCGTTTTTCTTCCCTGAAGCTGCCACTGGCTAGCGTCTCCCAGTGTCTTTGATGTACATGCGCAGTGTCGGTCATCCGGGGCACACGTGACTTCCCCGGAAAAACAAACAGAGAAATGTCTTCCTGTCCTCGTACCTCTAAAGTGTGGGAGCATTTCAACCACAACGTTGAAAAAAAGAATGTAAAATGTAAAATTTGCAAAGCTGAACTCGCTCATGGCAGCACGTCTATGATGCGCGAGCATCTAAAAAGGAAGCACGTTGTGGCAGATGACGAGGAAGACGATGGCTCGTCTCGGTAAGCTAGTTAGCTTGTTATTGGCTAACGATATCGTTACGTTAAAAGCCTTCTTACATTATTTTACGTTGTCATCAAAGCGATACTTATCAAATAGCTAAAAATGTTGTCTTAACGTTACAGTGCTAAGAAGGCGCGTTCTACTATGAGATGAGTGAAGCAAAGCAAAACTTTTGTACTCTGTACAAGTATTTATTTTTGTTTTTGTATTCTTTTGGTTGCCTAGTGCCTAGCCTACCTCATTTTACTCAGCAGTTTGCACCCTCTACTACTCTTTACATTACATTACATGCAAGTGATGCCAGAAATAAATCTGCAAAGTTCATTCAAATATCTATTTTTGAGTGAACAATCATTTTAATTGTCTTTATTTTTAGTTAGCACATGCCTACAACAACAACTAACAACTTCAAGCTAAATTTAGAAGATGATAGCTAAATAAGAGCGATTGAGTAATTGTGCGATAAGCTGTAATTTATGATCCGATTAGTCGACTAATCGTTAAAATAATCGGTGACTAGTCGACTATGAAAATAATCGTTTGTGGCAGCCCTACCTGTTAGACTAATTATTATTGTGTACGGCAGCACTTTTTGGGGAAAAAGGAGTTGTAACATCTGACGCATCTGATATACTATAAATCATAATATTATACCTCACCGCTTGCCATTCAGGCCCTGAACACAGCAAAGACCTATGTTCTAGGCCCTGGACAATCTAGAAAACTTGATTGCAGCTACTAGATTGTAAACATAAGTGCAATATTGAAATACAACTGTGAACATTTCAAACCTGCAAACTGCAACACTTTAAATGAATGTGCAACAATACTATGTGCAATATGACAACCCTTGTGTACATAAGGTTCAGATAAAGGAAAAGTTAGGATATTTATAGCATAGCATAGAGTACAGCACAGTGTTTTATTGTATAGTATAGTAGTATAGTATAGTAGATAGTGTACATAGCCTTTATTTATGTAAACCAGCTCTTTTCCCTTTTTTATTTTACCCTTGGCCCTCTTGTCTTTAGTCTTTTTCCAAGCACCAGGGGAGCCCCCCCTACAAAATTTCGTTGTATGGTACCTGTACTGTATTAATGACAATAACGACCATTCATTCATTCATTCATTCATTGCCATAGGATAGACGTCAGCTATTCCCGCGAGACCAGGAAACGGGATTTTGAAACGGGACATAAAACTAAAATGGCGGGTGAATAAACGCACACAGTGCTGAGACTGAAGACAACACGAGTCATTTATTACGTTTATAACTGTGCTAGAGGGCAAACATTACAACATGTTCACTTATTACACAAAGACTGGGAAAGCGACACTAGCTTGAACAACAACGGAGGCGCCGACCTGACGGTAGGAGTTGGAGTGATTGATGAATGAAGCAGAGAGCTGCTAGATACAATGGTCAGTACTAGGGATGCACGATATGCATTTTTTTCCAACCGATACCGATGTTTACCCGCTTCTCGTGGCCGATAACCGATATGAGAACCGATATGAGAACAGATATAATTAATTTCACAGTTGATAACCTCTAGTTCATGCACACCTGAAGGTAAGAAAGGCTATGTAGTGAGCAAAGATTGATGATTTAATATTCCATAGTGATCTCACCAAATCTAACTTACATCACTATTGTTAACACAACAAAGAGAACACTTCTGACTCTTCAAATGTTCATTTATTATTTCCTCTAACAAACAGAATCTGTTATAGACAGTTCACAATGCTTTCTTTAGCAAAGATCTGGCCTCCTTTTATGAAAACAAAAAAGGCTCACTTAAGAGTAATTAGATCAAAAAAGTGTCAAAAATAAAGTGCATCTTGTCTATCCCTGTAAATTGAAAATGCATAAATAAAATATCAAAAAATAAATAAATAAAGTGCATCAGTCAATACAAAAATAAAGACTTTTATAGAACCAAAAGTTTTATAGAACTTTTACAGAAACTAGTGCCAAATGGCTGCTTAGTCTGCAGATAAACAGAATGACACAAGGCACATAGTAGGCTACACTAGTATGCTTAATAAAGCAACTGAAAAGGGCTGGGCTATGCTACTTTTAGTGCATGAGGATGAGGTAGGTTGTGATCAAACTTATCTGGCTTACGCTAGTATCGATCAGACTATGGATGTGTGTGGCGACTGTATCATACAGAGCAGGCAGGCACACGTCTGCAAAATAGCAGCGGCTTGGGAGTGTATACCGGGGCTCTAAATGTGAAATTAGCTGGCGAAATCCTTTATCTTCTACTACAGAGAAAGGCTGGTCGTCGAGGGCCATAAACTCCATTATTTTTTCATTGATTGCTTGAGCCTTTGAGCTGTCTCGAGTAAACTTCCTGCAGTTTTCAAATGCGTGTTCAATAGGCCCAGCAGGCTAGGCTGCCTTCTGCTACTAGTGCTTGATATTCCTTCCATACAGCGTGCTTGCAATGGTGAATCTTAAGGTGACTTATGAGATTCGTTGTGTTGTAACTCGTAGACCTTTGCCCTCCTCTCCGAACTTTTGTCGAACATGTATTGCAAATTGCAAGCGCACTATCTGCCTCAGAAACTCTGAAGAATGTCCACACCGGGGAAGTCATGTTTCGCTCTCGTCTATACACTGTTGTACGCAGGCGCAGCAGCATGAGCGCGGAAACCGGAAACAGAAATATTTCCGGCTTCATATTATCGGCTCTATATCGGCAAAAAATATATAAAACCGATAAATATTTAATTTCATTAATTTAAAAACATTAATTTCCCATTATCGGGCCGATAAATATCGGTGCCGATTATATCGTGCATCCCTAGTCAGTACAGAGCTGCAGCCGCTCATAGGTGGAGCTGCGTTAGTGATACAAGATCATTATTACATACTTATTCATTACAATCAAATACAATCATGTTCATAGATGTGGCTTTGTTTGTTTGTTTGTTTGTTTGTCTGTGCAGTATAGTACAGTGGATTGTGTACATAGCCTTTATTTATGTAAACCAGCTCCCTACCTTCTTGTGATTTTATTCTTTTTCTAAAAGTTTTTTTTTTTTTCCCTTTCCTAACACCAGGGGAGCCACCCCTCCTAAATTTCGTTGTTTGGTACCTGTACTGTAGCAATGACAATAAAGTCCATTCATTCATTCATTCATAGTTAACCAGCCAACTCTGTAACATTACCGTAGTGAATGACTCATGACATGACGTAGGCCTACTAGTTCCCTCTCGTCCGCATTTCAGACAGCAAATGTTACCAGCCCTTTATAAACAAGCACAAACACTTTCCACCACTTATCCATGGCACTTTTTGTTCAGTAAAAGATTGCATTTCATGTTCGAAAGGCGCTATGTAAATAAAGCTTTACTTACTTACTTACTTACTTACTTACTTGATCAGCCTAGTTGCTGTGTTGTCAACACAGAAAAAGCTAAACTTTTGGTTTTCCCTTGAAAAAGAGGGGGCCACATATTAAAGAGCTGTAATTCCTAGACCCTTCCTCCAATCTGGATAGGAATACCCTCAAATTAAAGAGGGTATTTAGTCTGCACTTTAAGGCCATATTCATTCTATAACTGTAACTTGAATATGTTTTGGTAAACAGCTAAAATAACAAATTCTGTCAGTGTCCAAAATGCATATATATATATATATATATATATATATATATATATATGGACCTACATATAGCTTGGCTACTGTTTTCCACTTCTGGTAAAAAAAACAACAACATAAAATGTGTTTTGATTACGTTTCTTCACTCTTGTTTTAATATTTTGATCATCTTTATTCGTAGGTTTCCCTGCACCGTGAACTCCCCATCTGGGCAATGATGGATGCTTCTGCTTGTTCTGGTCATGACGGCATGCGCCAGTGCTACGTCCAGTGTGGGAAGAAACTAAACATGGAGGATATTGTGAAAATACGGCAGCAAATTAGAAAAGGAGGACAACACCATTGTGGTACAACTGATCAGTAAGTCATACACATGCTGTGAATCCTGTCCACAAGTAGCCTATTGTGTTCACAGGCTTCGACAGTAACGCTTGTCCGGAGCAAGTAAAACATTCGCCGGGTTTGTTTGCGCGAGCCCGATGACGCTGCTGGATCCTGGATATTTTTAACTGTGTGCAGGAAGAACAACAGACGGCATAATAATAATATCTTCACTCCACGATCATCTAGTCTGGTCTGGCGCCTGCGCCGTCTGTTGTTCTTCCTGCACACAGGTAAAAATATCCAGGATCCAGCAGCGTTGTCGGGCTCGCGCAAACAAATCCAGTGAATTTTT
This sequence comes from Nansenia antarctica, assembly GCF_963989245.1. NCBI lineage: Eukaryota > Metazoa > Chordata > Actinopteri > Argentiniformes > Microstomatidae > Nansenia > Nansenia antarctica. The sequence continues at coordinate 31,472,687 of NC_137683.1, read as the reverse complement.
TACTTGCTCCGGGCAAGCATTACTGTCGAACCCTGGTTCAATAATTCACCATAGGGTGCCAGGTGTACAGTATGCTAATGGTGGTCATTGAATTGATATGATGAATTATACTGCCAGGTGCATAACTATAATCTTAGCCAAGTCATTGTATTAGCTCAGTACATTTCAGCAGCAGCTAAACAGTTGGTAATTAAAGGGCAGAACTATAAGAACATCTAATAGATGTCATGTATGATAACGCAGCAAGCTTGCTTGAAAGGGAGCTGCCAGTCAAGCATGCAAAGTCCACGGCCATACAGCCCTCTGTCTGACCAGGACGTTGAGCCTAACTAGAAGATTATTGTAATTTTTTCTTGGACACAAAATACAATTGGAACCGTTTAATGTGTACTTTCCAGACCCTTTAATTACAAAGAAATGCAATCAGTAATCCATAGATTATTGCATTTGCAGGACATGTCCTGTCAGTCTAGATGGGCTTTCAGTGAACTGGTTGGCTGTCATTTATAATTGACTCTGCACTGTTTGTGCCTCCATTGTTTCTAGCTGCAGGTCCTCTGCAGCTCATGTAACCATGTATGAACCAGATTCCACAGAGTCCCCCGGATGTGACTGTGGTTTTCCAGCCCTGAAAATCACATGGTGGGGTCCAGAGATGGTGGCAGTGAAGCTGGAGGACGAAGATGTAGAGGAGAATGGTGTGATGGTGAAAGAAGAGGTGGAGGAGAACAGAGTGATGGTGAAAGAAGAAGATGGAGGTGCAGCTGTAATGCAGAAGGGTGTGATGGTGAAAGAAGAGGACAGAGGAGAAGAAATGAGGGAGGAGGGAGTGATGGTGAAACAAGAGGTCGAAGTAGAAGTGGAGATTGAAGACACGGATGGTAAGTCTTTGTTGTATAGGGGTGAGGGTCATTGCACTGCTGGAAAATCAAGGCAAGTTTATTTGTATGGCACATTTCATACAACAGGGGCAATTTAAAGTGCTTTACATGCATTATTTAAAAATACAGCAAGAGGAGCATAGCAAGAAAATAAAAACGACTGAATAAAAGCAAATATAAGAGGTAAATAGATAAAACATTTAATAAGACAATAGTTCATGGATAAAAGACATTGATAGAAGTGTTTAATCATAACTGCTGCAAAACATGAAGGTTTTCAGCTTAGATTTAAATATGTTTAGGGTTTGCGCCTGTTGATTTCTTCAGGGAGTTTGTTCCAGGAGCATGCAGCAGCGTGACTGAAAGCTGCTGCACCGTGTTTTGTTTTTACTCTTGGAATTATTAGCTGATTAGTCTCAGCTGACCTTAGGGGCCTTGTGGGAATATAGGGTGGGAGGAGATCTGATATGTATTTTGGTCCAAGACCATTTTCTGTGAGAGACTGGTAGCCAGTGTAGGGATCTCAGGATTTGTGTAATGTGTTCAAACGTATTCATTTTTGTTAGGACCCTAGCAGTTGCGTTTTGGATGATCTGCAGCTTACGAACAGCCCCTTTAGATAGGCCTGTTAGTAGACCATTACAATAATCAAGTCTACTTGAAACAAATGCATTGATGAGTTTTTTTTCAAGGTCTTATTTGGACATGAAACCTCTCATTCTTGTTATGTTTTTCAGGTGATAGTAGGCTGATTTAGTTATCGAGTTCATGTGGCTGTTGAAGTTTAGAGTCTAGAATTACACTAAGATTGCTGACCTGTTTTTTTAGTTTAGAGAGAGAATCATGTTTTGCACTGACTTTCGATCTTTTGTCAGGTTTACCGAATACAATTATCTCTCTTTTGTCCTTGTTTAATAAAGAATGGACAGACTCTCACATGTTCATTCTTCCCACGGGCAGTTCAGTTCAAACCCTGTATGTCTGATATGTTTGGAGACCATGGCGATTATTAAAAGCGGCAATGTAAAGCGTTACGAGACTAAACCCATCTTTTGAGCAGAAACATACACACTCAAATCTGAACCGAGGACAGAGAAAATACACGATACAGAGCCCAATATGATCGATCCACCAGAATTCAAACACATTCATTCACTGCCCAACAACGTGCTAATGAATGTTCCCTTAAAGTTGCTTGCGTTTTGCGTCAACATAAAACACATTTACTGACGGTCAAGGAGTGCATGAGTGGTAGCTGAAACCTTCCTTGAGGGGAAACAAAAATAAGAGTTTTGTGAAAAGATCACGCAGATAGCGATGTACCTATGTAGGTGTACAGATACCTACGTCAGCATCATCAGCCACAAGGGAAACCGAAATATTAACCCAGGACATACTAGCAAAATAGAAGAGAGAGGGAAACTCAAGCTACACTTTATATTTCGTTTAAATTTTTTTTTTTAAAAATAAGCACTTTATTTTAAGATGCACATTTTTCAAAAGCTCTGTTATGTATCTTTACATTTAAATGCAGCCCTTATTTTACATGAGAAAATAACATTTATTAGTACTTATTAATCTCTCCACTTCAAAGTGAAAATCTACAATATTGTTGAATATTGGTACATGCTAGCATGTCTAACCCTACCCCTAATCCTAACCGTAGCACCCTAGCACCTAACCCTAACCCTAGTTTTCCCACATGTACCGTATTCCCACATGTACCGAGTTTGTTCCAGGAGCATGCAGCAGCGTGACTGAAAGCTGCTGCACCGTGTTTTGTTTTTACTCTTGGAATTATTAGCTGATTAGTCTCAGCTGACCTTAGGGGCCTTGCGGGAATATAGGGTGGGAGGCATGTCTAACCCTACCCCTAATCCTAACCCTAATCCTAACCGTAGCACCCTAGCACCTAACCCTAACCCTAGTTTTCCCACATGTACCGTATTCCCACATGTACCGTAACATATAAACCCCTCAAAAAAAGTTCTGAAATTTTGGTTGATTAATCCTCCCCTTTAATAATACCAATTGGTATTGTATTTTATATCGTTGGAAAGCCTGATTAGTCACCTGTACAACGAGGTACAACTTGTAGGGATCATGCATTCATGGAATCTCTTCAGGTTACATCTTAACTGCTCCTCCTGAGACATCTTCTGACCCTCACCACTACGTCTCCTAAAGACACCCGCTTTCCCCTCTACTGTGTCCCTAAGAACTTCTATTGCCCCCCTTTTACTGTTTCTCAGTTTCTCCAGTAATATTAAAAAAAAAAGTTTTAGGAGAAGGCGATAATAGGGAGAAGGTTTTTCCTTCTATCAGTGGCCCCGGGCCCGAGCTAGAGTACTCTTCATGCAACGAATGGTGGACTGCTGATTCACATGCTTAGTATTCAAATGTATTGATTGTAAGTCGCTTTGGAATAAGGCGTCTGCTAAATGCCAAAAATTTAAATGTAAATGTAAATGGAATGAACAACACAGCTAAACATGTGGGTAGCGGCCCAAAAATATTTACCAAAATCCCCTATATTCTTCTGTTGGTATTCACTCTCGTTTTGAGTTGCTTGGTGGATTGGATGATTGCACTCTCCCACAGTAATAAGGAAAAAACAACACATGTTGGCCATTTTTACACTTTATTAATTTTACACTCTCAGGGACCTCAGTCGTGTGTGGAAGATCCATACGCAGTCACAACAGCTTGGCACCTCCTCCTCATGCTGGTCACCAGCCTGATCACACGCTGTGGGACGGCATCCCATTCCTCAACCAGGATTTGCCGCAAGTCAGCCAACATGGTTGCGTTGGTCACTCTGGCACGTACAGCACACCCAAGCTGATCCCACAAGTGTTCAATTGGGTTGAGGTCTGGACTCACGGCAGGCCATTCCACCCTCTCCACTCCCAAATAATTCTGGAGGTGCTCTGTGATGATCCTGGCTCTGTGGGGGCGAGCGTTGTCATCCTGGAGGATGGAGTTAGGTCCCAGAATCTGGAGATATGGGATCGCCACTGTCAATTAGGTGCCATTCAGGTGCCAGTCACACACCTGTGACTGACATACACCTGCCAGCACTTGAAGCTCAAAACGAGAGTGAATACCAACAGAAGAATATTGCAGGGGATTTTGTCAAAAAATGTTGGCCCGCTACCCACACATTTAGCTGTGTTACTCATTCCACGAATGCATGATCCTTACAAGTTGTACCTCATTGTAAAGGTGACTAATAAGGCTTTCCAACGATATAAAATACAATACCCATTGGTATTATTAAAGGGGAGGAAGAATCGACTGAAATAACGTTTCCAAACTTTTTTTGAGGAGTTTATACAGTATATATGGCACTGAATCATAACGCAATCTAGACATTATAATGTTCCCGACCTTTGCTTGAGGACATTTTCTCTAACTCGACCTTGTTGAATTTTTGCTGAATACCCCTGCTATAGTCGTTCGGTGAGAGGGCTATGTATGTCATTTGCATATTTGTGGTAGGCAATTTTGTTCTTTTTTATGATGTGTCCCAATGGAAGCATGTAGAGATTGAATAGGAGGGGGGATTGACCCTTGGGGAACCCCACATGTCATTTTAATTTGGTCGCACACAAAGTTGCCAATGGAGACATAATAGCTTCTGTCCTGTAGGTAGGATCTAAACCAGTCTAGTAGTACTTGCCCTGGCGACTGAAGGGTGCAGTTCAGCCAGCTGTGATGAAACGCCTCCTAGGATTACGGTGCTAGTTGTCCGTCTTCCATTCCGTTTCAAAGCCTTCTAAATCATCCGAATCAGTTATAACATTGTCATAATAATAATAGTTATAACTTTTATTCTTATAGTGTTTTTCCTGCAAATGTTGCAGCTCATCATCATTATCACTCCCTTCAGAACTTCAGAAACTTCTCCGCTGTTGCCAAGATATTGTGAAAAAATGTTATAATCTGCACGTGTGTAGATACTCCCACGTGTATATGTTGATGCATTCCATTGGCCAAGAGACCAGAAGAATGTAGAAAAAATACACACTACAAAATGACGTATCCGCTTTCCCGGCTTGAAAGGTAGAACAACGCAACAGCGCCCCCGGTTTAAATGGGTTAACCATTGTGTTACTCCCCCAATCCACTTGGTCATACAATTTGACCTTTTGACCCTTGTATTATGTTGGGACAAACTCACATGTATATGACAGACAGGCATGTTTATATTATTTTATTTTATTACAACTTTTCTTTAACAATATATTTGAGAAACCAGAGATCATGTTTTGCAGTATAAACTATAGTTATATATCTATTTAAAATAATATTATTCTTTTTGACAACTTTGCTCAATGTTTTGCACAAAATGTGTTTGTAACCCTGTATATGTTCATATTCTTACAGATGAGCAGAGCTCCAACCCAGGTTCAGACAGCGAGCCCAGCTCCACCACATCAGGAAACCATAAACAACACAGACAGTCAGGAGAGAAAACACACCACTGCTCCCAGTGTGGCAAGAGATTTAGTAGAACAACTAGCCTAAAATTACATCAGAGAGTACACACAGGAGAGAGACCATACCTGTGCTCCCAGTGTGGCAAGAGTTTCAAGCGTGCAGGAAACCTGAAGACACATCAGAGAATACACACTGGAGAGAAACCATACCAGTGCACACAGTGTGGCAAGAGTTTCAATCAAGCAGGAGACCTAAAGATACACCAGAGAATACACACAGGAGAGAAACCTTACCAGTGCTCCCAGTGTGAGAAATTGTTTACTCAAACAGGACACCTAACTATACACCAGAGAATACACACAGGAGAGAAACCATACCAGTGCTCCCAGTGTGGCAAGAGTTTCAATCAGGAACAAAACCTAAAGAGCCACCTGAGAATACACACAGGAGAGAAACCATACCAGTGCACACAGTGTGGCAAGAGTTTCAGACATGCACATGGCCTGAAGAAGCATCAGAGAGGAAGAATCTGCAGGACTGTGTGATGTTCACCACACCGGATAAGTGATTGTTGAAGAACACTCCATGGTTCTTGCCACCAGAGGGAGGCATCGAGCAGTCCACCCTGCCACAGGTCATTATAACACCACCAGAGGGCAACGATGAGCAGACCCCACCTCCGTCCGAGGAGGATCCAATGCCAGCATTGGGTCTGGACTTGAACTATGATAAAATAAAATAAACTTTGTTTCCTCAAAGTAGCCACCCTTTGCTTTGTTGTTGTTAATAAAATATATAATAATAATATTTAATATAATATGTGTTAATAATAATATGTTATTATATATACAGTATATATAATATTATTATTATGTATTTTATAAACGACAACAAACAAATTATTTTATTAACAACAAAAAAGCAAAGGGTGGCTACTTTGAGGAATCTAAAATATAAGACATATTTAGAGTTATTTCACAAGTACATCATTCCACATGTGTTCATTCATAGTTTTGATGCCTTCAGTGAGAATCTACAATGTAAATAGTCATGAAAATAAAGGAAACACATTGAATGAGAAGGTGTGTCCAAACTTTTGGCCTGTACTGTATATATATCATATATATACAGTACAGTATATATATATCCTATATATCAGATAGGCAGAGTATGGGAAGAACAAGGTTGGTTATTAATTTAATTTCCTTTATTATTATTTTTTACATTTAGATTGACTTTTAAATTACTTGATGATTTTATTTCATTTCTTTAATTATTATTTAAAAATACATTTTACCCACTTATGGGATGATATATATTTATATATATCCATGTGCTGGCATTTTTACCATCACTTAATGCATAATATTATTAATAGTATTACTTGAGCAATTGACAAGGTATTAGGATGATTATTATTGGCACTATTATAAACAAATACTATTATTAAGTTATTATTATTAATATATAATAATAAGGGTATTTATGAATTGAAACATCTGGTGTCTTGATTACAGATGTTCCAGATGTTTTACAATTCATAAACTTGGAATTACATGCGACTGTGCGGTGTATGGAGTGCATGTATCATTCCAAGGAGAATAAAATATTTACAAATAATTAAAACAAATTTAAAAAAACATATTTAGAAGGGTGAATTCAATCCTATATCAGGGTGGATTGAAGAATCACCAGAGAGGGTTTAAGGGTTAGGGTTAGGGGGTTTAAGGTAGCCATGACCCTCTGAGAGGGTTTAAGGTAGCCATGGTAACCCTCTGAGAGGGTTTAAGGTAGCCATGGTGACCCTCTGAGAGGGTTTAAGGTAGCCATGGTAACCCTCTGAGAGGGTTTAAGGTAGCCATGGTAACCCTCTGAGAGGTTTTAAGGTAGCCATGGTAACCCTCTGAGAGGTTTTAAGGTAGCCATGGTAACCCTCTGAGAGGTTTTAAGGTAGCCATGGTAACCCTCTGAGAGGGTTTAAGGTAGCCGTGACCCTCTGAGAGGGTTGGTCAAGGCCGGGTTATGGTTTAGAGCAGTGGTTTTCAACCCTCTTATGATTTGTACTTGATTAGTTGAATCAGGTGTGCTGGTGGTGGAACAGATCAAATATGTGGAACGGCTGGTGGTCCCCGAGGAAAGGGTTGAAAACCACTGGTTTAGAGGCCCCTGATCCTATGAAAGGGTGGGTCGAAGCCTATAAGGTATCCAGTTCTATATTGGGTAGATCAATCGTATGATCGGTTGGATTGACCTCATAATAGGTGAACTGGATATCAGGGATTAACAGGTTACTAAATTAAGGTATTACAAGGACTCAATAATCTTGCATGAACTCTCTCTAGCAGCGGGAAGACTCTGCAACCATTGATGTCATGCGGCATGACCGTAGGCAATCGATTGGAAGCTGAGTTGGAGAGGTTGTCTTGAGTCTTGACCTTTCGCTGCTCCACTACCTGACCTTGCCCCTAGGTGGCGCTAGTGAGGGTCTTGATGACAGGCATGCTTAATGCGAGGGTAACATTATTACTAGGTTCAGAGGTTAATAAGCTATAGTAAGCAATAGGTTCGTTCAGTCAGAAGGTTCTTGGTAGAAGGTTATGTGGCAGGATTTAGAGACAGGCACAGCATTTATTAGGAATTCCCTATGTAACAAAGGTCCCTTGTACCCTTCTTGTCAACTGTAAAACATTAGATTCAATGCACGTTATAGTTACTACTAAATGGTTAGCCTAGCCTAACAAAATATCAGAGCTGTCATTAACTACAGGGACCTATGTGTCTATGATTTCTAAGTGCTATTATTAAGGGCTTATTTGTGGGATATGACAATAGGAGGAAGCAAGTAAGACAGTGAACAGCAGGGTGAATCTCTCCGCCTCTAGCCTAAGTATCTTAGTTTACCTTTAGGTTAATACAGACTACAGATCGACTCTGTTAGAAGGAAGGCCAGTCCGGGGCAGATGTCATCATAAATGACTTCAACGAATCCCTAATTTCATCACCTCCTAGAGGATGACAAAAAGCTATCATAAGGTGTCGCGAATAGGTCTAAGATTATATTCAAAGAGGTCTTAAAAAGGTCTTGAATTTGACTTGTTGAAACTTGTAGGAACCCTGAGTGTATGATAAGACATTAATTGATTCAGATTGCGCACCTTTTATCACCGAGGGTCTTGTATCTCTGGGGGGGGGGGGGCTGATGAAAAGGTTCCTGTGAAGATCCTGAGGAACATTGGGGGCATCTGAATCATTTGTGTTAGTCAGTGTTCCTTTCCTGCCGGTGACAGACACACACAGGGGTGTTGTGGATCAGGGATTAGGGTTGGACGTCCTGTCGGTTCCCTTACATAGACTGGAGCTGATGTCCGATCTGGTGCAGGGTGAGGCTATAGATGGTGTAAGTAAGTAAGTAAAATGTATTTATACAGCACCTTTCCCAGACCAAGGGTCATAAAGTGCTTTACATAACAAAGAAGAAACACAATAAAGCATAATAAAAGAGCGAAAGCCACAGCAGGTTAAAACAGGCAAACAAGTGAAAATAAAAACAAATAACAGACAACAGGTGTACAACAACATCAACAGGACACAGAGAGACAGGCCCTTGGGGCTATCCAAAAGCCACGTGTATACAAGACAGTCTTTAGCGTTTTTTTAAAAACCTCGACCGAGCCAGCTGATCTAAGATCCAAGGGCAGAGCATTCAAATTCTGTAAATCTGAATAAACAATAAAATATTTAAATAATTTAGTTTCCATATACACTATATGGACAAAAGTATTGGGACACCCGAAACATCACACCCATATGTGCTTGTTGAACTTGTCATTCCAAAACCATGGGCATTAATGTGGAGTTGGTCCCACCTTTGCTGCTATAACAGCTTCCACTTCCACTCTTCTGGGAAGACTTTCTACTAATTTTAGAACTCTATGGTTGCAGGGATTTGCTCCTGTTACGCCCCCTGGTGACTCGGGGTAGAAGGGCGCAACATAGATTAACAACTTGGACAAGTGAGGGTGCAGTCACACAAAAACCAGGAAACTAACTTGATTAACTTGATATTTATTGATACAGCAACACAGGGAACAGAGAGGACTAACAGTGGCACCAAATAAAAATAATCAAAATAATAACCCCCACCCCCCCTTTACAGGTGCTAGGCACCTCAAAAGTACAGTGGGTGGTGCTCACTCTAAACTGGGGTGCTAGACAGCAGGTATGTCCTACGTATGTGCAGATGTAAACCCAGGGTATCTCAACTAGTCATCTGTCCCTGTGTGCACAAATAAACATAAATGATTAACAAACAAAATACATAAACAAGGTAATATAATAAATGGAAACTTACATAAATCATCTAAATCATCTAAATGAACAAAACAAATATCACAAACAAAACCAAACAAGGCTCAACCCACCAGAGCCCTAAGCAATTATCTGTGAACCTAGGAAAAATGACAACAGCAGGGGGAGACAAAAACACAACACACAACACAATACAAACAGCAGGTGTAGTATATTTTACTTGAACACACACACATGGACACCTGGACTGGCTCACCTCCTACCTCACCAACAGACACCAGTTCATCTCCCTCTCCGGTCACACCTTCTCCTCCTCTGTCACACAGGGGGTCCCACAAGGCTCAGTCCTCGGCCCCCTGCTCTTCCTCTGCTACACACTCCCCCTCGGTCACATCATCCGCCAATTCAACCTGGACTTCCACTGCTACGCTGATGACACACAGATTTACATCACCACAAACTCCACCCAGAACCCACCCCTCACTCACATCGAAACCTGCATCTCCGCAATAAAAACCTGGCTCACACACAACTTCCTCAAACTGAACAGTGAAAAGACCGAAGTCATCCTCATCGGCACCAAATCCACCCTCAATAAAACCGGACCCATCACACTCACCATTGACGACACTACCATCACCCCCTCCCCCCTGGCTCGCAACCTCGGCTTCATTCTGGACCCCACCCTCTCATTCGATCCCCACGTCAGTTCCATTGTCAAGACATCCTACTTCCACCTCCGAAACATTGCAAAAATCAGACACTGCCTCTCCCCCCCCGCTGCTGAATCCCTCATCCACGCCTTCATCTCCTCCCGCCTCGACTACTGCAACTCCCTACTCACCGGCATCACCTCCCGCTCCCTCCATAGACTCCAGATGGTCCAAAACTCTGCTGCACGCCTCCTCTCAAACACCCGCTCCCGTGACCACATCACTCCTGTCCTCCACTCTCTCCACTGGCTCCCCATCAAAGAACGTATACAATTCAAAGTCCTCATCCTCACATACAAAGCCCTCCATAGCCTGGCCCCCCCTTACCTGACTGACCTCCTTCTCCCCCACCGCCGTACCCGTACCCTCCGATTCTCATCCATTGTTCCCCTCACTGTCCCACCCTCAAAACTCAAAGGCTTCGGTCACCGTGCCTTTTCACGAGCCGCACCCCGCCTCTGGAACTCTCTCCCTCAACCACTCAGAGACTCACCCTCACTCCTCACTTTTAAATCCCACCTCAAAACCTACCTGTTCTCCCACGCCTACAGCCTCCCCTACCCCTAGCCATCTCCCCCATCCCTGCCACCCCCGCCCCCCCCCTGGACATGCATACAACCTCCCCTATCCCTAACCATCTCCCCCCCCCCCCCCCCTAACCCTGCCACCCCCTCCCCCCATGGACATGCATACAACCTCCCCTTCCCCGTTCGTTAAACTCTGTGTTCTATGTGCTCATGTTCTATATCGTGGAGCTCCGCCCCATAGGGGAGCTCTGCTCCTATTGGTTTACCCGCTACCTAAAGTAGCCAATGACTGAATTTTTTAATGCCTGCGCCCGCTTGGGGTGCTATATAAAGGGGTGTACTTCGCTCCCTCATTCTCCCAAAAAGTTCAGCACGGGTTTATATCTGAAGACTGAGAAGGACGACTACTAAGACTGGAGGACCCGCCAGACTTTTCCCTTCAAGATGGATCGTCCGCCGCCTATGGAGAAGTTCCTCCGGGACGCCTGCCGCTGCGACTTCCAAGCAGCGGAGGACACTTTTCAGCGGAGGAGACTTTTCCCTTCAGCGATGGATCGTCCGCCGCCGACCACGAAGAAGTTCCTCCGGGACACCTGCCGCTGCGATTTTCTAGCAGCGGAGGACAAGCAAGAACGGCGTTCTGGGCAGGCACCTCCCCAGGTAGGGATGGTCCCGCCCGCTCAGCCGGCCCTGACATCACGCCGCCCTCACCCAGCTGAGTGGTCGGTGCCGGTGTCAGAATCAGAAAGCTCTGATGAGAGCGAGCGGCAGGTAGAGCACGTGCTCCCCGCCCTCGCCGCCCCATCTCGGTGCGCAGGCGGCGGCAGCGGCGAATAACATCGCCGTGTTTAACGCCGCCATTGCGAAAATCACTGCGAAACGGAGGTTTCGGCGTGATGCGGCACTGGCTCTACCTCTAAACGACGGAGCCATGCCCCACTCGGCATCCCCAGCCCCCGCCGCTGACCACTGGGAGGGCCCGCTACGGCCCCCCACGGCAGCGTGGCCCGGTTTCACGGGCGGAGGGGTCGGTAATGACCCCACCACCGGTTTCCTCTTCATGGCTGCTACCTCATAAAGAGGCAAAAGAAGGAAAATCCCCACCTTACTTTTTCAGTAAAGGAGATTTTTCCCATGTTATCTACTGGAGCGGAGACCCACCTGCCTTGTCGGAGCGTGGTCCAATCGCTACCGGTTAGAAACAAGGCGGAGACTGGCCCAGCTTACCAGCGTGTGGCCAGCTCTCTGCCTAGCGGACTAACCCCTATCACGACACAAAGGGGGTTAAACACCCCTGTCTGTAGCCGTATGGAGGGACCGTTATTACATCAAAAACTCCTCCATGTCTATCAAGACCTGGCCCAGCTCATGAGCGTGCGGACGTTTTTTGGGTTATCAGGCATAATAAACCTACGTCGATAAAGGGCATTGTTACTCAAAACAAGCACTCTTTACAGACGGCAAACCATCCCTAAGGAGGATTTTCCATGGTATCTACCAGAGCGGAGACCCACCTGCCTTGTCAGAGTGTGGTCGAATCGCTACCGGTTAGAAACAAGGCGGAGACTGGCCCAGCTTACCGGCGTGTGGCCAGCTCTCTGCCTAGCGGACTTACCCCTATCACGACACGAGGCGGGTTAAACACCCCTGTCTGTAGCCGTATAGAGGGACCGTTATCTACCAGAGCGGAGATCGACCTGCCTTGTCAGAGTGTGGTCGACTCGCTACCGGTTAGAAACAAACCGGAGACTGGCCCAGCTTACCGGCGTGTGGCCAGCTCTCTGCCTAACGGACTTACCCCTATCACGACACGTAGCGGGTTAAACACCCCTGTATGTAGCCGTATAGAGGGGTCGTTATGTACATCAAAAACCCCTCCATGTCTATCAAGACCTGGCCCAGCTCATGAGCGTGCGGCCGGTTCTTTGATTATCAGGCATAATAAACCTGCGTCAATAAAGAGCATTGTTACACATAACAAACACTCTTTACAGACGGCAGCCCATCCCTTTCGAAATGACCCCACCTTGGGCTGTGCCACCTCCTCGGTGTGCAGCGGCGGCTGGGATCATACAGAAATTCAAGTTTTTTCTGTCGACTGCACCACAACAGACGGTCCAGCCGCTGTCGTTGCGTTATGCAGAATGACTAGAAGGGACAGGTATTCTGTCGGGCTGACTAGACAGGACATTGAGGAGGGGATATGCACTACAGTTCATTCAGCCTCCTCCGCCCTTCAGGGGCGTGAGAGAGACTGTTTTTTGTCCTGCCCGATAAAGACACGTGCGCTCCAGGAGGAGATTACGAATCTCCTAACAAAGGGCGCAGTGACATTGGTTCCGAGGGACCAGTGGGACATGAGATGGTACTCCCCGTATTTCCTTGTCCCAAAGAATTCGGGAGACATGAGACCCATACTAGATTTCAAGGTCCTCAACGAGAGAGTGGCGAAACGCCCCTTTCGTAGATACCTGAGGGTCGCGTATTTCGTGTGCCAATCACAGAGTGGCACAGGAAATTCCTACGTTTTGTTTTCCAAGGGAAGGTTTACGAGTACACGCGCCTGCCCTTCGGGTGCACGCTTGCTCCTCGTTTTTTCTCCAAATGCATGCAGACAGCACTCGAACCACTGAGGCGAAACGAGATACGCATATTAGCATATCTCGACGACCTACTGGTCTTGGCCCAATGCCCAAATCGAGCCATTCGGGACGCAACCTCACTGGTGCAGCACCTCACTCAGCTGGGGTTAGCTGTAAACTGGACAGAGAGTGCTCCGTGGCCGGCTCAACAGTTTTCCTATCTAGGCATTCAGTTGGATACTGCCGAGATGAGGGCCAGTTTATCGGCACCACGGAGAGCGACACTGACGTCAGCTCTCCGGGTGTGTCGAGTGACAAATACAATCACCGCTCTGTCAAGGATGTCCTTACTAGGACTGATGTCTGCAGCCCATGTAGTGGTCCCCTTAGGCCTGTTACACATGCGCAGACTGCAGAGGCGGTTCGCACGACTGCGACGGGTTCCAGTGAGACGCCGTCGCAAGTTGATTGTAATACAGAGATCGGTCAAAACCGACCTGAGCTACTGGAGAGACCCGCGCGTCATCGCGCGCGGAGTCGCCTGAGTTCGCTGAAAGCTCTCCACATTCCAGGTCTGCTCAACGAAGGAGCAGATCTGTTATCACGGGGAGGCCCGAGGGACGACGACTGGAGGTTAGCACCCTCCATTGTGTCGCTGATTTGGGCACGGTTCGGGCAAGCAGAAGTGGTTCTGTTTGCGTCACGGACGAATGCGCAGTGTCACCTTTGGTTCTCCCTGCGCGAACAGGACAACCCGCCATTGGGAGTCGATACATTCGCACACCACCCATGGCCGAGGGTCCTGTTATACGCGTTCCCACCCCTGACATCTATCCTCCCACTGTTGGCACGAGTGAGGTCAGAGAGGCTAGAGTTAATTCTTGTAGCCCCGGACCGTCCCGGAGCCCCGTGGTTTCCGGAACTGATGGAGATGTTGGTAGAGGGCCCATGGCCCATACCTCATCGACAAGATGCACTCTCTCAAGCCGGAGGCTTGGTGAAGGGGCCGCCTATGAGAAGGGGCCCCTCATGGCCTGGTTACTGAGAGGGATTGTTAGAACGCAGGGGTCTGACAGACGCGGTCATTCAGACCATTCAGAGTGCGCGCGCGCAATCCACTGCAAAGGGATATGCGGCGCGCTGGCGAGTTTTACACAGTGGTGTGAGGGACAGGACGTTGACCCTGTCTGTTGTCGGGTCGAAACGTTCTTGTGCTTCTTACAGTCGCTGTTGACAAGGGATTGGCGGCGGGAACTATTAAAGTTTACGCGGCTGCCATCTCAGCTTGTCATGAGGGTTTTGCGACAACGACACTGGTTTTTCAGTCATTCGCTGGTTAAGCGTTTTTTGACTGGAGTGTGTAGGCTTAGACGCCCTCATAGGACTCTAATGCCAAAATGGGACCTGTCGATTGTGCTAGAGGCGCTGTGCGTGCCCCCATTCGAACCCATTGTCACTGTGTCGTTGCGTTTTATTGTCTCTCAAGACGAGTCTACTCCTCGCCTTGACTACGGCTGAGCGAGTGAGTGATTTGTGCGCTCTCTCGTCACGGGCAGATTGTTTGATCATATCTGATGACGAAACAAAAGCTGTATTACGCCCTAACCCGGATTTTATCCCTACGGTTAATCGTGGGTTTAGGGTTCAGAGCTGTGCTCTGAGCGCCTTTTTTTCCTCCTCCTCACGACGGAGAGAGGGAGAGGCGTTTTACATTGTATTGTCCGGTGTGCGCGTTGGCACAATATGTGAAGCGCGAGGCAGGACTGAGATCTTCTCCCCGGCTTCTGATCTGCTATGGCGGACAGAAAGCCGGGACACCACTCTCGAAGCAGAGGCTGTCCCTTTGGATTTGCGAGGCTATTAGCCTCGCATACGAATCGAAGGGGCAGCCCGTGCCGACTGGCATTCGGGCTCATTCCACCAGGGGCATGGCCGCATCAGTGGCCATTCTCAGGGGAGTGGGAGTGGAGGAGATATGTGTGGCGGCGTCTTGGTCGTCGCCATCACTTTTTATACGGTGTTACTTGAAGATATTTCTTCCTCATCCTTTTCTCATTCTGTCCTCAGTTTTGCTGATGACTGATGTAGTGGGGAAGGCACTTGGATTACCCTGGTCATGGGATTCTATTCAAGTGCTGTCAGGATGAATACGGATGTGCCTGGGGAAGGGACCCTCCTCCAGGACATGTTCCGTTAGATCAACAACCCTACGTGCTCACGTAAGGGTTAGGTCAGTGATATTCTTCCTCAATCCTTTCTCATTCTGTCCTCAGTTTGCTGATGACTGATGTTGTGGGAAGGGCACTTGGATTACCCTGGTCATGGGGATTCTATTCAAGTGCTGTCAGGATGAATACGGATGTGCCTGGGGAGGGGACCCTCCTCCAGGACATGTCTGTTAGATCAACAACCCAACGTAAGGGTTGGGTAAGTGATATTTCTTCCTCATCCTTTTCTCATTCTGTCCTCAGTTTGCTGAGGACTGATGTAGTGGGGATGGCACTTGGATTACCCTGGTTGGGGATGCTATTCAAGTGCTGTCAGGATGATTACGGATGTGCCTGGGGAGGGGACCCTCCTCCAGGACATGTTCCGTTAGATCTACAACCCTGCGTGCTCACGTAAGGGCTAGATCAGTGGAGCAGACTCGGTGTGGGTTGGGCCAACTTTTTAAGGTTGTCTTGAACCAACATCAGTGGTCAGCTCCGGGTGCCGCTGAGATTGTTTTCGGATTAATAGTCTCAGTGGGGGTACATTTGGCCTCGCTCGCTCCGCCTAAACCAATAGGAGCAGAGCTCCCCTATGGGGCGGAGCTCCACGATATAGAACGATAGTTATGGAGATAGACTCCAGTTCTATGAGTGGAGCGGAGCCCCATAGGGCTGCTGGCCCACTTCGACTCGTTCAAACCCGGCTGTTTTGTATGTTTGGGAGAATGAGGGAGCGAAGTACACCCCTTTATATAGCACCCCAGGCGGGCACAGGCATTAAAAAATTCAGTCATTGGCTACTTTAGGTAGCGGGTAAACCAATAGGAGCAGAGCTCCCCTATGGGGCTCCGCTCCACTCATAGAACTGGAGTCTATCTCCATAACTATCGTTATCTGTTGCTTGTTGTTTCTGTGTTTTCCGTTTTTCCCATATTGTCAGCGTCTTTGAGCCTCGGAAAAGCGCTTTATAAATCTAATGAATTATTATTATTATTACATACATGAATTGTATAGTATGGGCCTGTATTATTTGCCTTTTGACTTGCATAAGTTCTGTAAGATTCTCCTGGCTGTGGGGGTTTTATTACTTTTTGTTCTGTGACAAAATGGATGACCTGAATTGACTGTACCTTAAGATGACTTCTGACCTGAGTACTGACCCCTTTTTCACACCTCAAACATCTATGTAGTGACTGTGATAGGACCATTGTTGTAGTTGTATTTGCATACGAAAGGAAAAATAAAGTGGAGAGCACAGGGACAGCTCTCTCTCTTATTCACCTCAGCTGACCATCAGACCACCAGCTACCAGCTCTGATATCCTGTATACCTGTACTTTGTTTCAATAAATAGTCATACCCTTTTAGACCTAATTATATATTAATATTTTCATATTCCGGAATATGGCATTCCGATACAAGAACATTTGTGGTGTTTTCATATTAAATCACAGAGCCAAAATGATATGACCATTTTAAAGAGAAGAGCTAAGGCTTTTAAATGGTATCAATATTTCTTTTATTATTTGAGAATAACTATCCTTTATCCAGCAGATTTCACACAGCAATCTTTACAAAAATCTTCTCCGGCTGCCATACTCCATCAGAAAAATGCATTTTAAACCATTTTACTTACAAGCTTGAAGGAAAGTTAGAGGGTATGAGGCATGCACAATTCTGTTGGCAATTCAGAATAGAAGACAGGTTAGAAATATCTTATATTGTTCAAGAGTAATGACCATTCTAGTGATTAGTGACATGGAGGAAAAAGAAAATCAGAATTGGGTTTTATAGGTTTTTAGTCAAGAATAAAAGTATTTTGTAATGTTTTGGCTGTAAAAATGTCAGATAATGTCCTGTGAGTAAATGCCTTTGCTCCTTTTGTCAGGATTACTTCAGCTTTCAATATCTGACATTACTGAAATGTTTTGAGGGAAGAAAAACACAAAAACGGAATTGATTTTAGAGGGTTTTTAGTGAAATATTAAATTGACTATATACAAATAATTCAAATCAAATTGTATTTGTATAGCACATTTCTTACAAGATGCAACTCAATGCGCTTCACATAATGAACATTCTCAGTCAATCAATCAATCAATCAATACTGACAGAGCCGCAAGCAGGCAAAAGTAAAAACCTGTACACTATGTAGCCAGGATAATTCCCTTGCAGCCCTCTACACATAGAGCGACTACTAGCCAGTTTGCCTACCAGCACCCAGCGGTGGTTCGTTCTGCATCCAGCATGGGCACAGGTCCTGCCAAAAGAGAATCTCAAGCACAGTTATGATGCAACAACACAATAAAGATGACAGCAATACAACCTGATGGTGGTCCAGGTACATCCTTGTACCGGTTCCAGTACTGCTCTAGGTGCTACTGGGAGCTGACAGTGCCTCGTCAGCACCCAGGTCCTTTTTCCTGTCAACACAAATCTCAAAACACGAGTATGGTGTAATGGCCTAGTGATCCTAGTTCTATAATGAATGAATGAATGGTCTTTATTGTCATTGATATAGTACAGGTATCAAACAACGACATTTGGGAGGGGGGGCTCCCCTGGTGCTAGGAAAGAAAAAAAAACTAAAAACTAAAAAAAACTTTTAAAAAAAGCAAGAAGGGAAAGGAGCTGGTTTACATAAATAAAGGCTATGTACACTATCCACTATACTATACTGTACAAATAAAACACTGTGCTGTACTCTATGCTATGCTATACCTATTCTAACATTTCCTATTCTCTGCAACCTTATGTACCCTAGGGTTGTCATATTGCACATAGTGTTATTGCACATTCATTTAAAGTGTCGCAGTTTGCAGGCTTGAAATGTACACATTTGTGCCTCAGCACTACACCTGATTTTCAATCCAGCAGCTGCCATCAATCCGTCCAGACTGTCCAGGGCCCAGAACCTAGGTCTTTGCTGTGTTCAGGGCCTGGATGGCCCTGGAGTAGAAGCTGAGCTTCAGTCTGTTTGTCCTTGCGAACATGGTCCTGTACCGCCTGTTCGAGGGCAGCCGAGCAAAGTGTTCGTACCCAGGGTGGGATGGGTCTCTGGAGATCTTGGAGGCCTTCCTGAGGCAGCGTGTGTTGTACAGCTCTTCCAGAGAGGGGAGGGGGGCGCCGGTGATCTTCTGGGCCGTTCTCACGACTCTCTGTAGCGCATTCCTCTCTGCGGTTGTGCAGCTGGAGAACCAGTTGCAGATGCAGTAGGTGAGGATGCTCTCCACTGCGCAGCGGTAGAAGGCCACCAGCATCTCCTGTCTGATGTGGTCTTTCCTGAGGACTCTCAGGAAGAAGAGCCGCTGTTGTGCCTTCTTGATGATGGCTGCTGTGTTGTTCTTCCAGGACAGGTCATCCTGTATGTGCACCCCATGGAATCGGAGGGTTGAGACCCTGAGGCGACTCAGACTTTATGGGGTGAGAAAGCAGATCATGAGAATTTTCTATCAGTCCATTGTTGAAAGTGTAATCAGATATGGAATAATTGTGTGGTTTGGCAACTTAACTGTACAACAAAAAAACAGACTAGTCAGCATTCACAAAACAGCCATGAAAATTGTAGGTGAAAGAGACTATGTGATCCTAAATAAACTATATGAAAAAGCTGTCCTGGACAAGGCTAACAAGATAATCGCAGACCCCCAACATCCGCTCTCCACAGAATACGAAGTTCTCCCCCTAGGTAGAAGGCTTCGCATGCCAAGATGTAACTATAAGCTCTTAAAACTATCATTTGTCCCATTCTCCATTAAACTAATCAATTCTCTCAAGCAGAAACGATGATTAGGACATGATCACCAGCACCTGCACTTTATCTTAGACACCACTTGAAGGGCCATGTGCAATATTCGAAAACACCACTTGAAGGGTTATGTGCAATATATATCTATACCAAATGATGCCATGTCCAGGTGGAAACTGCTGCCAATGTCACTCAATGTTTGTTGCTGTCCTGTTGTTTACTTTGTCTACTGTATGTTGTATGTATCGTCACTGTTACACTTGAAGCATGAAAGTACCATGCCCAAGACAAATTTCCCCTCGGGGACAATAAAGTACAATCAATCAATCAATCAATCAATCTCCACGCTCCCTCCGTCGATGAGCAGGGGCTGGACCTCAGATTTTTTCCTCCTGAAGTCCACGATGATTTCCTGGGTCTTTGACTGGTTCAGCAGCAGGTTGTTAACCTTGCACAGCTTGCTCAGCTGCTCTACCTCATCCCTGTACGCCGCCTCGTCCCCCCCCGAGATGCTGTCTGTTACTGAGCTGTCCTTCAACAGGACTGTCTGTTACTGAGCTGTCCTTCAACAGTTCTGTCTGTTACTGAGCTGTCCTTCAACAGGACTGTCTGTTACTGAGCTGTCCTTCAACAGGACTGTCTGTTACTGAGCTGTCCTTCAAGAGGACTGTCTGTTACTGAGCTGTCCTTCAACAGGACTGTCTGTTACTGAGCTGTCCTTCAACAAGACTGTCTGTTACTGAGCTGTCCTTCAACAGGACTGTCTGTTACTGAGCTGTCCTTCAAAAGGTCTGTCTGTTACTGAGCTGTCCTTCAACAGTTCTATCTGTTATTGAGCTGTCCTTCAACAGGTCTGTCTGTTACTGAGCTGTCCTTCAACAGGACTGTCTATTACTGAGCTGTCCTTCAACAGGACTGTCTGTTGCTGAGCTGTCCTTCAACAGGACTGTCTGTTACTGAGCTGTCCTTCAACAGGTCTGTCTGTTACTGAGCTGTTCTTCAACAGGTCTGTCTGTTACTGAGCTGTCCTTCAACAGGACTGTCTGTTACTGAGCTGTCCTTCAACAGGTCTGTCTGTTACTGAGCTGTCCTTCAACAGGTCTGTCTGTTACTGAGCTGTTCTTCAACAGGTCTGTCTGTTACTGAGCTGTCCTTCAACAGGACTGTCTGTTACTGAGCTGTCCTTCAACAGGACTGTCTGTTACTGAGCTGTCCTTCAACAGGTCTGTCTGTTACTGAGCTGTCCTTCAACAGGACTGTCTGTTACTGAGCTGTCCTTCAACAGGTCTGTCTGTTACTGAGCTGTCCTTCAACAGGTCTGTCTGTTACTGAGCTGTCCTTCAACAGGTCTGTCTGTTACTGAGCTGTCCTTCAACAGGTCTGTCTGTTACTGAGCTGTCCTTCAACAGGACTGTCTGTTACTGAGCTGTCCTTCTACAGGACTGTCTGTTACTGAGCTGTCCTTCAACAGGTCTGTCTGTTACTGAGCTGTCCTTCAACAGGACTGTCTGTTACTGAGCTGTCCTTCAACAGGTCAACTGTCTGATTAAATCCAGTCCTGGACAAACATATTGGCACCCCAGCACTTCTGTCAGATAATGCACCACTTCTCCCAGAAAATTGTTGCAATTACAAATGCTTTGGTATTCACATGTTTATTTATTTTGTTTGCATTGGAACAAAACAAAAAAGCAGAGAAAAAAAGGCTAATCATTTCTTTATAATTTAGTTTTTCTACTACACGCATGATTCCCTCTAAACCAACGTGGAATATGGAATTGGTCAATATAAACCTGTTCTGTCAGATAAAAAAGACTGGTTCTGATTAAATAAAGATGTCATGGTAAAAAACAAAAAATAATGCACAAGGGGTTCACATACTTTCAAGCATCACTGTATGTGTTTGTTAGTGCAAGTGAGGTGTTACATGATGCCATAGTGCAATTCAGAAAACAAGTGTGATTACGACAGTGCTAAATTCAAACAAAGCAAGAAAAACACAGAAAACACTCCGTCTTATATCCATAATACATTTCTATACACTTCAATTCAATTCAACTAGATTCCAAGATGGCGTCCAAATTAGCTCCCCTGGTGCTTGGAAAAAAGACTAAAAATAAGAGGGCCAAGGGTAAAATAAAAAAGGGAAAAGAGCTGGTTTACATAAATAAAGGCTATGTACACTATCTACTATACTATACTACTATACTATACGATAAAACACTGTGCTGTACTCTATGCTATGCTATAAATATCCTAACTTTTTCCTATATCTGAACCTTATGTACACAAGGGTTGTCATATTGCACATAGTATTGTTGCACATTCATTAAAGTGTCGCAGTTAGAAGGTTTGAAATGTTCACAGTTGTATTTCAATATTGCACTTGTGTTTACAATCTAGTAGCTGCCATCAAATTGTCTAGATTGTCCAGGGCCTAGAACCTAGGTCTTTGCTGTGTTCAGGGCCTGAATGGCCCTCGGGTAGTGTTGTAATGTTGTGATGTTGTTATCCCATTCTAGTTTGTTGGAGACGGTCGTGCCCAGAAACTTTAATTAATCCATTATTCATGTTTTCCTATTAGTTGCTTCATCGACCGTTTGATCTTCGAACCTTTATTTCACCTAGTAATTGAGGTGGTGTTTATAGATTATTGAAACAACAGTGTTGCCTTGACAACAGACACGTACGGCACCCAGGCCTCTCCATCATATTTGTATTTTATTTGTATATTATATTTGTATTAAAAAAAATTTGGGGGGAGTTTGTGACATCTGATATACTATAAACCATAATATTATACCTCACCGCTGGTCATAGGATAGACGTCAGCTATTCCCGCGAGACCAGGGAACGGGATGTGGAACGGGATGTGGAACTAAGATGGCGGATCCATAAACACACACAGTGCTGAGACTGAAGACAACACGAGTCATTTATGAAGTTTATAACTGTGCTAGAGGGCAAACATTACAACATGTTCACGTATTACACAAAGACTGGGAAAGCGACACTAGCTTGAACAACAACGGAGGCGCCGACCTGACGGTAGGAAAAACAGTTTTGTGATTTTGTTGAATTTCGGGACATTTGGATTTCAGGAAATCTCTCCTCATCTCTCTCTCTCTTCGCCGGTGCCTTTAATCCCATAAACGTATCTATCTATATATGTATATAACGTATTTAATCCCGTTTCCTAATCGAAAATACAACATCATCAGCGACGACTGTGGGTTATTGCATTTACTGCTGTTCTCTGGTTCATGTTCTTATACCAGTGCTCAGTATAGAGTATTTTAGATGAACATTCGTAATGTCTGTCTCTGATGTTCATGGTCAATTAAATCAGACTATTTTGTGAAACAAATAATGTTCCCGTTAATGGGTTAACCGAGCAGCCTCGCACCTAACGCTAGCTTCGAACTATTCATAGCAATATGCGCGGGGCAAAAATAATCTATTGCCTCTAAAATCACCACGAACAGAACGGCGGAGGTACGGGTAAGCAGGGATCATGTCCAGGGCTGCCAAGTTTCACCAAAAGTTTGGAGTGAGATTTTTTGGCGGTGGAGCGACCCAAAACTGTGCACGTTTTGGCGGCAGCGGCCCCTCTCCCACCCAATTATTTGTGCTAGTTTCCTGCAATTTTACATGTTGTTCATAATAAACCAGCACAAGAAATGAAAAATAATTAACATTTTATAAAACAAGACAAAAATTCAGACAATATATCATATTTATGAAATCTTAATGAACAAATACAGTAGCCTACAGACTCTAAAAGAAAAATGGGCCCCATCAACAGGACTCAGCCCCTTGGTCAGCAGCAGAAAGACCTGTGGTCATCATCTTATATACAGTGCATTGCTCATAGATGGCTATCATGTTATACAGTACATACCAGGGTTTTTCCTGGGTCAGAATGAGGCCTTGGTGGGTGATCTTGTGCGCGCGTAGCGCGGCCACATTTTTTTTGAGGGACCCCCAATTGTTGGATTGTAAATTCCATTACTATTTATTATTACTATTGTAGGAGCCAGATATGGTCCTGTGATACGTGTTGTAATTCACTGTGTGGGCATGGGGTGGCGCTGTCACAATACCTGAGGCAGGTATATCAGGTAGCACATTTGTTGTTGTCGTCAGGTGTTGACCCCGGAAGGGCAAATAGGTTTGACCGCAAGGGCGCTAAGTTTCTTATTGTTATTGTTTGTACCAGTGATTAAGCCATTGATGGCACATAGTAACACAATAATTGTTTATTATGCAGCAAACCAACGACTACGGATCTTATATAACCAACAGCAACACATCAAACTAGGACGCACGGCGCGTCAACCGGACAATCCGTCGGGTTAGCATCTCAGTAGCAAGTAGTAGACTATGCTCCTTTAACAATTATTATTAATGTACCTGGTTATGTTACAGTAGAGAAACAAATGCATTTAGTAATGACTTACGCCAAATTGGTGCAACCCAGTCCAGTAGGCTACCAGATACGATGTTGTAATGTATGCACATATTTTGCTACCATGGTTGCCAGACGGAATTGACAATGTCCAGCCCAACCGGTCTAAAAGCTGCCGAATCCACCCGTCCAGTGTGACCAAAAGTAGCCGACTGCAGACTCAAGTTAACGCGCGTGCAGAAAGATGCCACCAAACTCATGTCCGGTAAAACAAATTGTTATTTCTCGCCGTGAGAAATAGAGATGCGGCATAACGGATAACATTACCCTAGTGAATTACTCATGACATGACGTAGGCCTACTAGTTCCCTCTCGTCCGCATTTCAGACAGCAAATGTTCCAGCCCTTTATAAACAAGCACAAACACTTTCCACCACTTATCCATGGCACTTTTTGTTCAGTAAAAGATTGCATTTCATGTCCGAAAGGCGCCATGTAAATAAAGCTTTACTTACTTCTTACTTACTTACTTACTTTTACACTGCTGTACTGAAAAGGTACTGAACCGTGACTTCAAAACCACAAACTGAAATGTGTCTGTACCGTTACACCCCTATATATTTTAAATGTAACAATACAAACTTGATCTTTTCAAATCTGTAATCTCTTACCTTTCAATAGCTATTTTCATTTCGTCTGCACTCATCATGTGGCCTGTAAAATGTATTTGAAATGTCAAATGCCAAAATCATGGCATAATCAGCCTATTTGCTGTGTTGTCAACACAGAAAAAGCTAAACTTTTGGTTTTCCCTTGAAAAAGAGGGGGCCACATATTAAAGAGCTGTAATTCCTAGACCCTTCCTCCAATTTGGATGTGAATACCCTCAAATTAAAGAGGGTATTTAGTCTGCACTTAAATACTTTATATATATATATATATATATATATATATATATATATATATATATATATATATATGGACCTATATAGCTTGGCTACTGTTTTCCACTTCTGGTAAAAAAAAAAAAAAATGTTAATAAGTTTTGATTAAATTTCTTCACTCTTGTTTTAATATTTTGATCATCTTTATTCGTAGGATTCCCTGCACTGTGAACTCCCCATCTGGGCAATGATGGATGCTTCTGCTTGTTCTGGTCATGACGACATGCGCCAGTGCTACGTCCAGTGTGGGAAGAAACTAAACATGTCGGATATTGTGAAAATACGGCAGCGAATTAGAAAAGGAGGACAACACCATTGTGGTACAACTGATCAGTAAGTCATACACATGCTGTGAATCCTGTCCACAAGTAGCCTATTGTGTTCACAGGGTTCGACAGTAACGCTTGTCCGGATCAAGTAAAAAAATCGCCGGGTTTGTTGCTGGTCCTGGATATTTTTAACTGTGTGCAGGAAGAACAACAGACGGCATAATAATATCTTCACTCCACGATCATCTAGTCTGGTCTGGCGCCTGCGCCGTCTGTTGTTCTTCCTGCACACAGGTAAAAATATCCAGGATCCAGCAGCGTTGTCGGGCTCGCGCAAACAAATCCGGTGAATTTTTTACTTGCTCCGGGCAAGCTGGCAAGCGTTACTGTCGAACCCTGGTTCAATAATTCACCATAGGGTGCCAGGTGTACAGTATGCTAATGGTCGTCATTGAATTGATATGATGAATTATACTGCCAGGTGCATAACTATAATCTTAGCCAAGTCATTGTATTAGCTCAGTACATTTCAGCAGCAGCTAAACAGTTGGTAATTAACTCATTGACTGCCAAAGACGCCAATTGGCGTCTTATAGAATAGTAACGTTGACTGCCAAAGACGCCAATTGGCGTCTTATAGATTTTTTTTTTTTTTTCCGCGGGGATCGCGTTATTGACATGTTCTACACCTAGCGAGTGAATCTCAGACTTGGGTGTAATGTATTTCGGTCCCAGATGGGGGCAGTAGTTCGATAAAAGCCTGGAGAAGGAAGTGGCTTGCTGTGGGTTGTAGTATTGGCGAAACGGATCAGGGTATGTGCCAAACGCGGCGCGGAGCATTGCGGCGCGGAGCATTGCGGAGCATCGCGGAGCAGCGCGGCCATCGCCCGACTCTTCAAACAGTTCAGAGTCGGATGATACAGAAAAAGTGCAGAAAAAAAAATTTGTTCTACAGAAAAAGCTCGTTTTCTCTGTTTATTGGTAAAAATCAGGTGTTTTTGCTGAAACCACCCTATGTTCTACGGCCGATTTCTAAACACTCAAAGAGGCTAGAAACAAACTTTCTTTTTCTGATGAAAGAAGACAGTCTAAAGTTTTGGTAGATATGTTCAATGTTTATGTAGTCCGAAAAGTCAATATTTGGTGGGTCTTCAAAGTTCAGCGAAAATGCCCCAAAAGTCTGGCAGTGTGGAGCTCTCCGCTCTGAACATGGCTGGCAGTCAAAGAGTTTAAGGGCAGAACTATAAGCACATCTAATAGATGAATGTCATGTATGATAACGCAGCAAGCTTGCTTGAAAGGGAGCTGCCAGTCAAGCATGCAAAGTCCACGCCCATACAGCCCTCTGTCTGACCAGGAAGTTGAGCCTAACTAGAAGATTATTGTCATTTTTTCTTGGACACAAAATACAATTGGAACCGTTTAATGTCTATTTTCCAGACCCTTTCATTACAAAGAAATGCAGTCAGTAATCCATAGATTATTGCATTTGCAGGACATGTCCTGTCAGTCTAGATGGGCTTTCAGTGAACTGGTTGGCTGTCATTTATAATTAACTCTGCACTGTTTGTGCCTCCACTGTTTCTAGCTGCAGGTCCTCTTCAGCTCATGTAACCATGTATGAACCAGAGTCCACAGAGTCCCCCGGATCTGGCTGTGGTTCTCCAGCCCTGAAAATCACACAGTGGGGTCCAGAGATGGTGGCAGTGAAGCTGGAGGAAGAAGATGTAGAGGAGAATGGTGTGATGGTGAAAGAAGAGGTGGAGGAGAAGAGAGTGATGGTGAAAGAAGAAGTGGAGGAGAAGAGAGTGATGGTGAAAGAAGAAATGAGGGAGGAGGGAGTGATGGTGAAAGAAGAGGTCGAAGTAGAAGTAGAAGTGGAGATTGAAGACACGGATGGTAAGTATTTGTTGTATAGTGGTGAGGGTCATTGCACTGCTGGAAAATCAATGCTGCCAGTGGCAAGGCAAGTTTATTTGTATGGCACATTTCATACAACGGGCAATTCAAAGTGCTTTACATCCATTATTTAAAAATACAGCAAGAGGAGCATAGCAAGAAAATAAAAACGACTGAATAAAAGCAAATATAAGAGGTAAATTGATCAAACATTTAATAAGACAATAGTTCATGGATAAAAGACATTGATAGAAGTGTTTAATCATAACTGCTGCAAAACATGAAGGTTTTTAGCTTAGATTTAAATATTTTTTGGGTTTGCGCCTGTTTGATTTCTTCAGGGAGTTTGTTCCAGGAGCATACAGCAGCTGACCTTAGGGGCCTTAGGGAATAACGGAGGACATCTGATATGAATATAGGGTGGGAGGAGATCTGATATTACTATAGGGAGGGAGGAGATCTGATATGAATACAGGGAGGGAGGAGATCTGATATGACTATAGGGTGGGAGGAGATCTGATGAATATAGGGTGGGAGGAGATCTGATATGAATATAGGGAGGGAGGAGATCTGATATTAATATAGGGTGAGGAGATCTGATATGAATATAGGGTGAGGAGGACTGATATGAATACAGGGTGAGGAGGTCTGATATGAATATAGGGTGGGAGGACATCTGATATGAATATAGGGTGGGAGGAGATCTGATATGAATATAGGGAGGGAGGACATCTGATATGAATATAGGGAGGGAGGAGATCTGATATGAATATAGGGAGGGAGGACATCTGATATGAATATAGGGTGGGAGGACATCTGAAATGTATTTTGGTCCCAGACCATTTTCTGTGAGAGACTGGTAGCCAGTGTAGGGATCTCAGGATTTGTGTAATGTTTTCAAACGTATTCATTTTTGTTAGGACCCTAGCAGTTGCGTTTTGGATGAGCTGCAGCTTACGAACAAGCCCAAGCTTCCTCCCTCTCCTCTGTTCTCATTCTCCTTGACCTGTCGGCTGCCTTCGACACAGTCAATCACCAGATCCTTCTCTCCATCCTCTCAGACCTGGGCATCTCTGGCACCGCACACTCCTGGTTTTCTTCCTACCTGGCGGGCCGCTCCTACCAGGTGACCTGGAGAGAATCGCTATCTTCTCCACGAACCCTCTCCACTGGAGTACCCCAGGGTTCTGTCCTAGGGCCCCTACTTTTCTCCCTCTACACCAAGTCTCTTGGCTCTGTAATCTCTTCACATGGGCTCTCCTACCACAGCTACGCAGACGACACTCAACTCTTCCTGTCCTTCCCCCCGTCTGATGTACACGTGGCAACCCGTATCTCAGCATGTCTCGCTGACATTTCAACTTGGATGGCTGACCACCATCTCAAGCTCAATCTTAACAAGACCGAGCTCCTCTTCATCCCCGGGAAAGCCTGCCCTCTCCAAGACCTCTCCATCACAGTGGAGAACTCTACTGTAACCCCCTCCCTGACAGCCAAGAACCTTGGAGTGATCCTGGATAACCGACTATCCTGTGCGGAGAACATTGCAGCAACGGCTCGCTCCTGCAGATTCTTCCTCTACAACATCAGAAGGATACGACCATTCCTTACCAGAGAGGCAGCGCAACTCTTGACCCAGGCACTGGTCATCTCCCGCCTGGATTACTGCAATGTACTCCTAGCTGGGCTCCCCGCTTCAGCCATTAGACCTCTGCAGCTCATCCAGAATGCTGCTGCCCGGCTGGTATTTAACCTCCCCAAATACTCGCATGTCACCCCTCTCCTTCGCACCCTGCACTGGCTCCCGATAGCAGCTCGCATCAGATTCAAGACCCTGGTGCTTGCATACCAGGCAGCTAAAGGGACAGCCCCTGCCTACCTGAAGGAAATGGTAACCCCCCAAACCCCTGCCCGCTCACTCCGCTCCTCCACCTCGGCTGGCCGACTGGCCCCACCTCCTCTACACAGCAGTCGGGCTGCCCGATCACGTCTCTTCACAACACTGGCTCCCCGCTGGTGGAATGAGCTCCCCACGGCTGTCAGAACGGCAGAGTCACTACCCATCTTCCGTCGTAGACTGAAGACCCATCTCTTCAGGTTACATCTAAACTGCTCCTCCTGAGACATCTTCTGACCCTCACCACTACGTCTCCTAAAGACACCCGCTTTCCCCTCTACTGTGTCCCTAAGAACTTCTATTGCCCCCCTTGTACTGTTTCTCAGTTTCTCCAGTAAAAAAAAAAAAAGAATAATTTTTAGTAGAAGGCGATAGGGAGAAGGTTTTTCCTTCTATCAGTGGCCCCGGGCCCGAGCTAGATTACTCTTCCTGCAACGAATGGTGGATTGCTGATTCACATGCTTGGTATTCAAATGTATTGATTGTAAATTGCTTTGGAATAAGGCGTCTGCTAAATGCCAAAAATGTAAATGTAAATGTACGAACAGCCCCTTTAGATAGGCCTGTTAGTAGACCATTACAATAATCAAGTCTACTCGAAACAAATGCATGGATGAGTTTTTTATCGAGTTCATGTGGCTGTTGAAGTTTAGAGTCTAGAATTACACTAATATTTCTGACCTGTTTTTTAGTTTAGAGAGAGAATCAAGTTTTGCACTGACTTTCGATCTTTTGTCAGGTGCACCGAATACAATTATCTCTGTTTTGTCCTAATGAAGCGATGTAAACACTGCTATTTGAGACAAACAAAACACGCATATTCCTACACTAGTAGCAATAGCAGTGTTTCCATCTCATGGCTCTATGGTAGATACCATGTTTCCATCTCATGGCTCAATGGTAGATACCATGTTTACATCTCATGGCTCTATGGTAGATACCATGTCTACATCTCATGGCTCTATGGTAGATACCATGTTTACATCTCCTAGCTCTATGGTAGACAGTGTTTCCCCTAGGTTTGCTGCCTTGGGGGGGTGGCATGGACCGTGGCATGGACCCCCCCCCCCCCAGGGGGTAAGACCCTGCGACATACCAGCGTCATGTCCAGGGGGTGTACTAACTTGTACATTAAGTCGCCTCACGCTACGGAAACAGACCTATGGGCCGTTAGGCTCGAGAACCATTGGTTCTCAAGGCTACTTACTTATGTGGTCTTGACTACCTGTCAACTTTCTCACCTGGTTCTTGCTCGCTCTCTCTCTCTGGTGCACCATCCTGCTCTCTCTCTCATTTTCTCCCTCTCTATCCTCCTCTCTCCCTCTTTTACTGTCAACCAAAAGGCAAACATAACAACCAGAGTATTTATAATCTAATAAGAGGTATAAATTGATCCATATCAATTTATAACATAATTATAATTGAATATTGGATTGCTGTGGGCAATGCAGTCAGATAATGTCATTTTGACTTTACTCTCACCTGAAAAAAAATCGTATGTCCAACTATAAAAAAACAGACATTTCCAATGCTTCAATCCACTGTCCATGCAGTGTTTCCTCTACATGCATTTCATCGTGGCGGGCCGCCACGATGTAATTTCCTCCGCCACCATTCAGATTTCTCAAAAAAAAAAAAAAAAAATTAGGCCGCTTTTCAGACCTTCACAGCGCTAGACACACCCACAAGCGCGAAGCGACGCGCTTGCAAAACTGTTTTGTGATTGGTCGAATACATCTAGGCTGCGTCTAGTCTACAAACTACGATCCTCCACTCCTATCACCGTGGACACAGCAAGGAGCGAATTCCCGGGTAGAAATATTTCCTCTCCCCGCTGTCAGCGGTAAGCGGTACTTTCCTCCAGCAGCGGTAAATGAGGCACCCTTTGCGGCTTAATAACTTTGGTTCTCCGGGGGTTACGGTAAAAATTCCAATGTGTCCGGAAAGAGGACAAGCCATGGAATCGAAAAGTTTTTGAATGGAGTCGATCCTCCACTCCTATCACCGTGGACACAGCAAGGAGCGAATTCCCGGGTAGAAATATTTCCTCTCCCCGCTGTCAGCGGTAAGCGGTACTTTCCTCCAGCAGCGGTAAATGAGGCACCCTTTGCGGCTTAATAACTTTGGTTCTCCGGGGGTTAAGGTAAAAATTCCAACGTGTCCGGAAAGAGTCGTGGGAGACGATTTTTTTATTGACAACGGAATTACATGCTGGAAAAACACACGGGAGAAGTACAGGAAAACATTTTATTTTTTTGGGCCATCCTCGAGTTTTGGCTGAAATTACGTCGTTGTTTTGAGCGCGCGTGCGCGTTTCATGCGCGTGCACGCGAAAAAGCGTGCCCGCCACCATTGTAAAAATTCCTGGAGGAAACACTGCCATGTACTGTAAATATGCCAATATGGTATTACCATGAAGCCCAATTCTAGCAGAATAAGAAAGATAGTATATCTACTTTAAGTAAAATAATAAAGTGCATCCAGTTAGCTCTTTAGCTGGCATGTGTGCAGCAGACTAGCTCATCTAATCACCTCTAAGTAAGCTAGTTAGCTTGCTAGTTCTTTGACACTATTTTACATACCATGGAACTATAATCAGACACTTTCTAGTCACAATAATAACGACCAATTTGAACCAACTTGCTCTGTTAGAACACTCAGCAATTATATTTGCTAACGTTTCAACTTGCTTACTTTCCATCTGCAGACATCTCACCCTGCAAAAACTCTCTCGCGTCGCGCGCGCACACTCGCGCACAATCTTGTGTGGAGATAGGTTTGGCCATGCGAGATTACTGCCGGACTAACGTTACCAACGAGCCCATGGGCTTGCCACTCGCCAGATTCGGGTTGGGTGCATTTAAAAAAAGCTGATATTTTAGCCTACTTGTCAGATGTTTGGTGTCTACGTCCGTAATAATTCCTCTTTCTTGGGGGGGCGGGGGGTTCCGTTGCAAGGCAATGGTAGGGGAAACACTGGTAGATACCATGTTTACATCTCATGGCTCTATGGTAGATCACATGTCTACATCTCATGCCTCTATGGTAGATCCCATGTTTACATCTCATGGCTCTATGGTAAATACCATGTTTACATCTCATGGCTCTATGGTAAATACCATGTCTACATCTCATGGCTCTATGGTAGATACCATGTTTACATCTCATGGCTCTATGGTAGATACCATGTTTACATCTCATGGCTCTATGGTAGATACCATGTTTACATCTCATGGCTCTATGGTAGATACCATGTCTACATCTCATGGCTCTATGGTAGATACCATGTTTACATCTCATGGCTCTATGGTAGATACCATGTTTACATCTCATGACTCTATGGTAGATAACATGTTTACATCTCATGACTCTATGGTAGATACCATGTTTACATCTCATGGCTCTATGGTAGATACCATGTTTACATCTCATGACTCTATGGTAGATACCATGTTTACATCTCATGGCTCTATGGTAGATACCATGCTGAAAGTGCGAAAGGAGAAAGGCTATTAAGAGATGTCAAAACGTAAAGTTGAAGTGAAACAGCGATGGGATCTAACGCTGGCAGGCAGTGATTCTCAGGTTTTGATGTGTGTAAAAACATTTCATTGGTTGCTGTTTTCCGAGAGTCTGAGGCTGGACAGCTATAATAGTCCAAAATGCGCGCATCGCTCTAATGCAAGCGTCGGTATTAGCAGGGCTCGACATTAAGGCTTGTCCGCTTGTCCGGGACAAGTACATTTTATGTTCGGACGAGTGGACTTCCTCCTGCAGTTGCCCGATGGACAAGTCAAAACAAAAAAAGAAATCAATATGTATTAATATCTGCAAAACATTAATTCCTCCTTCCGATCTGAATAGTAAAACATTTTTTTACAAGCAAAGCGATGCCGCGCCTCATTCTCGCTGAGGCTATTTCAGTCTCTCATAGTTCGTTATCGTCATAGTTCGTAAATTCGCTCAGAGCGCCAGAGCACACACTGCGTTCAACGTCATAAAGAGACCAAGTAATTTGATTGGACAAAAGGCATTCCATGAGTGCTGATCAGATTCCAGAGCGAGTTTACGAACGCAGCCATAGTGTAGCCTACGTTGTGGGTTCCTGTCACTAGTGCCATTCGTGTGAACGCATATTCGCTTCTTCTCAATGCCGCTTATTTTCATGTAGTTCTATATTTTAGGTTTGAGGTTTTAAGACCAGCACATCGCAATGCGAACTTCAGAATGACACTAATGATAGATTTCTCAATTTGAATATAGGATACCATCCAAAAGCTAGCAAATAAGATTGCTTCCATTGGGGGAGGGACTATAGTTACACATTTTTTTGTAAATATTCCTAGAATATAAAATAAAAATTCATCCCTTTTGTGGCCAATCTTAATCTAAAAGGGTCTAGATTAAGTAATAATTTAAAATAATTACAAATTATTGTTTAATGAATCCATTTGAAAATTAAGGATGCATCATTATCAAATCAATAGTAGTCAAATGTGTTATTTGCATACACATACACTCACTGGCCACTTCATTAGGCACACCTTGGGGTTGGACCCCCTCTTTTGCCTTCAGAACTGCCATAATTCTTCGTGGCATAGATTCAACAAGGTGCTGGAAACATTCCTCAGAGATTTTGGTCCATATTGACACTATAATATCACGCAACAGCCCGTCTGGCACCAACAACCATGCCAGGTTCAAAGTCACTTAAATCACCTTTATTTCCCATTCTGATGCTGGTTTGAACTTCAGCAGATCGTCTTGACCATGTCTACATGCCTAAATGCATTGAATTGCTGCCACATGATTGGCTGATTAGATATTTGCGTTAACAAGCAGTTGAAAAGGTGTACCTAATGAAGTGGCCGGTGAGAGTATAATATATTATTATTAATATTATTGCTTTTTCAAAATCTTTGGATTTGGACAAGTAACTTGAGCTCTCGGGCAAGTAAAAGATAAGTTCACTTGTCCGAAGGACAAGTACCTAAAAAGCTTAATGTCAAGCCCTGGTATTAGCATCATTTTTATGTTCTGCAATATTGTTATGTTAGCCTCATTATTCAGTATTCAGAGGGTTTAGAGAACGAATGGCACATAGAGTTTTTATAAATGGAACCGTGTACTCCATCACCTCATCAACGCAATCTAGACATTATAATGTTCCAGACCTTTGCTTGAAGACATTTTCTCTAACTGGACCTTGTTGAATTTTTGCTGAATACCCCTGCTATAGTCGTTCGGTGACAGGGCTATGTATGTCATCTGCATAGTTGTGGTAGGCAATTTTGTTCTTTTTTATGATGTGTCCCAATGGAAGCTTCTAGAGATTGAATAGGAGGGGGAGGATTGACCCTTGGGGAACCCCACATGTCATTTTAATTTGGTCGGACACAAAGTTGCCAATGGAGACATAATAGCTTCTGTCCTGTAGGTAGGATCTAAACCAGTCTAGTAGTACTAAAACTGAGATTTTTCTGGAGTCAGTGTTCACACGAATGTCATTAAGGACCTTCATTTGGGGTTGAGTGGTTTGTGGAGTTGGGGGCAGGGAGTAGGGCTGGGTGTCGTTTGGGTTTTATCCGGTACCTAACCGATACTTTAAAAACGGTACCGGTACCGAAACGGTACTTAATTCGGTACTTTTGATTTTTTTAAATGACATATATATATATAATAATAACACGGTCGACAACATTAAACAGCTTTTCACTTTTTTATTGCTGAGGCACAATATATATTAGTTAAATATACACTCAAATTAAAATAAATTAAAATAAAACTCCTGCTGACTGAGGCACAATATACATATATATAATATTACAGTTAAATATACACTCAAATTAAAATAAATAAAAATAAAACTCCCACCTCAGCAATTCTTTTGCAAAAAGATCAGCATATTTGCCTTCTCTGGCAAAATACGACACCTCTCTTGACTAATTGCATTACCTGCACATGAGACATGAACCAGGGACCTCCGGAGTCGGGAAGAGGTACTCTGAAACTCTTATGTCTTCGACCACTAGTTCGTTTTGTGGCGCTGTTCCGACTTTTAGTACTTCAGCAAGCGGAGAAGTAGTCTCTGAAGACTAGAAGAAGTCTGACATGAAATTTAACAAACGATGTCACGTCATGACTCAGTCACGTGTGGTTGACTGTAGTAGAAAAGTACCGAAATGAGGTACCGAAATCTCCTTTGCAATTCGGTACGGTAAATACCGAATGTAAAGTAACCTGTACCTACCGGTACCGATTTTCGGTACCCAACCCTAGCAGGGAGTGAGGGTGGGGGGGGAGAAGGGGGGGCTGCACCGTCACTTTAGTGGCTCAACAAGTTGGCTAACGATCTGTCTTGCCCTGGCGAATGAAGGGCGCAGTTCAGCCAGCTGTGATGAGTTTGGAGGGCCCTTTACTGTAGGCTGTCGAGGCTGACGAGACGCGGTTGAAACGCCTCCAAGGATTAAGGTGCTAGTTGTCCGTCTTCCATTCCGTTTCAAAGCCTTCTAAATCATCCAAATCAGTTTTAACATTGTCATAATAGTAATAACTTTTATTTGTATAGTGCTTTTCCTGCAAACGTTGCAGCTCATCATCAATATCACTCCCTTCCGAACTAACTTCAGAAACTTCTCCGCTGTTGCCAAGATATCGTGAAAAAAATTATAATCTGTACTTGTGTAGATACTCCCACGTGTATATGTTGATGCATTCCATTGGCCAAGAGACCAGAAGAATGTGGAAAAAATACACATACTACAAAATGACGTATCCGCTTTACCGGCTTGAAAGGTAGAACAACGCAACAGCGCCCCCGGTTTAAATGGGTTAACCATTGTGTTACTCCCCCAATCCACTTGGTCATACAATTTGACCTTTTGACCCTTGTATTATGTTGGGACAAACTCACACGTATATGACGGACAGGCATGTTTATATTATTTTATTTTATTACACCTTTTCTTTAACAATATATTTGAGAGACACCATGTTTTGCAGTATACACTATAGGTATATATCTATTTAAAATTATATTCTTCTTTTTGTCAACTTTGCTCAATGTTTTGCACAAAATGTGTTTGTAACCCTGTATATGTTCATATTCTTACAGATGAGCAGAGCTCCAACCCAGGTTCAGACCGCGAGCCCAGCTCCACCACATCAGGAAACCATAAACAACACAGACACTCAGGAGAGAAAACACACCACTGCTCCCAGTGTGGCAAGAGTTTCAAGCATGCAGCACACCTGAAGCAGCATCAGAGAATACACACTGGAGAGAAACCTTACCGGTGCTCCCAGTGTGAGAAATGTTTTACTCAAGCAGGAAACCTAACTATGCACCAGAGAATTCACACAGGAGAGAAACCATTCCAGTGCTCCCAGTGTGGGAAGAGTTTCATTCATGCAGATAGCCTGAAGCGGCATCAGAGAATACACACTGGAGAGAAACCATACCAGTGCTCCCAGTGTGAGAAGAGTTTCAGTCGAGCAGTCGATCTAAAGAGACATCAGATAATACACACAGGAGAGACACCATACCAGTGCTCCCAGTGTGGCAAGAGTTTCAATCAGGAACAAAACCTAAAGAGGCACCTGAGAATTCACACAGGAGAGAAACCATACCAGTGCTCAGAGTGTGAGAAGAGTTTCAGTGATGCAAGAAACCTAAAAAGACACCAGAGAATTCACACTAGAGAGAAACCAGTGTAGTCAAGCAGGCGGAAACTTTTTGTCTCCACTGATCCCAGCTACCAATCTTTATTCTCAAACAGTATGACTGTTCTCCCCCGGTTTTATGTACTTACCATCTCCGTTGCCCATCTGCTAACTCTTGCCTGGCGTTCGACTCAATCGAACCTAACTCACAAGCACCGAGTGCTCAAATAACAAGCACATTTTTGGACGTCTGACTGTTATGTTTGTGTATGACTGATGACTGTTACTTAAAATATTCCAGTTCTGACTCTTTCTTTTGTCTAGCTGTTTAGCAACATACTTTATTATATTACATGTTTCTCTTTTTCTTGTGAGCTTATTTGTACTGTTGTACAATTGATTGTACCTGATTATTCCACATGTCGGTATTGCTCACAATCGGCCTGTCTATTGTCAATGATAGTCTTGTACTCAATATCTTTACTACAGACACTTAGCTAGACTGAGTGTCTTTTTATCTTTTGTAGATTGTACATTTATTATGTCTGTATTTTGTATGTTCAGGACCCCAGGAAGAATATAGGTACATTTGTGTGCTTCTAATGGGGATCCTTAAATCACATCAAATCATTGAAATACACCACACTCTGGAAATATTTTGTTGAATAAGAACAGCTGGGCATCGATATGGCATTTTGAACTGTCATGATTCATTAGCTATCGATAGTCATTTCAGACCTTGCATGCTTACTTGCGTATAGTCCTTTGAATGTTCTCAATTGTGCTCCCTCAGTTCCAACTGTACTTGTACTTGTTACATGGCAAATAAAACTTGAAACTGAACTATAAGGCTGGACATTGACTACTGAACACAGCAATATGTGTCGACTGACGATGTAATCAGCCACCTCTCGGGAAACAGAAATACGTGAAATCGGCCTTCAAACTATTTCTGACCTAAAACTCAGATTTTCGGTTTTTTAGCTAACATTCAACTCTAAGATGTGAAGTACCCACTCGTTATTTTTCCGAACAGTTTTACGTTCATTAAATAAGTGTAATCTAGCAACAAAATAGGCTTGTTTGTCATGAAATAACATACGCTTTCACTTGGGTGTGATTGGCTGTTGAGCTCAAGGGGGAGGGACAAAGGAAGCCGTGTTTTAATGTTTACATTGAGAATGTATTTTGAGTTTGTTCATAGATGAACACTGCTTAGCTCATCAATTGTTCAGTAATGACTGAAGGCACAAAGAAAGTCCCCAATAAACGAAACTTTACTAGGACAACATACGGATTTCACGGGATCAACATACCACAACACGTTCTGCTTTTGGGTGAGTAGCCTACAGTCCTTTGTTTGTTTGTTGGGCTAGCCGCGTTAGCTAACGAATATTAGCTAGTATGTTCTGTGTCGTCGTATTGCCTTTTAAAGACTTTCTAAAACAATCGCATAGTAGCACATGCTGTTCTTATAAGTTGTGTTGTTGCTACTGTGTACAGTTAGTTAACTGTTTTCTTTTGTTACTTGGGTTGGGCTAGCCGTGTTAGCTAGCTAGCATTAGCTAGTAAGTTATGTGTGGTATTGCGTAAGACTTTCTAAAACAATCGCATATGTTTGTCTGTTTCAGAAGACAGAAGTATCTTTTTGATCAGAGAATTCTGTTCAGATGAGGCAAAAGACACCACACCACATGACTCAAAAGACACCACATGACTCCACAGCACCCCAGAAAAACTCAGAAAACTCAGAAAACTGTATTACTTATCATTACTTACTTTACTCATTTACTTATTATTGTAATTATGTACCTTGCTGCAATGCTAATGTTGAAAACATTAGGACACAGGAATTGCACACTACCTGACTACTTGAGAAATACCTGAACACTTTCATTTTCATCTTGTTGAACTTTGCACAGCATGTTACACTATTGATTGCACTTTAATTATACTGTAGTGCGACTACCATCACTTATCACTTTATTACTTATCATTACTTACTTTACTTATTTACTTGTGATTATTGTGATGGTATTGTTGTGATTATGTACCTTGCTGCAAAGCTAATGTTGAAGAACCACAGCCAAAGATTTGTATTATTGTGTACTGTAAAATACATTCTGATTCTGATTCAAGACTTTTTTGTATCATTAAAAGAATAATAGTTACAACAACCATAAAGCCTCCATAATGATAAGCTGGCTAATTAGCTTAGGTAATACCTTGCTAGGTAATAATGTTAGCTATAGCTGTCTGACCCAGTGAGTAACACTGACAGATATTGACAGCTGAGTGGTTGGGGGGCGGGGTTAACCAGACATTGTTACCGCCCATTACCGGGCTGTGTGAAGGTGAGAAAAAACAATATCTTTGAAGGGGATTTTCTGTGCTTAGTGATTTCAGGTGTAGCAACTTTCAAATACTCATGTCGTCTTCAATTTGTTTCCGATTTCAATGTATGATGCATCATTTGAAAGCTTACAATCTGTAGTTTAAGCACATGTGAAAAACTGAAAAATGATTTTGCCTACAGGTAGCCCTTTTCATTGTCAGTTGTCACATATTTCCAGCACAAGACATAAACAAATTACTCTGATTCTGATTGATGACTTGTTTGTATCATTAAAAGAATAACAGTTACAACAACCACCTCCATAATACTAAGCTGGCTAATTAGCTTAGGTAATACCTTGCTAGGTAATAATGTTAGCTATAGCTAGCTATCTACTGGAAACTTCTCTTTGAAAAGCCTATCTGACCCAGTGACTAACACTGACAGATATTGACACCTGACAGCTGTCAGTCTAGTGGGGGAGTGGTTGGGATTGGTTAACCAGCTGTTTTTACTGCCCATTATCTGGCTGTGCAGAAGTGTGAAAAGATCCATCTTTAGAAGCCCTTTTCTCAGCTTTGTGATTTCAGGGGAACATTCAAATACGCATTTCCTCTTCAACTGTTTTCCGGTTTCAATGTACGACACATCATTTAAAAGCTTAGAATCTGTCGGTTCAGAATATGTAAAAACTGAAAAATGACCTCGGCAACTGGTTAGTCCACTAGTTAGTATATATGGAGTGTTTTTCTCCTATTCGTCACTATTTTAATCACTTTTGTCACACTTTTTTTTTTTATTGTACTGTGGTGTGTGACATCACACTTGCAGTAACCAATAGTCTACATATGAAACTGAACATAGGAGTAAGCAGTGAGGAGCAGATATCTAGAGAAACTGTCTTCATTGTGTCACAGGCTGTTACACACCCGAAGGTAGTAACAAATAAGGGAGTCCACACGTGTTTAAATGATACAATTAAAGTTTTATTTAAGTAAATGAACCAAAATAAACTAAATAACATGTATATGATTATGGATAAGAATCAGTAGTGTATGCCATGAGTGAATGGTTGTATAATGTATGTTGTATGTGTAAGAGGTGTATGAATGTATGTAGTGTAAAACTAAAAGGCCCCAAAACCGGGTACCCCGAGACCTTACCAACAAACCCCAAAGGAACCCGAATCAGAAGGAAGGAAGAGAGAGAGAGAGCTGAGGACACCCATCTCACATATACATCCCCAGCTCCCCAAACCCAGGTGACACCACTCAGCCTAACGACCCACCCACTCTGCCCAGGCTCCAGCCACAGCCAATATGCAGGCAGAGTGGGAGGCGTCACACAGGCAGACAGACATTATTGCCCGTTCACTGTAGCAGCAGCAGCTCCAATAACACACAACAAATAGGTAGAAACACTGAGACTCACTTCTCTACAGAAACAGTCTTTATTGTGTCACAGTTGAACAGACATTACTACCCAATCACTGGTTGAGATGCCCTCCTGCCTTCCTGAGGTAGATGGTCAACAGGGTAAAACAGGGTAAATCAACAGGGTAACAGCTTAAATCAACAGGGTAACAGCTTAAATCAACAGGTTAACAGCTTAAATCAATATTGCACAGGGTAAATCAACAGGGTAAAACGGTAAATCAACAGGGTAAAACATAAATCAATATTGCACAATTATCTCCCTCCCAAAAAATTCAAGTAAATACTAGTACTAAATAATGATTAATCTGATTGATTTCAGAATATTGAGTCGAACGCCAGGCAAGAGTTAGCAGATGGGCAACGGAGATGGTAAGTACATAAAACCGGGGGAGAACAGTCATACTGTTTGAGAATAAAGATTGGTAGCTGGGATCAGTGGAGACAAAAAGTTTCCGCCTGCTTGACTACACTGGTTTCTCTCTAGTGTGAATTCTCTGGTGTCTTTTTAGGTTTCTTGCATCACTGAAACTCTTATCACATTGGGAGCAGTGGTATGGTTTCTCTCCCGTGTGAATTCTCTGATGTGTCCTTAGTTGTTGTTCCTGATTGAAACTCTTGCCACACTGGGGGCACTGGTATGGTTTCTCTCCTGTGTGTATTCTCTGGTGTCTCTTTAGGTCTCCTGCTTGACTGAAACCTCTCCCACACTGGGAGCAGTAGTATGGTTTCTCTCCTGTGTGTTTTCTCTGATGCTTTTTCAAGTCTCCTGCTTGAGCAAAACTTATCTCACATTGGGAGCAGTGGTATGGTTTCTCTCCTGTGTGAATTCTCTGATGTGTCTTTAAGTCACCTCCTTGATTGAAACTCTTGCCACACTGGGAGCACTGGTATGGTTTCTCTCCTGTGTGTATTCTCTGATGCTTCTTTAGGTCGCCTCCTTGATTGAAACTCTTGCCACACTGTGTGCACTGGTATGGTTTCTCTCCTGTGTGTATTCTCTGATGTGTCTTTAAGTCACCTCCTTGATTGAAACTCTTGCCACACTGGGAGCACTGGTATGGTTTCTCTCCTGTGTGTTTTCTCTGGTGTACAAATAAGTTTCCTGCCCGTTTGAAACTCTTCCCACACTGGGAGCACTGGTATGATTTTGCTCCTGTGTGAATTCTCTGATGCTTTTTGAAGTCTCCTGCTTCACTGAAACGTATCTCACATTGGGAGCACTGGTATGGTTTCCCTCCTGTGTGTATTCTCTGATGTCTTGTTAGGTGACTTGCACGACTAAATCTCTTCCCACACTGGGAGCAGGGGTGTGCTCTCTCTCCTGTGTGTATTCTCTGGTGTATAGCTAGGTTACTTGGTTTACTAAAACTCTTCCCACACTGGGAGCAGGGGTGTGTTTTCTCTCCTGTGTGTCTCCTGTGTTGTTTATGGTTTCCTGATGTGGTGGAGCTGGGTCCGCTGTCTGAACCTGGGTTGGAGCTCTGCTGACCTGTAAGAATAGGAACATATACAGGGTGACAAACACATTTTGTGCAAAACATTGAGCAAAGTTGCCAAAAAGAAGAATATTATTTTAAATAGATATATACCTATATTTATTTAAGATTTTCATGGGGACTTTGGACGAAGTGATAAAAAAACAACAACCTGATATCTCACTTATATAGATGGCCCCAACATAACATAACTGGAAACACTTTGGACACGAAACAGAAATGAGAATTGGAAATTAATATTTGTATCACCGACAAAATGTGGGAAAAGACTTGCCTTGACGGTCACAAGTTTACCTACAGTCCTGAAAGAGTTTGAATGGAACATTTAAATTAGAGAGTTTAAGACTCCTGTTATGGTAGCGAGATACAGCAACACCTCAGAATTATGTTGGAGAGAATGTGGGAAGATAGGCGACCAACCATATCCATATTTTGTCCCAAATTGTCTAATTATTGGAAGGATAATCATGAGGAGGTTAAGCAAATCATGTGGACAGATTTCCCTCTAGTGCTTCTAGTGCATTCTTTACACTGGGAGTTACTCCAGAGAATTTAGTTTCCAAGAATCAGAAATACCTACTTGGGGTGTTGCTGTTGATCACAAAGAAGATGGTTACAGTGTCATGGAGAAATGTAAAGCCACCAACTGTCCAACGATGGAGGGAGGGAGGGTTAACGAATGTGTACTTGATGGAAAGCATAACGGCCAAAATCCAACTGAGGACCGAGGAGATCTTCAATGTTAAATGGTCACAGGTAATATTACAATTACCAAGATTGATAAAGGACACAACATCTTTGTAATCTCTGTGAAGAAGAGGAGTTTGACTGCTGCAATCTGTCTAATTTGCTTTATTTGCTTTATATATACAGTTCTTCCCTGACCCATTTGTCTGTGTGATCCAGAGTTTTCCAATGGTCAGGTGTAGAGAAGAGAGTAGAGAATATGGTTTATTAACCGGGGGATTGGGCTACATACTTGTTAGATTGAACGATTGAACTGATTGTCTGGTTGTCTGGGGTTGTGATGCGTCTTTGAAAATAATTGGAATTGTTAACAGGAAAAATTATTGAAATAGCTGCCCACGAACAACTTAGCAATTATCTGACCCTGAATGATCTCTTTGAGGGCTTTCAATCAGGCTTTCGTCCCTACATAGCACTGAAACGGCTCATAATGACATTCGCGTAAACAGTGACTCTAGAAAAATCTCTGTTTTTGTACTACTAATTTTAATTAATTTAATTTTGCCATTTAGCAGACGCTTTTATCCAAAGCGACTTACAATTACGAATTACAGGGACATTCCCCCTGGAGTAACTGAGGGCTAAGTGCCTTACCCAAGGGCACACTAGTAGTGGTGTGGCTTCAGGCGGGATTTGAACTCACAACCTTCCGATCCCAAGTCCAACTCACTATCCACTAGACCACCACTACCCCTAAAACTACCACCACTACCCCTAAACTACTAGACCGTAGCGCTGCCTTTGACACTGTAGACTAGGGATGGACGGTTTTTCGGTTATACCGAAAACCGGGGTTTATAAAAATAGAAACGTTTTTTTATCAAAACCGTCTGAAACCGGATTTTTGTTTATTTTTAATATATATATTTTTTTTTTTTTACATTTTTATCAAAATATCATAGATTGCTATATAATACATGCCTAGAGTGTGTACAAGAGTGTGTGGTTGAAGATGCTATAAAATTGATTTTGTAAACACTATAAATTGTTATAACTTGTCAAATAAATGACATGTCTAAAAAGACGGGTCACGTGACAGCTTCTCTTCAGAGCAGAGAGTGAGGTGAAAAAAAACAATGGCTAGCGTGAACGAGTTGGTGTTCAAGAAAAACACGACTTCTGTTGTATGGACTCATTTTGGTTTCGTACCAAATGACACAGGTGAGCCAGCAAACGTGGACGAGGCAGTGTGTCGACACTGCATGAATAAGGTGGTAGCCAAAGATGGCAATACTTCGAATTTACGTCGCCATCTAAAAACAAATCACCCGCTTATTGCTGCAAGGATGGTCTCGTGTTCACAGGCCGACGCTGCTCAAGCAGGCCCATCCACGCGACCTACCACTTCACTGGTACAGCCAAAAATAATGGGTGCGTTCGCAGGGAAAGGCAAATATAAAAAGGACAGTATGCGATGGAAAACCTGCACTGTTGCTGTGACCAGGTATTTGGCTAAAGAAATTGTCACTTTTCAGACGGTGGATAAGACATCGTTTAAGGCCATGATACAAACTCTGGACCCCCAGTACGAGCTGCCTGGACGGAAATATTTTTCTAAAACGGCCATTCCGGAGCTTTATAATAAAGTTAAGCAGGAGGTTCACGTGCTGCTGTCGGGGGCAGACAGTTATTCATTGACGACAGATATGTGGTCGTCAGTCAACATGACACCATATATGTCGTTGACGTATCATACAATTACACCCGAGTGGAAACTGGAGTCGAAATGCCTTCAGACCACGTACTTTCCCGAGAGCCACACAGCGGTCAATCTTGCTGACGCGCTCGGAGACGCACTTCGGGAATGACAACTGGACGAGAACAAACTCTCGGCAATAACCACGGACAATGCTGTCAACATTGCTGCCGCAATCAGGTCCCTGCATTGGCCGTGGCTTAACTGTTTCGGCCACAACCTTAACCTGTGACAAACGCAGTGCAGGACCAAAGACGGACGACAGACCGTGCCCTTGGACTCTGCCGGGAAATCAACGGGGCATTTTCACACAGCTGGCACCGTAAGAAAGAGCTGCACAAAAAACAGCTGGAATTAGGACTCCCAGAGCATAGTCTCATAACGGTAAGCCAGCATACACCAATTTATTACAGGCCTAATGTGGTGCAGAATGACTAATAAATAATCTTACAGGTTAATACAGTGCATGATGTTTGTTGTTCATTATTGCCTACTTCTTAAATCATTGTAATTAATTAAGTAAT
The DNA here is from genome assembly GCF_963989245.1 of Nansenia antarctica. NCBI lineage: Eukaryota > Metazoa > Chordata > Actinopteri > Argentiniformes > Microstomatidae > Nansenia > Nansenia antarctica. The sequence continues at coordinate 31,427,963 of NC_137683.1, read as the reverse complement.
TAATTAATTTTAAAATGTTTTTTTAATCGACAGGATTGCGCTACTCGCTGGGGTTCTAAACTCGCAATGGTTGAGCGCATCCTGGAGCAAGCACAGGCAATCAGGCACGTCCTGTCTGATGACAGAAGGTGCCACCTCCAACTTTCATGGCAGGACACTGATGTCCTGCAGGCTGTGCAGGCTGCTCTCAAGCCAGTCAGTAATTTTACTGACATTTTGTCTGGAGAGAACTATGTCACCAGTTCCTCTCTCCTACCCATGCTCCAGCTCTGCAGGGACGATATGTGTTGGCTGTGTCAGATGAGGATGTTCAGTTGACAAAGTCCATAAAAGCTGGAATTCTTATTAAGCTTCAGGCCAGGTATGAAGGTGATGCGGTGCGCGAGCTGATGCGCAAATGCACCTTCCTTGACGCTCGGTACCGTGGAGGATACGAGAGGGATGACACTGCTCTGGGTGAGACAAAGTCCGTGTTAGAGACCGAGATGGTGAGACTGGAGAGGCAAGGAGGTGCAGCAGCCGGTTCAGTGGCCATCAGAGTGGAGGAGGAAGAAGGAGAGAGAGATGCGCACTGCCTGTACCCCCGAAAAAGAAGAAGACTTTGGGCAGTCTGCTGCAAAAGAAAGTTCGGGCTGCGGCAGGTCCCCACGTCACCACAGAGGAGCGAGCAGAAGCAGAGATGACTGCCTATTGTCGCGAGCCTGTTGTTGACGGGGACGAAGACCCTCTTCTTTGGTGGCAATCAAATGGAGCCCGCCGTTTTCCACTGATGTCGCGGGTGGCCCGAAAATATTTGTGCGTGTGTGCCACAAGTTCACCTTCAGAGCGGGTGTTCAGCGCAGCAGGCAAAATTGTAAGTCCGTTCCGAGCGCAGCTGAATCCTGAAAAGGTGAACATGCTCGTGTTTCTTGCGAAGAACCTCGATTAACGGACTATTTAATAGCCTTTAATAGCTTTTATGCTCATTTTTTGTTACTGCCGGTTTTTGTTATTTAGTTATTAGCCATAGGTTGTGAATTAGAATTAGAATGAATGTGATCAGTGATATCTTTGCACAATTGTTTTACCTGCTTGCACTCAATTTGCACTCGTTTGTATTTATATTTATAGATGTTTTTGTTTACGTTTTCTATTCTATTGTATATTCTATGTTGTTCAAAGAATAAAACTGGAACATGTCACATGTTTGTTGTGTGTGAAAATAACAATGATACAGTCTGAATCTGCCGCGCAATGAGTGAGAGGTTTGGTCAGTTGTGAAGAATAACTGAGGATTAATATCTAATTGGGATTATATTTAAGGGTAACGAATCACTCTATGGGAAAGATAGTTGCCTTCAGTTATTGGTAGATAGGAAAGGTTTTTTACAATTACTCGCTTACATTTAATAAGATCATTTTCGCTGCTCTCTGTAAAGCGCATTGGGTCACTTTTGTGAGAAATGCGCTATAGAAATAAAATGTGATTTGATTTGATATCAATCAATCAATCAAACTTTATTTATGTTCTATAGCACAAATCATGCATTGAATGTAACTCCAAGTGCAGTATTTACTAAACCACAATATAATAAAACAAGAGCTATACGGATCAAGAGTGTTTGTGCACAGCGCCACTGTGTGTGAAGGCGCTACTGAAAGTGATGACAGAACGCATGTCTCAGAAGATACGCGGTCACTTAGTGACGCAACGGTAGTTCTGTATTTATCTCTATCTGTATTAGTACATTTGTTTTGAAAGCTCTATTTTGACAGCTCTACCATAGGCACTTTTATTTTGATGGGGCATTCTTTGTTGATTGACTTACGACAGTTCAGGACGAGTCAGTCTCGCGGCATGTGGTTTTTATGAAAAGCTTTAAGTATGTTCACTGCATAATTCTAAGTCTAATATTTCAGTGATTATTGAGCAGTATTCAAATATTTAAATACATTGAGCAGCAGCTGAAACTTTGTCTAAGAACCAAGATATTGAGAAAGCAGTTCATTCAAGAGATGATCTTCCGTGCAGGCGTGCACCCTGGATCAGCGGAGCTGGTGTGTTAAGTGTTCATGTGTTTTCATGTATGGTGTAGCTTACAAAAGTCTGCCTTTCCACTTATATTTGTGAAACTAAGTAGCCTAAATGTGTTGCGACTGTGCTTACGGTGTTTTAATGGTGTTCGACATGAGTGTATTGTAGCAGTAGGGCTCAATTATTTGAAATTGGCGCTCTTTTTTTTTCTTTTTTCGGTTAACCGGAAAACCCTGGTTTTAGTCTTTGACGGTTTTTCGGTTTCAATAATTGGAAACCGTCCATCCCTACTGTAGACCATGACATTCTAACAGATAGACTAAAAACCTGGGTAGGACTTTCAGGCACTGCCTTAAACTGGTTTAGATCCTACTTACAGGACAGAAGCTATTATGTCTCCATTGGCAACTTTGTGTCCGACCAAATTAAAATGACATGTGGGGTTCCCCAAGGGTCAATCCTTGGCCCCCTCCTATTCAATCTCTACATGCTTCCATTGGGACATCATAAAAAATAACTAAATTGCCTACCACAACTATGCGGATGACATTCAAATCTACATAGCACTCTCACCGAACGACTATAGTCTCATCGACAATTTCTGTAATTGCATTGAACAAATAAATGCCTGATTGACACAAAACGTCCTCCAAGTAAACAAGGACAAAACAGAGATAATTCTATTCAGTGCACCTGGTCTTGGACCAAAATACATATCAGATCTCCTCCCACCCTATATTTCCGCAAGGCCCCTAAGGTCAGCAAGGCCCCTACGGTCAGCAAGGCCCCTACGGTCAGCAAGGCCCCTAAGGTCAGCAAGGCCCCTAAGGTCAGCAAGGCCTTGCTATGCTCCTCTTGCTGTATTTTTAAATAATGTATGTAAAGCACTTTGAATTGCCCCTGTTGTATGAAATGTGCTGTACAAATAAACTTGCCTTGCCACTGGCAGCATTGATTTTACAGCAGTGCAATGACCCTCACCACTATACAACAAAGACTTACCAACTATCTCACTGTCTTCCATCTCCACTTCTCCTCTGTCCTCTTCTTTCACCATCACTCCCTCCTCCCTCATTTCTTCTCCTTCGTCCTCTTTTTTCACCATCACACCATTCTGCATTACAGCTGCACCTCCATCTTCTTCTTTCACCATCACTCTCTTCTCCTCCACTTCTTCTTTCACCATCACTCTCTTTTCCTCCACTTCTTCTTTCACCATCACTCTCTTCTCTTCCACTTCTTTTTTCACCATCACGCCATTCTCCTCTACATCTTCTTCCTCTAGCTTCACTGCCACCATCTCTGGACCCCACCATGTGATTTTCAGGGCTGGAAAACCACAGTCACATCCGGGGGACTCTGTGGACTCTGGTTCATACATGGTTACATGAGCTGAAGAGGACCTGCAGCTAGAAACAATGGAGGCACAAACAGTGCAGGGTCAATTATAAATGACAGCCAACCAGTTCACTGAAAGCCCATCTAGACTGACAAGACATGTCCTGCAAATGCAATAATCTATGGATTACTGATTGCATTTCTTTGTAATTAAAGGGTCTGGAAAGTAGACATTAAACGGTTCCAATTGTATTTTGTGTCCAAGAAAAAATTACAATAATCTTCTAGTTAGGCTCAACTTCCTGGTCAAACAAAGGGCTGTATGGGCGTGGACTTTGCACGCTTTATTTATTTATTTTATTTAACCAGATAGGTCAGTTGAGAACCAATTCTCATTTACAATGACGATCTGGCCAATTGGCAGAACAGAGGCAAGTCTGTACACAAAACACAACACAGTATATACGATATAAAATACAACCCAATATATACAATATAAAACATGAGTGCGATACACGACAAGTATCGAAAACATCTATACATCACAACACAATATGTAAAGACAGCAGGGACCAGGGGGAAGTTATCTTAAAAGCAGGTGCAGTGATCCAAGACAACATCTAAAAGTGAGTGTTTAAAGGTGGGTAACGCGATTAGAGTGGTGAGTTTTAGTGTCGACTGCAACGCATTCCAGTCAGTGGGGGCAGCAAACTGAAAAGAATGACGGCCAAAGGAGGTGCAGACTTTGGGGGGGACCAGAGTGATATATTTTTTGGAGCGGAGATTGCGTGTGCTGGATGAGAAGTTCAGTAGTAAGCAGAGGTAGGGGGGGGATTTGCCGATGATGGATTTATAGATGAACTGATACCAGTGGGTCAGTCGCCTGCTGTGGAGTGATGGCCAGTTGACTTGGGAGTACAGGTCGCAGTGATGTGTGTTGAAAGGGGCACCAGTGACGAAGCGGATGGCAGTGTGATGGATGACGTCCAGTTTATTGAGAAGGTTTTTGGGGGCAATCCTGTAAATGATATCCATAGTCCAGAATTGGCAGGATGGTCATTTTTACCAAAGTGTGTTTTGCAGAGTGGGTGAAGGAAGCTTTATTGCGGTACAGGAAATCAATTCTTGTTCTGACTTTGGTGAGTAGGTTATTGATGTGGGTTTGGAAGGAGAGTGAACTATCGAGCCATATACCTAGATATTTGTATGTGTTGACAAATTCTAGTACTGACCCATCCAGTGAGGTGATTTTTGGGGGACAGGAGGCTTGTGGTAGGGTCCGATTGAAGATCATGCATTTAGTTTTATCGGTGTTTAGGAGAAGATGGAGGTTGGAGAAGGCATATTGGATGCTATTAAAGCTGTGTTGGAGGTCGGTAAGGGCAGTGTTCAGAGAGGGGCCAGACGTGTAAAGAATGGTGTCGTCGGTGTACAGATGGATGTAAGAGTTGCCAGCCGCGTGAGCAATGTTATTTATAAAAATATTAAATAGTGTTGGACGCGCTTGACTGGCAGCTCCCTTTCAAGCTAGCTTGCTGCGTTATCATACATGACATTCATCTATTAGATGTGCTTATAGTTCTGCCCTTTAATTACCAACTGTTTAGCTGCTGCTGAAATGTACTGAGCTAATACAATGACTTGGCTAAGATTATAGTTATGCACCTGGCAGTATAATTAATCATATCAGTTCAATGACCACCATTAGCATACTGTACACCTGGCACCCTATGATGAATTATTGAACACAATAGGCTACTTGTGGACAGGATTCACAGCATGTGTATGACTTACTGATCAGTTGTACCACAATGGTGTTGTCCTCCTTTTCTAATTCGCTGCTGTATTTTCACAATATCCTCCATGTTTAGTTTCTTCCCACACTGGATGTAGCACTGGCGCATGTCGTCATGACCAGAACAAGCAGAAGCATCCATCATTGCCCAGATGGGGAGTTCACAGTGCAGGGAATCCTACGAATAAAGATGATCAAAATATTAAAACAAGAGTGAAGACATTTAATCAAAACATTGTAACAATTTTACCAGAAGTGGAAAACAGTAGCCAAGCTACCATGTACATTTGACACTGACATAATTATTGTTATTTTAGCTGTTTACCAAAACATATTCAAGTTACAGTTATAGAATGAATATGGCCTTAAAGTGCAGACTAAATACCCTCTTTAATTTAAGGGTAATCACATAAAAATTGGAGGAAGGGTCTAGGAATTACAGCTCTTTAATATGTGGCCCCCTCTTTTTCAAGGGACCAAAATGAAAATACCCTAAGCTTCGTGCTTTGAATTACCGTAATAACCCTATATGGAACCGTTGGAATTGTTCTTGTGGTGTAGGGCTGCAACTAACGATTATTTTGATAATCGATTAATCTGTAGATACAAAACAAAACGGGAAACTTATTATTATTTTTTATTAAAAAAGATTTCTTTTGCAAATTTTATTTTATGTTTTCTAAATCAGCCAGGCCTATACATATACATGTGCAAAATGAATAAGTATTAATAAAAAATTAAAAATAATATAAATAAAAAAGGCTTTGCTACATCAAATAGGATTAACAACAGGCCATGGACTATGGCGGTAGATTGTTTCAATAAAGTAGTTGAACTCTAGCTCAATACATGGATGAATGGATGAATGGACTTTATTGTCATTGCTACAGTACAGGTACCAAACAACGAAATTTACATGCATTGTTTTAGGTAATAACTTTGCTTAATGTAAAGGTCAGTAACCCAAAGTGCAATATAGGCTACAGACAAGACACTAATGTTTTTATATAACAGATATGCTCCAAAACAATGCAATGTGTCCTCTCACTCCATACAATAGGCTAGGCGACAGTCAGTGCCTCACTCTAACTCACGGGTAGCTTGGTAGGCTACCACTAGCTAGCCTTTAGCTTATCACCTCTGCTCTACCACTGACGTTAGCCAGCTAGCTAAATACACTTGTCATGCAATATTGAATTCATGAATGCGAGCAAACACTCACTGGCTATCGCATTACATTACAGTCATTTAGCTGACGCTTCGCCAGAACTCACACTAACGCATTTGCATGGAGAGCAGGAGACCATGGAAGGGCTGAGCCCAGCAGGACTTATATAATAAAACAATTTGGAAGTTAGCTGTAACCCTCCTCTATAGAAACATAGTTAGTGTAACCCTCCTCTATAGAAACATAGTTAGTGTAACCCTCCTCTATAGAAACATAGTTAGTGTAACCCTCCTCTATAGAAACATAGTTAGTGTAACCCTCCTCTATAGAAACATAGTTAGCTGTAACCCTCCTCTATAGAAACATAGTTAGTGTAACCCTCCTCTATAGAAACATAGTTAGTGTAACCCTCCTCTATAGAAACATAGTTAGTGCTCTGGTTCTCAGCACAGCTACGCAGACTACAGCTGGACGAGCAGCGTAGTGACAGTCAGCTAGCGGCAGCAGCGAGCTAACCCTGCTAGCTGACTCACTAGCATGTCCTGACAGCAGACAGCAGACAGCTTCACTCTCAAGGCTTTTGAGTAGCATGATTTAAATGTAGCCGCCGCGCCGGTGTAGGTACCGGATTTTCCCACTTTTCCGGTTCCGGTCATAGGTTCTGCCCTTTCCGGCCATAGGTAGCGCTAGGATTCGCTATGATTCGCGATGCCTACACCGGCCGCAAGACAGCGTGGCGTGCGTCAACAGGAAGTAGGTTTGTTATGGAAACAAAACCCGAAAAAAAAAACGAAAAAAAAATAAAAACGACGACGACGAATCGATAATGGCATTCGTCGCCAACGAATTTCATTATCGATTTTTAGCGATTTAATCGATTCGTTGTTGCAGCCCTATTGTGGTGTTATGTAATAACAACATTAGGACTCCAGTTCCCAGTATGCATCGGGAGGGTTAAGCCGTGCCTTTTCACGAGCTGCACCCCGCCTCTGGAACTCTCTCCCCCAACCACTCAGAGACTCACCCTCACTCCTCACTTTTAAATCCCACCTCAAAACCTACCTGTTCTCCCATGCCTACAGCCTCCCCTACCCCTAGCCATCTCCCCCATCCCGGCGCCCCCCCCCCCCTCCCCCCTTGACACGCATACAACCTCCCCTACCCCTACCCATCTCCCCTAACCCTGCCACCCCCCTGATATGCATACAGCCTCCCCTACCCCTAACCACCTCCCCTGTCCCTACCACCCCCCCCCCCTCCCCGTTCGCTGACTCTGTGTTCCATGTTACTTGTTGTTTTTGTGTTTTCCGTATCCCCTATATTGTCAGCGTCTTTGAGCCTCGGAAAAGCGCTATATAAATTCAATGAATTATTATTATTATTATTATTATTATTATTAAGCATGCGCAGTTGTCGATACTTGAATGTTGTAGCCTAATGGTAATGGCTAACCTACACCTGGTTTGCTATATACCATAAATAAACAAACATAACAGTTCTGATAGCACATTTAGTTTAGGAATTACGGCAATGAGAACGTATCTAATGCATGGCCGTTTTATTAAGGCGTTTATTATATAGCAATGTAATACTTTTTTATGACGGTATTGACATAAACCGCTGCTATTTTCAAAAACCGGGGTTTACGATATAAGTAAGTAAGTAAGTAAGTAAATCTTTATTTATATAGTGTAGCGACCACTCGTTAGCGAGTCAGAACATTCATAATTCACGGCGTTCCAGCCATGTTGAAGCACTGTTGTATGTTTGTGGGTACTACATCACCCATGCTCCTTAGCGGGTGAAATGACGTAATATAAGTGGGACGCAGGGTAGTGAAGGTTGTTGTTGTCAGTACGTATGAAGAGAGTGAGAATAAGGCCCAATCCCGATTCACCACTCTGGCTCCGTTTTCAACCCTAATCTCCCTTTTGCGCGTTCACGTGTAGCCGTAGTGGCGTCCCAATTCATTACTCATTTAGGGTTAGGGTTAGGGTTAGGGTTTTCCATGGCTCCAAACGGCGAAAATATTGACCCTCGTTCGATTCGGAGCCATGAGACTCCCTTCCGGCATGCATTGCGAAACATCTACAGAAATGTTCTTTTCGCTCTCGTAATACGGAAGCGAGCCTGAAATGTCATTTACTTTTTCTGGAATTACTTGTAATTAAAGACTTGAAAAAATACGATAACCATCGTATTATCTTAGTTTAATGTCATTTCAATGTATTATAGACCTTTTCTTTACAACAAGCATAACACAAAAAGATCGCTATTATGCCGCTATTGTGCCTATGCAGGAGCGCCCCATGGAAGCGTCAAGCACAGCCTTCCCATAATATAATATATTCTATAATAATATAAGGAGCGCGATTCACAACGAGATGTACATTCCTGTTTAGAAATAAAAGATTACCTGTGGCGTTTGACAGCGGATGATGATAGACATATTTAATGTGAAGTTATCTATCTAACTTTAGGCTGATGTGTGCATGATAGACGCGCATGACCTATGTCCATGTTTTATTTACAGCTATGGCACGTATTAAACCAAAACAACCCGCAATCCTATCCGAGCAGTTGTTATTAGGTAATATTATTAATGGGTTGTATAGGGATGCACGATATTATCGGCACCGATATTTATCGGCCCGATAATGGGAAATTAATGTTTATCGGTATTTATCGGTTTTATAAAATTGTAGCCGATATAGAGCCGTTTTTTTTTTTTGTGGAGTGACGCGGCAAAACGAATTTCCCCACGGGGATAAATAAAGTATCTTTGAATTGAATTGAATTGAATTGATAATATGAACTCTGCAGATGCTCATGCTGCTGCGCATGCGTACAGGCACGCAGTGTATAGACGACAGCGAAACATGAGAGCTTCCCCGGTGTCTGACATTCTGCAGAGTTTCTGAGGAACTACTGCAGGAAGTTCACTCGAGACAGCTCAAAGGCTCAAGCAATCAATGAAAAAATAATGGAGTTGATGGCCCTCGACGACCAGCCTTTCTCTGTAGTAGAAGATAAAGGATTTCGCCAGCTAATTTCACATTTAGAGCCCCGGTATACACTCCCAAGTCGCCGCTATTTTGCAGACGTGTGCCTGCCTGCTATGTATGATACAGTCGCCACACACATCCATAGTCTGATCGATACTAGCGTAAGCCAGATAAGTTTTACCACGGACATATGGACTTCTGACGTTAGTCCAGTCAGTATGCTTAGTTTGACGGCCCAGTGGCTGGATGGACTTCAATATGAAGAAGACACTGCTACATGCGCAGGAGTTCTCCGGTTCGCATACTGCGACAGCCATCCGCGGTAATAAATTACTCTTAGGTGAGCCTTTTTTGTTTTCATAAAAGGAGGCCAGATCTTGGCTAAAAAAAGCATTGTGCACTGTCTATAACAGATTCTGTTTGTTAGAGGAAATAATAAATGAACATTTGAAGAGTCAGAAGTGTTCTCTTTGTTGTGTTAACAAAAGATGTAAGTTAGATTTGGTGAGATAACTATGGAATATTAAATCATCAATCTTTGCTCACTACATAGCCTTTCTTACCTTCAGGTGTGCATGAACTACAGGTTATCAACTGTGAAATTATATCTGAATGGTCTTTATTGTCATTGATATAGTACAGGTACCAAACAACGAAATTTGGGAGGGGGGGCTCCCCTGGTGCTAGGAAAAAAAATAAAAATAAAAATATATCGGTTATCGGCCACGAGAAGCGGGTAAATATCGGTATCGGTATCGGTTGGATCATTCATTTAAATGCATTATAGACCTTTTCTATATAACAAGCACAACAACAACAAACCGTTATTTTATTTTTTTTTATTTTTTTTTCAGATTTTATCCCTTTTTCACCCAATTTGGTAGCCAATTTAACCCAACTTAGCATCCAATTATCCCCTGCCTATTGCATTGGATCCGCCGCCCGACCCCGTGGCCGGCAGTCCCAGAGGAGGGCGCCAGGCAGACTAGGCTGACTGGCTCCTCGAGCCCAGTACTGTTATTCCGGCACCCCAGGGGGCGGTGTTGCGCGACGGATCCTAGTCCAGAAATACTCCTATACCCCCCCTCGGAAGCGGCCGGCCAATATGCCGCTTCCCGTGTGCCTCGGCCATTATCTGGATCTGGCGAGCCGGGATACGAACCCCGGCCCCGGTGGGCAGCATGCACTAGCGGCCAGTGCGTAGACCGCTACACCACCGCGGGGCGTCAACAAACCGTTATTATGCCGATGTGCTGTGTGTCTAACGTTACAAGCTGATTTGTGCATGACAGCCGCGCATTGACATATTTCCATGTCTGATGTCTAATGTCTGATGTAGGCTACTAATGTCATTTCAATGCATTATAGACCTTTTCTTTATAACAAGCATAACAAAATGCTTAACATAGAAAGTTCCACAGTCCAGCGCGCTCAGGACAGCGGCCAGGACACCGGAGCCAGCAGGACAGACCGGAGCACTCATATCTGCGCGTTTGTCACAGGCTGACAGTCACCGTGTTCCGCTGCCCCGACGCCAGTCCCATGGAAGTGTCAAGCACAGCGCGATTTCCATTTCAGAGATGTACAATCATGTTTATTTAGAAATAAATTATTACCTGTGGTGTTTGACAGCATGATAGGCGCGAATTTCCCCCCCTTGGTGGTATATGACGCTATATAGTTGTTATTATACCAAAACAACCGGCAATCTAATCCAAGCAGTTGTTATTACTATTATATATGTAGTTAACTAATGCAGTGGACAGCGGCTGTTTCTCCAGCGTTCCTGTCACATCGGATTTCGTAACGTCATAAAATTAAATCTGTAAGTCATGCATTTTTCCATGTTTCCCTTTGATGGCATATGACGCCGTAAATGTAACTAAAGTTCAGCCGTGAAGTTGTTGCACTGTTGTCCTAAATCAGTGCAGACTGGCAGGATAGGAGCACAGGTTTCATACAGGTTAGAGCTTATTCTGTCATGGTCTGATAATGAAGCATTGTTGTTTTTTATTTGATGACTTGTTTGATCGATTGATAGCGTTCAAGTTCATTCAAGTTGTGAATGAATCGGGATGACGCGAATGACGTTTCAGTCGTGAAGGGTTGTCCCATTTCTTAGGGGAACCACTACGGCTTGTGGCTCTGTTCGGAGGCCTTGGCTCCAAAAGCGAGTGACTCCAAAACGAGCCGAAGTGGTAGAAAAGAGAATCGGGATTGGGCCTTGGCCCCGTCCCAATTCACCCCTAGCCCTTCGTTTTCACCCCTATGGCTCGATTTGCGCGTTCACGTTTAGGGCGAGGGCTGTCCCAATTCATATTTCATCGAGGGCTAGGGGTAAGGGGGAGGGCTAATTATTACTTCGTTTCGAGCGATTCCAGGACCAGACTAGCTTTGAAGCCATAGGGGTACGCTACCCCTTGATTCCAGGATGCATTGCGAATCATCTACAGAAATGTTATGTCGCTCTATTCAATGCGGAAATGTCATTTTATTTTCTCTGTAATTACTTATTAATAAAGATTTGAAAAATTATGATAACCATCTTATTGTCTTAGTTTAATGTCATTACAATGCATTATAGACCTTTTATTTATAACAAGCATAACCCAAAAATCGCTTTTATGTCGGTGCTGTGTCTAACGTTACAGTAACGCAACGCTGCATGACAGTCGAGCATTTCAGAGATGTACAATCATAAATCAATTATTACCTGTGGTGTTTGACAGCGGATGATGGTACACATATGTAAAGTTATCTATCAAACGTTCGTCTGACTTGTACATGATGCGCATTTTGACCTATTTCCACCCGCAATCTAATCTGAGCAGTTGTTACTATGTAATATTATTAATGGGTTGTATCATTCATTTCAATGCATTATAGACCTTTTCTTTATAACAAGCACAACAACAACAAAACGTTATTATGCCGATGTGCTGTGTGTCTAACGTTACAAGCTGATTTGTGCATGACAGCCGCGCATTGACATATTCCATGTTTGATGGCATATGACACGCGAAATGTAACTACAGCTAGAGCGCAGACTGGCATCGGCACGGGTGAACTATACCATAATGCATTGCATGTCATGTATAAAAAGATCAATGCCACAATACCTATTGATACCGGCGAAGAAGAGAAGAGAAGAAAGAGACAAGAGACAAGTTTAGAGACCACAAAAAAACAACAACACACAAATGTAAGTATTTACTTTGTTAATGAAGTTTGTGAAAAGTTATGACCATGGTATTGTAATGTCCAAATTGTAACTATATACGACTGTCGCATCTGGCAGGCCCATGCAGAACACGAGTTTGTCAGAAAGCAATAGCGTTGGTTCTTTCGATTCTGAACAATGATACAACTATGATACAACAATGTTCCATCATTAGGGACTCCGGAGCAAACCAGAGATCTCATCCATTTCAGGAGCGAAAATGAGAACCATTTTCTTAAAAGCAAAGCGGCCTCAAAAGGCCTTTGGGAGTGAGTAATTGGTTTTAAAGTTTCTTGACTGCATACAAACATCTATGTTTGTTTATAGTTTTTTACATTCTGTTAACATACATTTATTATTAATGTTATGATACAGGGTGTTTATTAAACAAATTGGGCTGGAAGGGAAGATGTCCCACCAGCAAGTGTCCAAGAAATGGGAGAACCTGAAAAGGAAATATAAGGTAACCTGAGAGCAATGTGGTTCGATGTACTATTTTTTCCATCACAAATACTGTGTAGGCTACTGTAATAAAGGCATAAAGGCATTATTTGTCATTTTTCTCATTATTAACATTGTGTGTTTATTGCAGGAGTTGAAAACCCCAAAGACCGGGTCAGGCACAGAGGGTGGGGAAGTAACAGCGGCCAATTGGCAATTTTTTACTGATGTGCATCAGGTCCTGGGAGCTAGGCCATCCATCGACCCCCCTGTGGTGGTGAGCTCTTTTTTTTTTTTTTTTTTATTTGTTTTTCAGATTTTATCCCTTTTTCACCCAATTTGGTAGCCAATTGAACCCAACCTAGCATCCAATTATCCCCTGCCTATTGCATAGGATCCGCCGCACGACCCCGTGGCCGGCAGTCCCAGAAGAGGCCGCCAGGCAGACTAGCTGACTGGCTCCTCGAGCCCAGCACCGTTATTCCGGCACCCAGGGGGCGGTGTTGCGCGACGGATCCTTGTCCAGAAATACTCCTATAGGTGGTGAGCTCTTTGGTAAGGTTTGAAGATTAGATACAATCACATTTACCAAGTAATGCAATAGTAATTCATCCATTTCTAACATGTATTTCCTTCTCATTTTTTTTTTCTTTCAGGAAATAACCAACCCCACCTCAGCCTCTCCCTCCGCCTCTTCCTCAGCCTCTCCCTCCGCCTCAGCCTCCACCTCAGCCCCAGCCTCCACCTCAGCCTCAGCCCCAGCCTCCACCTCAGCCTCAGCTCCAGCCCCAGCCTCAACCTCAGCCCCCGCCCCAGCCTCAACCTCAGCCAGCCCTCAAACCCCGAGGAAGAAGAGGAGGACGACGACCGCCCTAGAAACCCTGGTAACCCTGGTGGAAAAAGACATGGAGCTTGAACAGGAGCGTCATGCTACAAATGACGCCAACACAAAATATGTTTTATTGCTGTTCAAACAGCTAGTGGATAAAGTTCCTGACAAGTAGAGTAGATTTGTTTAGAGGGGTTATTCCATCAACTTTGCTAAAGGAAAGTCCATATTTTTGGGATTTTCCTTTAGCAACGTTGATGAAATAGCCCCAAAGTTGTTAACAGTTAATTAACCTTGTTGTTTTTATTGTGCTGTTCGGGGGGTATTCCATCAACTTTGCTAAAGGAAAGTCCTTATTTTTGGGATTTTCCTTTAGCAACATTGATGGAATAGCCCCCATGATGTTTACATTTGTTGTTGTTGTTGTTGTTGTTGTTGTTGTTGGACTACTAAAGTATTTGTTTCAAACCAATTGTTGGTGGATTCATTATGAGCATGAATAACAGATTGTCTTATATAATCAAACCACATTTTCCCATTTAGCTAGCAGTTAGTTCACTGTAAAAATCCTAAAATTGTAAGACAAATATTTCGTTAAAAAAAAAATATTTGAAGAAATCACACAATCAAGACATAAAACAGATTGGAACAAGCCTAAAATGGTATCAACATGGCTAACATACAAACTATATACAATTATACATTTCTGGGTCACAAACAGCATTGTACTATGGTGCTTGCACATGGCCCGAAACCAAGGCAGCCAGTCTGTCCCTTGTAGCATTCCCAGAGGTCTCGTTAGCTGCTAGGGGCTCAGCGGGAGGTTGGGGGTCAAACATGTCCTGTGCATCTGGATCTAGCTCCAGCATATCTCCATTATCGAGACACACATTGTGCAAAAAGGCACAGGACGCAACTACCACAGGTGCAAATGTTGGTTTAACCTCCAAGGCTTTGAACAGGGTAGATCTCCATCTGGTCTTCATCATTCCAAAAGCCCTTTCTACAATGCTGCGGCCTCTGGAATGATAATTATTGAAGCGCCCCTGTATTTGTCCAATAACGGGATCCTTGTATGGTGTGATGAGGCAGATTGGTGTGTCCAAACAGGGATAGCCACCATCACCCAGAAGCATGTAACCCCTGGGAGGGTACTGTCTGGTCCTGTAAAAGGTACTGTTCTTCATGATGCGTGTGTCATGAACCGACCCCGGGTAGCCTACAAAGATGTCAAGGAATCTACCCTTCGAATCACAAATTGCCTGCATGTTTATAGAAAATAATCCTTTGTAATTTAAATAGTCAATTCGGTGTAGTAGAGGGGGTTTGATCCTGATATGGCAGCCATCTATTGCACCCACAACGTTGTTGAAGGCAGGGCTTCCTGATAGCAGGGCAAATCCTTGCCCAACAGCATGAAGCTCTCCTGCCGGTGGGAGAGAGATGGCTCGCTTGAGGTTGTTCCAAATGTGCTTTGCAACTCTGTGGATGATGCGGTGGACTGTGGCTTTTGGCACATTGAAGACACGGCATACAACCTGATAGGACAGTCCATGAGCCAGCCAGTACACATAAATGAGGACTTCCATCTGATTTCCCCAGCCATGATCCTGTTCCCTCTGTAGGAGCCTCTGCAGACCATGCATGGCTCTTCTGCTGAGGCGGTAGTCCTGACACTAAACCATAAACGCAGGATGGGCAGGTCCTGACTCAGCTTGCAGTATCTCATAGGATGACCAGTCTGTAAAAGGAAATACGTTCACATTCCTTAGTCTGAATAGGAAAGATTTTACTGCAGGACATTTCTCCATTCCCCATCCCCCAAGCAATGTCCCCATCCCCCAAGCCATTTCCCCCCAATCCCCCCAAACCAAACACATATGGAACAAACACGTTAATAGCACGATAGCATTAATTACCAAGTAATTACGCCATGTACGCATTGTACTGCACACAGATCATCACACAAATCAATAATACAAAAAGTAAAAGGTTGGTTACTCGTTGAGACAACATTTACATGAATAACCACTATACTAGCATGTTGTGTTGCTTGGTTAAAAACTTTTTTGCAGTCTATCGTACATACCCAAAACTGTCCCATCAGTCCCATCAGTATTCTGGCGCGTCGAAGACGTCTTGCTCTTCCATGATTTCTCAGGTGTGTTGATAATAAACGAAAATAGATGCTCATAGCACACGCAACAGAAATAAACACAGCTGAAGAAGGCATTGCGAGATGTGAGAATTCGCCGGCAACATAACGCGTCACCCGTACCGCGTCTATTTAAACCACTGTTGATGACGTAGGCCCTGTGAAGGGCTGTCCCAATTCATAGGGCTTAGATTTCAAGGGGTATGGCTTGTGACTCTGTTCGAAGGCCTTTGCTTCGAATCGAGTCACACTCGAAAACGAGCCATAGGGGTAGAAAAGGGAATTGGGATTGGCCCTAAGTTTGTCCTGTTATTGCCGTCACTCCTACAATAGCGCCTTTCGTACATGAAATGCAACTCAACGCACTTCGGCCAGGCCTAGTATCTCATTTCAAACCTTTATTTAAAAAACTCGATAGGCACTGAGGTCACCCTCATTTACAGTGACGTCGAGTGTACAATAGAATAGTGATCATTAATATAGATGGGCAAACAAACAGTGAGCAAGACAGGATTAAAGGAAAAAAAGAAAAAACTAAAAACAATTGCAATTATTAGAATACAGTTTTTGCACCAGGAGTTTAAAGGTAGAGGCAGAGGGGAGGACCTCCAACCGGAGAGTTTGCTGCAGAGTGTTCCATGTATTAGGGGCATCAATAAAAAAGGCTGTTTTACCCAGGTCTGAACGCGCATACGGAACCCGAAAAGAAAGCCAACTATTAGATCTGGTCACATAAGTACCAAGACTCCAGCCTAATAACGATGAGATATAAGGAGGAAGCTTGCCACAGATGGCCTTGAAAACGAACAAGTTCCTGTGGTAACTGCGCCTCAGAGAAAGAGAGGGCCAGCCAACCTTGTCATAAAGTATACAGTGGTGAGTGTCATAACTGTCCCCGGTAATAAACCTTAGAGCTGAGTGATAAACTGAGTCCAATTGTTTCAATGTAGATGAAGCTCCATGACTATAGATAACATCACCGTAATCTAATACGGACAGGAATACCGCCTCGACAACTCTCTTCCTACAAAGCAAGGGGAAGCTAGACCGATTACGGTAAAGAAAGCCCACCTTTTGCCGAAGTTTGGAGGCGAGGCCGTCGACATGCGTTTTGAATGACAGCTTCTCATCCAACCACAGCCCAAGATATTTGTAGTCGGTAACTCTCTCAATGCAGTGTTTCCTCCAGGATTTTTCACATTAGTGGCGGAGCGGCTATCTGTTTCACCAAAAACGACAGGGTGGCAACAATTATAATTTCTTAAATAGCGGTTAAGTCATTAAAGCCGAGCAGGTGATTTTATATAGAAGGTTGTAGTGACCGCTCATTAGCAAGCAAAGTATTCATAATTCACGGCGTTCCAGCCTTCCAGTATAAAGCACTGTTGTATATTTATGTTTACTACATCACCCATGCTGTTTAGCGGGTGATATGACGTGATATAAGTGGGACGGAGATGAATGAATGTTGTTGTTGTTGTCAGTACGCATACAGAGAGTGAGAATAAAGCGCACATGATCGTTTTTCTACCGGCAAAACGACTAGATCGTCCTGTTATTGCCGTCACTCCTACAAGGTGATCAAATACCAATATATCCTACAGCTGCAGCGGAACATGCGGAACACATGCGGAACACACACACATTCGGACCAATCACAAAACTGTTTTGAAAGCGCGTCGCCTCGCTATCTGATTCAGTCTCGATTGCAGTGCGAACACAAACGACGAGGTTAATTGCAACATTGTAACATATTGTAACTAACTACGCCCTAAATCGTAACGAAATGTTGGTCTGGAAGCGGCCTAAATCTAGCTTCAATCTGCTTTTTTTCTGTTCTCCGGTCATAATAACTCGCTGCCTTTCTGCGCAGCCTGAATCAAAGTGGACTGTCTGAATCAATTAGTGGCGGAGGAAATTCTTTCGTGGCGGCCCGCCACCAATAAATGCATATAGAGGAAACACTGCAATGGAGAAGCCGTCAACTGTGGATATAAGAAGCTTTGTAAGGTCCACATTTCTAGCCCTAGTAAACAACATGAATTTCGTTTTCTTCGAGAGGGCGTCTTGCAGTGAGTTAAAGGCTAGCTGCAAGTTGATAGTAGCAGCATGTGGGGAATCTGCTGTACTATAAAGAATGGTATCATCGGCATATAAATGGACGTGGCATCCGGTTAGCGAAGATACCAGTTCATTAATATAGATGGTAAAAAGTACGGGGCCCAGCACCGAACCTTGAGGGACACCCTTTGTAACCGTTATAAAATCTGAATTGCCAAGTGAAGATTTTATACACTGACGCCTGAGGGTAAGGTAGTCATGGAACCACGCACAAGCACCTAAATCTAATCCAATATCGGATAGCTGTTCTAGGAGCAAGTGGTGATCGACCGTGTCAAATGCCTTCGAGAGGTCGACAAAGAGGGACGCGCAGTGGTTCCTCTTGTCCAAGGGGTCGTTAGTTACAAGTGTGATAGCAGAGATGGTACTATGGATTGGTCTGAAACCCGATTGATGGGGACTAAGAATTGAGTGGATTGATAGAAAGCGTTTCAATTGAGAATTGACCAAGGTCTCAAGTGCTTTAGACAGGCATGGGAGAGTGGAGATCGGTCGATAGTTATCCGGATCAGCCCTATCACCCCCTTTGTGTAAAGGAATGACTCGCGCAGACTTCCAGATCTATCAGTGTGATCTACCCAGTGTTTCCTATATGAACTGTATCAGTGTGATCTAACCAGTGTTTCCTATATGAACTGTATCAGTGTGATCTACCCAGTGTTTCCTATATGAACTGTATCAGTGGGATCTACCCAGTGTTTCCTATATGAACTGTATCAGTGGGATCTACCCAGTGTTTCCTATATGAACTGTATCAGTGTGATCTAACCAGTGTTTCCTATATGAACAGTATCTCTGTGATCTACCCAGTGTTTCCTATATTCCTGATGCTGGTATAGCACTGTTTCCCCTCTTTGTGTATTTCTGATAAGCATTCTCCAGATAAAAGGTAGAAATCCATGGTACTGTACTCTCTGAATTAATTCAGGTCACAAACCAAGCTTGTCTTAAGGCCAGAGGCCTTGAATCAAGTTACTATTTAAACACCATCACTGATTCTGGTGGTGATCCAACTATAGCTTGGAAAGCAGTTAAATCACTGAAACTCAATAGTTCCTCTCCCTGTCCACCTCAACAACTTTTATCCAAGTCTAACATCATATGGACACAAAGAGAATAAGTGACGGTTTCCACCAGCATTTTAACTCTGCAGGCCACCTCCTATTTGAAAGAAACATCTGGGACACAGTGGAGTGTGAATCAAATACAGGCGATCAGAGTCAAGCTATACACCATCCATCATGCAACACAAGCTTCCACCAGCTATATATAATATGTAAGAAGAAGAAGAAGAAGAAGAATTGGAATGACTGGAAATCTAGTCTCTGAATTTCCAGGTTTTTCAGGACAAGTGTCCATTGTATCTAGCAGCTCTCTGCTTCATTCATCAATCACTCCAACTCCTACCGTCAGGTCGGCGCCTCCGTTGTTGTTCAAGCTAGTGTCGCTTTCACAGTCTTTGTGTAATAAGTGAACATGTTGTAATGTTTGCCCTCTAGCACAGTTATACACTTAATAAATGACTCGTGTTGTCTTCAGTCTTTGTGTAATAAGTGAACATATAGGAGGATAATAGAAGACCAGATGTTGTAATGTTGACACCGAACGTGATTGAAAAGTTTCCCTAACTTAACGCGTCAGCGTTAGAACTAGGTGGACACGTCATCACCCTGCGCCTTCCATATCCACGGCATGACGTCATGACGTCTAGACTAAGGACACGTCTATTTAAAGCGACAGGACGGTTAACTGTGATGTGAATGACCAGGGTAACGCACACCAAGTTGCGCCGCTATTTAAAAAAAATAAATAGAACAGGTATTATTATAGAGAATCAAGTGAGTTCCCTCTGGTTCCGCTCGAGTTCAGAAGGCCACGCACCAGCTAATCAAATAAAAAATATATAGCTACCGAACAGCCAATCAGAAAATAATAGCATTGCTGTATCCGGGTAACAGCCAATCAGAAAATAATAGCATTGCTGTATCTGGGTAACATTTTGATATCCCCGCTACAACAAACAACGACTGACTGGAGCTATTGATTCAGATGCTCGCTACACAGAAGAGGACAGATTATTATTATTATTATTATTATTATATTACCATATCCTATGAGTACAGTAAGACCATATCCTATGAGTACAGTAAGACCATATCCTATGAGTACAGTAAGTCTATATCCTATGAGTACAGTAAGTCATCTCATCATTGATGTCCGTTGCTGGGGAATATTATGTGTCCAGGCAGCTGGTATGTTAACTAACAGTTTGACCAGAGTATGTGAACTAGCCTAGCTAACCGGTTGAATCCCTGCCAGTGTTGGGCAGTAACGAGTTACTACAAAAGCACAGCCAATGTTTCCCATTAATTATCTAGACTGTGGCGGCCTGCCAGTCTAATTGGTCCCACCACAGTTTCATAATGAACCGAAAATACTTTTACACATCTCATAATTTCCGCGATAACGCGCGCTGAGAGAGCCTGACTGAGGTAACTGACTCACTCACTATGATCCTGTGAGCTGCTTTGAGATGCAGTAGCAGAGTAGTAGCCTATACTGGAACCAGAGGCAGGCAAACCTCTTCTTGTTCCTAATATATGTGAATGACATGTCATCAGCATGTGATTGCAATTTGTTCCTGTTCGCGGATGACTCGGCTCTGCTGGTCTCTGACAGGGACATATTGCAGGTGGAAAAAGCGCTAAGCACTGAACTGAGTAGAATCTGCATCTGGCTAGCTGACAATAAACTATCAATACACCTAGGTAAAACTGAAACCATCCTATACGGATCCCCATCTAAATTCAGAAAGGCTGAACATTTTAAAATAAAAGTGGGTAACATTAATATCACAAGAAAAGAGGATATTACATACCTGGGCTCCATCTTAGAGGCAAATCTTTCCGGAGATAAAATGGCAGCAAAAGTAATCAAAAAAGTGAACCATAGAACTAGATTCTTGTACAGGATATCCTCACTTGTCAGTAAAAACACACTGAGGACCCTATCAGGAGCTCTCATTCAATGTCACTTCGACTATGCCGTAACATCATGGTACTATAGAACCACAAAGGCCCATAAAACAAGACTCCAGACAGCCCAAAATAAACTGGTTAGGCTTCTGCTAGGCCTCAACCCTAGGACACATCTAACCGCTGCTCATTTTTTGAGCCTTGATTGGCTACGAGTAGTTGACAGAGTGCAGCAGCTTGCACTGGGCCTGGTCTTCAAGATACGCTACACCACAAAGACACCCAAGTACCTGTCAACATACTTCCAAAAAGTGAACAACGTCCACACATACAATACCAGAGGAAGCTCCACGAACCACGTTCAACCGAGTTGCACCACAAACAAGGGGATAAACTCGTTTGCAAACTATGCAGTAAAAGTGTGGAACGCCCTTCCTATAATCTTAAAGGAGTGCAAAACACTGCCCACCTTCAAAACCACTCTCAAAAAACATTTACAGGAGGCTGCAATCCGTAACTGGACCCTCTAAATCAAAAAACAGATTAAAAGACCCGAACTACCCACTGTACATACTTTGTGTTTTGTCCCCCACCCCCACCTGTGGTGTATGTCCCCACCTGTCCTACCCGCTGTACATACCTAATGTTTTGTTGTATTGTTCTTCCCATGATGGATGTATATTTATCTTGTAGATAGTACTAGTTATTTGTCTGTATTATCTTGTAGATAGTACTAGGTTTTTTTTGTCTGTCTTACATGTAACGATGAATTGAGAATCAAGGACCCCAATTGAAATAAGCCAGTGGCTTTCTTGGGTTTTTATCCTGTTAGTTGACCTTGTATGTAATATGTACTTTCATGTACCTACTTCTGCAAATCTTCTAATAAAGTTTTCAATCAATCAATCAATTCAACACTGCATAATACTTTTATAACAATACCCATAATAATCATTTGGAATATTTTTAGTTTTTCCTTTCCCACCCCTGGCACAACCTCTCCATTGTGAAAACCTTTGGCCTACTGGGCTATTTCCTTATATGTTATGCATAGTATTAATTATTGCATTTGTCTATTTCAAAGATGTCAGGGAAAAGGGGCTTAAGTGGAGCAGCCACCTATAGGTGTTCCTTTAAGAAGGAGTGGTCAACTCGATGGCCATTCATCACAATGGGAACCACCAGCTCCTTCTACTGGGGCTCAGTCTGCAGACAATAAAGCTCCTGTGCCCATCAAGGCGTGAGGGACATAAGCAGGCATGTGGAAGGCAAGGGACATCAAGCCAAAGAACGTCAAAATCTCACTCTGAACTCTGTTCAAAACGTGGGAGCCCTGTATATAGGGTTAGGGTGTGTATGTACATATATATATATATATACATATAAATATGATTCTGATTCCTTTGTTTTTTTCCCAATAATTTCATAATTCACTCATTCAGGTACATCACAGTACAGTAGTAGAGAGAGAGAGAGAGAATGTGTGTGTGTGGTGTGATGTAGTGTGGTCTGGTGTGGTGTGTGTGTGTGTGTGTGTGTGTGGTGTGATGTGATGTAGTGTGGTGTGGTGTGTGTGTGTGTGTGTGTGTGCTGTGTGGTGTGTGCTGTGATGTAGTGTGGTCTGGTGTGGTGTGTGTGTGGTGTGGTGTGTTGTGGTGTGTGTGTGTGTGTGTGTGTGTGTGTGTGTGTGTGTGTGTGTGTGTGTGTGTGTGTGCGCGCGCGGTGTGGTGTGTGTGGTGTGGTGTGGTGTGGTGTGGTGCGGTGTGGTGTATGTGTGTGTGTGTGTGTGTGTGTGTGTGTGTTAGTACCAGACAGAGACAGGTCTTATTCAGGTAACATGTTTATTTAAACATCACTACAAACATGACAGGCTCCACCAGAGGGCAGCACAGCAGAATACAAACGTTATCAAAACACAGTAGAGAGTCTCCTTTAGAGCCTTAACCCATTAGAACCCTAACCCTTTAGAGGCTTAACCCTAACCCTTTAGAACCCTAACCCTTTAGAACCCTAAGCTTAACCCCACCTCACCTTAGCCCTAACCATAACCTTAACCCTAACCCCACCCCAGCCCTAACCTTAACCCCATCTAACCCTGACCCTAACCCCAGTCCTATCCCCAGCCCTAACCCCATCTAACCCTGACCCTAACCCCAGCCCTAACCCCAGCCCAGCCCTAACCTTAACCCCATCTAACCCTGACCCTAACCCCAGTCCTATCCCCAGCCCTAACCCCATCTAACCCTGACCCTAACCCCAGCCCTATCCCCATCTAACCCTGACCCTAACCCCATCTAACCCTGACCCTAACCCCAGCCCTAACCCTGACCCCACCCCAGTCCTAACCATAGCCCCACCTAACCCTGACGCCAGGAGGAGGGGCCTATTGCTTCAGGAGGAGGGGCCTATTGCTTCAGGCCGTAGCCTCCAGTGAGTCTGATTGGAGGAGGCGATAGCACAAACAACTAATGTTGCATAATAATGATGTCATAAAGAACACAGTGAAGTCATAATTATGTCATAAAGAACACAGTGAAGTCATAATGATGTCATAAAGAACACAGTGAAGTCATAATGATGTCATAAAGAACACAGTGAAGTCATAATGATGTCATAATAATGATGTCATAAAGAACACAGTGAAGTCATAATGATGTCATAAAGAATACAGTGAAGTTTAATGGAGATGATTGGACCCAAATGTCCTTTTTTTAAATTTTTATTACCGAACAAGTCCCTCCCTCCCTCCCTTTCTCCCTCCCTCCCCCCCTCCCTTTCTCCCTCCCTCCCTCCCTCCCTCCCTCCCTCCCACCCTCCCTCCCTCCCTCCCTCCCCCCCTCCCTTTCTCCCTCCCTCCCTCCCTCCCTCCCTCCCCCACTCCCTCCCTCCCTCCCTCCCTCCCTCCCCCACTCCCTCCCGCTCCCCCCCACGTTTAATCACACCAAAAATGGAAACCACGTGTCCTGATGTCAGGTCATGGTCGATGTCTGATATGGGAAACAACAGCACAGATATATCAAACACCATCATCATCATCATCATCACCATCATCATCATCATCACCATCACCATCATCATCACCATCACCATCATCACCATCATCATCATCACCATCACCATCATCACCATCACCATCATCATCATCATCACCATCATCACCTTCATCATCATCACCATCACCATCATCATCATCATCACCATCATCACCATCATCATCATCACCATCATCACCATCACCATCATCATCATCATCACCATCATCATCATCATCACCATCATCATCATCACCATCATCACCATCACCATCATCATCACCATCATCACCATCATCATCATCACCATCATCATCATCATCATCATCACCATCATCATCATCATCACCATCATCATCATCATCATCATCATCATCACCATCACCATCATCATCATCATCATCATCACCATCACCATCATCATCCTCACCCCACCAACACAGTTGATCAGTATGAAGAACCCGTATGTGATCACAGCTGGTCAGGGAGGGGAAGGTGACGTTTGCATCAGGACTGTTAGGATGTTTCACGGCCGCCAACATTTTTGGCACCTGAATCTCCATGACAACGGGCTTCTGATTGGAATGTTATTGTCTTGGTGACAAATGGAGGATTGTAGGTGTGTATAGATGGCTGGATGAGAGGGAGAATGTTAGGCTAGCTAACTAACTAACTAACTAACTAACTAACTAACATCTACCATGTTTCAGTTTACAGGCAGAATTCACCCAAGTTACAGAAGAGCCCATATTTAGTGAAAGGAGTCTAGACACGAGTCTGTTTATCTGGGCACTGGTCACTGGTTTGCACATTTCAAACATGCTAATTTAGCGTCCCGTGGACTTTTTGGTTTAAAAAACGCCCCCCAAAAATGCTAACAGTTAGCAGCTAGCGCCACTGCCTGCCCTAGATGAACAGAATCTAAGTGCTGATTGAAGTTTGTCTCTAGACTCATTTCATCATGGTAAGGAACCAGATTTGGTCATTTGGGTGACGCACCCGTTTAACCAGAGAGAAACGCCTGTTGTTGTTGTTCACCTGATCACGGCTCCTCTGAGATTGTCTCTTCTGGCATCATGTCGTCCCTGATAGTCAAACATCATTTAGACTTGGTGCCACGCCCTTTCTTGCCCTGGCCTACACACTCCTCTCACACACACTCCTCACACACACACACACACACACACACACACACAACACACACACACACGCACACGCACACGCACACACACAGGCTAACAGGCTACTGCCAGGTTACCATGCTAACAGGCTAACAGGCTACTGCCAGGTTAGCATGCTACGTGGCTAACAGGCTACTACCAGGTTACCATGCTAACAGGCTACTGCCAGGTTACCATGCTAACAGGCTACTGCCAGGTTAGCATGCTACGTGGCTAACAGGCTACTGCCAGGTTAGCATGCTACGTGGCTAACAGGCTACTGCCAGGTTAGCATGCTACGTGGCTAACAGACTACTGCCAGGTTAGCATGCTATGTGGCGAACAGACTACTGCCAGGTTAGCATGCTACGTGGCTAACAGGCTACTGCCAGGTTAGCATGCTATGTGGCTAACAGGCTACTGCCAGGTTAGCATGCTAACAGACTACTGCCAGGTTAGCATGCTAACAGACTACTGCCAGGTTAGCATGCTAACAGACTACTGCCAGGTTACCATGCTAACAGGCTACTGCCAGGTTAGCATGCTACGTGGCTAACAGACTACTGCCAGGTTAGCATGCTACGTGGCTAACAGACCATTCTGGTCTCTTTATGGGTTCTCGTTGTTTGATGTTAACGGACCTGAACGCCGAGAGAACCGGGAAGACATCAACACACCCTGAGCATCTCCATGACAACCGACAACTCTCTACCATTACATCATCATCATCATCATCATCATCATCATCATCATCATCATCATCATCATCATCTCTACTTAGTGCATTTAGAACCGTACTGAGTGTTTTGTGTGTGTCTGCCTCCTGTGTGTGTGTGTGTGTGTGTGTGTGTGTGTGTGTGTGTGTGTGTGTGTGTGTGTGTGTGTGTGCATGCCTGTGTGTGTGTGTGTGTGTGTGTGTGTGTGTGTGTGTGTGTGTGTGTGTGTGTGTGTGTGATAGTGCAGTGTTTCTACATAGTGCAGGGCAGCTAACAGCTGCTGAAAGCAGAGTTGAAGTCTCTGTGTGTGCGTGTGTATGTGTGTGTGTGTGTGTGTGTGTGTGTGTGTGTGTGTGTGTGTGTTAGTGCAAAAAGGAGAGTGCATGCCTGTGTGTGTGTGTGTGTTAGTGCAAAAAGGAGAGTGCATGCTTGTGTGTGTGTGTATGTGTGTGTGTGTGTGTGTGTGTTAGTGCAAAAAGGAGAGTGCATGCCTGTGTGTGTGTGTGTGTGTATTAGTGCAAAGAGGAGAGTGCATGCCTGTGTGTGTGTGTGTGTGTGTGTGTGTGTGTGTGTGTGTTAGTGTTCGTTGGGGGGGGGGTCATGTGCCTGACGGTGTGTACGTTGGGTGTTACGCATTAGACGGTATATCAGGGTGTGTTCGTTGGGTGTTACGCGTTAGACGGTATATCAGGGTGTGTTCGTTGGGTGTTACGCGTTAGACGGTATATCAGGGTGTGTTCATTGGGTGTTACGTGTTGGACGGTACTAT